>NC_134799.1:52427192-52464692 GCF_046742065.1 Oratosquilla oratoria
CAATTGTCTCTGCACATCAAATAAGAAGATATATACTATTCTGCCTTGTCTCTTTATCCCAACTATTTCCCAAATGTCTCCCAATTATAATTCGAGTCGGAGAACTTGGTAGCCTTCGTTAAGTACATTGAGGCCGCGGGTTTTTGGCCCGTCATATTTTACTGTAAACATAGACCACAGCAAGGAGAACGAAGACGACCAGTTTGTTCTGCCTGGATATCCGGAGTAAAAAATTAAAGTTATCGATGCAGTCCGACTCTGAAGCTTCTTCTTTTTCTTCTTCTTCTTCTTCTTCTTCTTCTTCTTCTTCTTCTTCTTCTTCTTCTTCTTCTTCTTCTTCTTCTTCTTCTTCTTCTTCTTCTTCTTCTTCTTCTTCGTCTTCTTCTTCTTCTTCCTCTTCTTCTTCTTCTTCTTCTTCTTCTTCTTCTTCTTCTTCTTCTTCTTCTTCTTCTTCTTCTTCTTCTTCTTCTTCTTCTTCTTCTTCTTCTTCTTCTTCTTCTTCTTCTTCTTCTTCTTCAAGAATATTAACAATATCTTCTGCAAAACCTTATTCAAGAGTTGTGACACATTTATCTTTCCATTGAAATTATCTTCACCATCCAGAAAACAGATTTTTGAAATGAAAACTGTTGGTGTGAACAGACTGGAAACAACCAGTGACCTTGGTCGTTCCAGACTTCTAAACACGACCTGAAGACGCCGCTCATCTTGGCTTCTGAAACGAAATGAGTTTCCAGCAACTGAGTGCTCCTCTTTGTCCTGAACTGGGTATTATTGTCCTGAACAAACCAAAACAAAACCTCTGAAGAGTGTAGTCAGAATGTTGAAGTTGATATAATTGTATCTATAAAAAATTAAATGTATGTTTTTATGGTAACCCTTCAACAAGGTACTGGACTTCAAGGATATATTCTTTTTATGACAGATGATTTAATACACTAGAAAGGGATTTGATCACTCAAAACACTCTTTCACCCTGCCTTCGCTCCTCTCGCCTACAGAGAATCATCCGTTCTTAGTCAGAACAGAATAACTAAAGTGTGCCACCGCGTTGACAGGGTTGAGATCCTAGTGATCAGAATGTCGAAGGCGTTTGTCGCGTCTCCGTCTCGATCCACAAAGATATCGAGTCACGTTCTCTGTGTCAGGGTCTCGACTGCCTAAGACTTTGGGAAAAGAAAAAAAAAATTAAGAACTCCTCTTGATATATATATATATATATATATATATGTTTCATTAAAAGTGATGGCTAGTTGTGCATTAATAATTTTCTTAATGGTATTTTCCATATACCTTATTAAGGATTTGTTTTCCTTAGGAAGGAAATTTATGACTTGGCTGTATGTAGTCATATTAGCTAGATCGCGATTTCGGGTTCAAGACCCTTCTTCAGTAGCTATAGGGATAAGAATTAATCCAAAGATTCTAGTAAAGATCTAAGTTTTATACTAGAGTTACTATACTTGCTAATCACTGGGGGAGGTCACCTGGTATTACGGGCAGGGACGAAATGTCACGTGCGCTAGGGAGCCTCCGGGTTTGTGTTGTGGCGGAATGTGGCGTTTTGTCTCGTAGTTGGACGAGTGGCGTTTTGTCTCGTATTGGCGTTTGTGGTGTTATGTCTCATGTTTTTATTTGTAACGGTTTGTCTCATGCTTGGAAGGGCTTTGAGGTCTTCTGCTTGTACATTTAGGTTTGGGCTCAACTCTTTAATATACAACGCTTCTAAAATTGGGAGGCGTCTATCGTCAGTACATAAATCCAAAATCTCGGTGTTTTTCTCTAGTGTCTCTCTTACTAGTGTTATGCCGTGGGCTTCTCTTAAATGATTTTTAGGGGCTCCAGATGTCAGGTGGTATGAGAGGCGACGGGATAACCTCATTGTCGTCATGCCAATATAGGTGGATGGGAGGGCTTCACAGTTCCCTCGTGTACATGTGAACCTATAGATAGCATGAGATTTCTGAAGTTCCTTTCTCTCTTGTAGGGGGCTGTTTCTAATAAGAAGGTGGCTAGTTTTCTTAGTTTTATAATAAATCACTAGATTTAGTATTTTTTCTGGATTGACTGGTTTAATGTTTCTTTTTATAATTTGCTTCATAATGCGTTCATCTTCTTTGTAAGCTGACGAAAAAGTGGATTTATAATATATGTTGATTTTCTCTTTATTTTGTTTATCATTGTTGTTGTTATGCCAGCCGTCCATTATTTTCTTTGTTTGAAAATGTATCTCTTTTTCATTGAAGCCGTTATTGATCAGAACTTGAGTGGAACGTTCGATTTCATCATGCACTTGTGTCCATGTGCTGCAGTGAGTTAGTGCTCTTCGAATATAGGCACTGATGGTAGAGTCCTTATATCTTTGAGGGCACTCACTGGATCCATTAAGGCAGTGTCCAGGGTTAGTGGGTTTTGTGTACACTGTTGTATTAAAAGAATTTTCATTTTGTTTCACTAAGAGGTCGAGGAAGGGTAAAGCTCCGTCAATGCTATCTTCCATAGTGAAAGTGAGTTCAGATGTCTCTTGTAATAGGTGGCGGAGTTTTTTCAGCTTCATTGCTGTTATTGGTTTTAATGAAGACATCATCAATGTATCTACAGTAAATATCTGGCTTTTCTGTTTTACTGAATACTTCTTCTTCTACGCAGCCCATGAAGAAGTTTGCCATTAATACTCCAAGGGGGGATCCCATTGCAACTCCATCAATTTGGCAATATTTGTTTCCACGGGGGCAAGTGAACGGGACTTCTTTTGTACAGCATTCAAGCAGTTTACGTAGTGTAAGTTCTGGAATGTCTAGTATAGGTGTAGTGTTATCGTGGTACACTTTGTTGATGATGTAATCAATTGTTCGATCTACGGAAATATTAGTGTATAACCCCTCCACATCAAGAGAAGCGATTCTACCTTTAGCAGAGTTTGCCTTAATAATGTCTAGGAAATCAGATGTAGATTGTAGACTATAGGTGGCGGGAGTGTAGGGAGTTAGAATAGAGCACAGTTTTTTGGCGAGTTTGTACGTAGGTGCAGGGATTTGTGAGATTATGGGACGGAGTTTATTACCAGGTTTGTGTGTTTTGACTGTCCCATAGCAGTAACCCATACCATACTCTCCTGAAAGTTTATTAAATTTTACTTTGCTGGCAGCATTATTCCCTTCTATAAGTCGATTTACCTTTTTCTTGAGTGATTCTGTAGGGTCTTTGTTGATCTTTTTAAACTTAGATGTATCATTGAGGATAGTATCTATCTTTTCTAAATACTCAGAGGTGTCCATGAGTACGTAAGTTGCCGCTTTGTCTGCTTTCCTGATGGTGATACTATGGTCTGATTTTAACTCTTTTGCGGCCTCAATGTGTTTCTTGTCAATCAAATTGCTGTGATATTGTCCTCTTGATTTATGAGCTTCAGCAATGACTTCTTGTTTGAAAGTGGGCTCAACAATGACTTCACCTTTTTTACATAGTTTCTCTACATCATCTATAAGTATTTCGCATTCTGTTCTTTTTTGAAACTTCTTAGGTTTAGACATAATGTGGCAGTTAAGCCCTAAATTAAGGACTTCCTCTTGGTCTGGAGTAAGAATCTTATTGGTTAAATTTATATAACCATTTGGTGGGCGTGAGTATTTAATATGGCCGCCGTTCAGATTTATTAATTTCTTTTGATTAGCTTTAGTGATAGAATTTTTGTGTTGATTAATAATATCGGAGAATAGGGTGTCAATATTCTCTTTTAAGGTTGTATCTATGTGTATGTTGTTCCATTTTTCTTCAAGCTCTTGGTATTCTTGGTTGAGGTTTTGTATTTTGTCTTTTAATTCTTTAATCCTCTGTTTCATATATTTTATTCTTTCTTCCTTACTGGTTTTTATACTTGCACCTCTTGTTTAAGGCCACTGCCCCATCACAGGGGATATTGTCAGTGTATTTGGGCAGGAGTTTTTCTCTAATGCATGTTTCATTAAAAGTGATGGCTAGTTGTGCATTAATAATTTTCTTAATGGTATTTTCCATATACCTTATTAAGGATTTGTTTTCCTTAGGAAGGAAATTTATGACTTGGCTGTATGTAGTCATATTAGCTAGATCGCGATTTCGGGTTCAAGACCCTTCTTCAGTAGCTATAGGGATAAGAATTAATCCGAAGATTCTAGTAAAGATCTAAGTTTTATACTAGAGTTACTATACTTGCTAATCACTGGGGGAGGTCACCTGGTATTACGGGCAGGGACGAAATGTCACGTGCGCTAGGGAGCCTCCGGGTTTGTGTTGTGGCGGAATGTGGCGTTTTGTCTCGTAGTTGGACGAGTGGCGTTTTGTCTCGTATTGGCGTTTGTGGTGTTATGTCTCATGTTTTTATTTGTAACGGTTTGTCTCATGCTTGGAAGGGCTTTGAGGTCTTCTGCTTGTACATTTAGGTTTGGGCTCAACTCTTTAATATACAACGCTTCTAAAATTGGGAGGCGTCTATCGTCAGTACATAAATCCAAAATCTCGGTGTTTTTCTCTAGTGTCTCTCTTACTAGTGTTATGCCGTGGGCTTCTCTTAAATGATTTTTAGGGGCTCCAGATGTCAGGTGGTATGAGAGGCGACGGGATAACCTCATTGTCGTCATGCCAATATAGGTGGATGGGAGGGCTTCACAGTTCCCTCGTGTACATGTGAACCTATAGATAGCATGAGATTTCTGAAGTTCCTTTCTCTCTTGTAGGGGGCTGTTTCTAATAAGAAGGTGGCTAGTTTTCTTAGTTTTATAATAAATCACTAGATTTAGTATTTTTTCTGGATTGACTGGTTTAATGTTTCTTTTTATAATTTGCTTCATAATGCGTTCATCTTCTTTGTAAGCTGACGAAAAAGTGGATTTATAATATATGTTGATTTTCTCTTTATTTTGTTTATCATTGTTGTTGTTATGCCAGCCGTCCATTATTTTCTTTGTTTGAAAATGTATCTCTTTTTCATTGAAGCCGTTATTGATCAGAACTTGAGTGGAACGTTCGATTTCATCATGCACTTGTGTCCATGTGCTGCAGTGAGTTAGTGCTCTTCGAATATAGGCACTGATGGTAGAGTCCTTATATCTTTGAGGGCACTCACTGGATCCATTAAGGCAGTGTCCAGGGTTAGTGGGTTTTGTGTACACTGTTGTATTAAAAGAATTTTCATTTTGTTTCACTAAGAGGTCGAGGAAGGGTAAAGCTCCGTCAATGCTATCTTCCATAGTGAAAGTGAGTTCAGATGTCTCTTGTAATAGGTGGCGGAGTTTTTCAGCTTCATTGCTGTTATTGGTTTTAATGAAGACATCATCAATGTATCTACAGTAAATATCTGGCTTTTCTGTTTTACTGAATACTTCTTCTTCTACGCAGCCCATGAAGAAGTTTGCCATTAATACTCCAAGGGGGGATCCCATTGCAACTCCATCAATTTGGCAATATTTGTTTCCACGGGGGCAAGTGAACGGGACTTCTTTTGTACAGCATTCAAGCAGTTTACGTAGTGTAAGTTCTGGAATGTCTAGTATAGGTGTAGTGTTATCGTGGTACACTTTGTTGATGATGTAATCAATTGTTCGATCTACGGAAATATTAGTGTATAACCCCTCCACATCAAGAGAAGCGATTCTACCTTTAGCAGAGTTTGCCTTAATAATGTCTAGGAAATCAGATGTAGATTGTAGACTATAGGTGGCGGGAGTGTAGGGAGTTAGAATAGAGCACAGTTTTTTGGCGAGTTTGTACGTAGGTGCAGGGATTTGTGAGATTATGGGACGGAGTTTATTACCAGGTTTGTGTGTTTTGACTGTCCCATAGCAGTAACCCATACCATACTCTCCTGAAAGTTTATTAAATTTTACTTTGCTGGCAGCATTATTCCCTTCTATAAGTCGATTTACCTTTTTCTTGAGTGATTCTGTAGGGTCTTTGTTGATCTTTTTAAACTTAGATGTATCATTGAGGATAGTATCTATCTTTTCTAAATACTCAGAGGTGTCCATGAGTACGTAAGTTGCCGCTTTGTCTGCTTTCCTGATGGTGATACTATGGTCTGATTTTAACTCTTTTGCGGCCTCAATGTGTTTCTTGTCAATCAAATTGCTGTGATATTGTCCTCTTGATTTATGAGCTTCAGCAATGACTTCTTGTTTGAAAGTGGGCTCAACAATGACTTCACCTTTTTTACATAGTTTCTCTACATCATCTATAAGTATTTCGCATTCTGTTCTTTTTTGAAACTTCTTAGGTTTAGACATAATGTGGCAGTTAAGCCCTAAATTAAGGACTTCCTCTTGGTCTGGAGTAAGAATCTTATTGGTTAAATTTATATAACCATTTGGTGGGCGTGAGTATTTAATATGGCCGCCGTTCAGATTTATTAATTTCTTTTGATTAGCTTTAGTGATAGAATTTTTGTGTTGATTAATAATATCGGAGAATAGGGTGTCAATATTCTCTTTTAAGGTTGTATCTATGTGTATGTTGTTCCATTTTTCTTCAAGCTCTTGGTATTCTTGGTTGAGGTTTTGTATTTTGTCTTTTAATTCTTTAATCCTCTGTTTCATATATTTTATTCTTTCTTCCTTAATAGTTTTATACTTGCACCTCTTGTTTAAGGCCACTGCCCCATCACAGGGGATATTGTCAGTGTATTTGGGCAGGAGTTTTTCTCTAATGCATGTTTCATTAAAAGTGATGGCTAGTTGTGCATTAATAATTTTCTTAATGGTATTTTCCATATACCTTATTAAGGATTTGTTTTCCTTAGGAAGGAAATTTATGACTTGGCTGTATGTAGTCATATTAGCTAGATCGCGATTTCGGGTTCAAGACCCTTCTTCAGTAGCTATAGGGATAAGAATTAATCCAAAGATTCTAGTAAAGATCTAAGTTTTATACTAGAGTTACTATACTTGCTAATCACTGGGGGAGGTCACCTGGTATTACGGGCAGGGACGAAATGTCACGTGCGCTAGGGAGCCTCCGGGTTTGTGTTGTGGCGGAATGTGGCGTTTTGTCTCGTAGTTGGACGAGTGGCGTTTTGTCTCGTATTGGCGTTTGTGGTGTTATGTCTCATGTTTTTATTTGTAACGGTTTGTCTCATGCTTGGAAGGGCTTTGAGGTCTTCTGCTTGTACATTTAGGTTTGGGCTCAACTCTTTAATATACAACGCTTCTAAAATTGGGAGGCGTCTATCGTCAGTACATAAATCCAAAATCTCGGTGTTTTTCTCTAGTGTCTCTCTTACTAGTGTTATGCCGTGGGCTTCTCTTAAATGATTTTTAGGGGCTCCAGATGTCAGGTGGTATGAGAGGCGACGGGATAACCTCATTGTCGTCATGCCAATATAGGTGGATGGGAGGGCTTCACAGTTCCCTCGTGTACATGTGAACCTATAGATAGCATGAGATTTCTGAAGTTCCTTTCTCTCTTGTAGGGGGCTGTTTCTAATAAGAAGGTGGCTAGTTTTCTTAGTTTTATAATAAATCACTAGATTTAGTATTTTTTCTGGATTGACTGGTTTAATGTTTTTTTTTTTTTTTTTTTTTTTTTTTTATAATTTGCTTCATAATGCGTTCATCTTCTTTATAAGCTGACGAAAAAGTGGATTTATAATATATGTTGATTTTCTCTTTGTTTTGTTTATCATTGTTGTTGTTATGCCAGCCGTCCATTATTTTCTTTGTTTGAAAATGTATTTCTTTTTCATTGAAGCCGTTATTGATCAGAACTTGAGTGGAACGTTCGATTTCATCATCATCATTGATGATGTCTTCATTAAAACCAATAACAGCAATGAAGCTGAAAAACTCCGCCACCTATTACAAGAGACATCTGAACTCACTTTCACTATGGAAGATAGCATTGACGGAGCTTTACCCTTCCTCGACCTCTTAGTGAAACAAAATGAAAATTCTTTTAATACAACAGTGTACACAAAACCCACTAACCCTGGACACTGCCTTAATGGATCCAGTGAGTGCCCTCAAAGATATAAGGACTCTACCATCAGTGCCTATATTCGAAGAGCACTAACTCACTGCAGCACATGGACACAAGTGCATGATGAAATCGAACGTTCCACTCAAGTTCTGATCAATAACGGCTTCAATGAAAAAGAGATACATTTTCAAACAAAGAAAATAATGGACGGCTGGCATAACAACAACAATGATAAACAAAATAAAGAGAAAATCAACATATATTATAAATCCACTTTTTCGTCAGCTTACAAAGAAGATGAACGCATTATGAAGCAAATTATAAAAAGAAACATTAAACCAGTCAATCCAGAAAAAAAAAAAAAAAAAAAAAAAATACTAAATCTAGTGATTTATTATAAAACTAAGAAAACTAGCCACCTTCTTATTAGAAACAGCCCCCTACAAGAGAGAAAGGAACTTCAGAAATCTCATGCTATCTATAGGTTCACATGTACACGAGGGAACTGTGAAGCCCTCCCATCCACCTATATTGGCATGACGACAATGAGGTTATCCCGTCGCCTCTCATACCACCTGACATCTGGAGCCCCTAAAAATCATTTAAGAGAAGCCCACGGCATAACACTAGTAAGAGAGACACTAGAGAAAAACACCGAGATTTTGGATTTATGTACTGACGATAGACGCCTCCCAATTTTAGAAGCGTTGTATATTAAAGAGTTGAGCCCAAACCTAAATGTACAAGCAGAAGACCTCAAAGCCCTTCCAAGCATGAGACAAACCGTTACAAATAAAAACATGAGACATAACACCACAAACGCCAATACGAGACAAAACGCCACTCGTCCAACTACGAGACAAAACGCCACATTCCGCCACAACACAAACCCGGAGGCTCCCTAGCGCACGTGACATTTCGTCCCTGCCCGTAATACCAGGTGACCTCCCCCAGTGATTAGCAAGTATAGTAACTCTAGTATAAAACTTAGATCTTTACTAGAATCTTTGGATTAATTCTTATCCCTATAGCTACTGAAGAAGGGTCTTGAACCCGAAATCGCGATCTAGCTAATATGACTACATACAGCCAAGTCATAAATTTCCTTCCTAAGGAAAACAAATCCTTAATAAGGTATATGGAAAATACCATTAAGAAAATTATTAATGCACAACTAGCCATCACTTTTAATGAAACATGCATTAGAGAAAAACTCCTGCCCAAATACACTGACAATATCCCCTGTGATGGGGCAGTGGCCTTAAACAAGAGGTGCAAGTATAAAACCAGAAAGGAAGAAAGAATAAAATATATGAAACAGAGGATTAAATAATTAAAAGACAAAATACAAAACCTCAACCAAGAATACCAAGAGCTTGAAGAAAAATGGAAACAACATACACATAGATACAACCTTAAAAGAGAATATTGACACCCTATTCTCCGATATTATTAATCAACACAAAAATTCTATCACTAAAGCTAATCAAAAGAAATTAATAAATCTGAACGGCGGCCATATTAAATACTCACGCCCACCAAATGGTTATATAAATTTAACCAATAAGATTCTTACTCCAGACCAAGAGGAAGTCCTTAATTTAGGGCTTAACTGCCACATTATGTCTAAAACCTAAGAAGTTTCAAAAAAGAACAGAATGCGAAATACTTATAGATGATGTAGAGAAACTATGTAAAAAAGGTGAAGTCATTGTTGAGCCCACTTTCAAACAAGAAGTCATTGCTGAAGCTCATAAATCAAGAGGACAATATCACAGCAATTTGATTGACAAGAAACACATTGAGGCCGCAAAAGAGTTAAAATCAGACCATAGTATCACCATCAGGAAAGCAGACAAAGCGGCAACTTACGTACTCATGGACACCTCTGAGTATTTAGAAAAGATAGATACTATCCTCAATGATACATCTAAGTTTAAAAAGATCAACAAAGACCCTACAGAATCACTCAAGAAAAAGGTAAATCGACTTATAGAAGGGAATAATGCTGCCAGCAAAGTAAAATTTAATAAACTTTCAGGAGAGTATGGTATGGGTTACTGCTATGGGACAGTCAAAACACACAAACCTGGTAATAAACTCCGTCCCATAATCTCACAAATCCCTGCACCTACGTACAAACTCGCCAAAAAACTGTGCTCTATTCTAACTCCCTACACTCCCGCCACCTATAGTCTACAATCTACATCTGATTTCCTAGACATTATTAAGGCAAACTCTGCTAAAGGTAGAATCGCTTCTCTTGATGTGGAGGGGTTATACACTAATATTTCCGTAGATCGAACAATTGATTACATCATCAACAAAGTGTACCACGATAACACTACACCTATACTAGACATTCCAGAACTTACACTACGTAAACTGCTTGAATGCTGTACAAAAGAAGTCCCGTTCACTTGCCCCCGTGGAAACAAATATTGCCAAATTGATGGAGTTGCAATGGGATCCCCCCTTGGAGTATTAATGGCAAACTTCTTCATGGGCTGCGTAGAAGAAGAAGTATTCAGTAAAACAGAAAAGCCAGATATTTACTGTAGATACATTGATGATGTCTTCATTAAAACCAATAACAGCAATGAAGCTGAAAAACTCCGCCACCTATTACAAGAGACATCTGAACTCACTTTCACTATGGAAGATAGCATTGACGGAGCTTTACCCTTCCTCGACCTCTTAGTGAAACAAAATGAAAATTCTTTTAATACAACAGTGTACACAAAACCCCACTAACCCTGGACACTGCCTTAATGGATCCAGTGAGTGCCCTCAAAGATATAAGGACTCTACCATCAGTGCCTATATTCGAAGAGCACTAACTCACTGCAGCACATGGACACAAGTGCATGATGAAATCGAACGTTCCACTCAAGTTCTGATCAATAACGGCTTCAATGAAAAAGAGATACATTTTCAAACAAAGAAAATAATGGACGGCTGGCATAACAACAACAATGATAAACAAAATAAAGAGAAAATCAACATATATTATAAATCCACTTTTTCGTCAGCTTACAAAGAAGATGAACGCATTATGAAGCAAATTATAAAAAGAAACATTAAACCAGTCAATCCAGAAAAAATACTAAATCTAGTGATTTATTATAAAACTAAGAAAACTAGCCACCTTCTTATTAGAAACAGCCCCCTACAAGAGAGAAAGGAACTTCAGAAATCTCATGCTATCTATAGGTTCACATGTACACGAGGGAACTGTGAAGCCCTCCCATCCACCTATATTGGCATGACGACAATGAGGTTATCCCGTCGCCTCTCATACCACCTGACATCTGGAGCCCCTAAAAATCATTTAAGAGAAGCCCACGGCATAACACTAGTAAGAGAGACACTAGAGAAAAACACCGAGATTTTGGATTTATGTACTGACGATAGACGCCTCCCAATTTTAGAAGCGTTGTATATTAAAGAGTTGAGCCCAAACCTAAATGTACAAGCAGAAGACCTCAAAGCCCTTCCAAGCATGAGACAAACCGTTACAAATAAAAACATGAGACATAACACCACAAACGCCAATACGAGACAAAACGCCACTCGTCCAACTACGAGACAAAACGCCACATTCCGCCACAACACAAACCCGGAGGCTCCCTAGCGCACGTGACATTTCGTCCCTGCCCGTAATACCAGGTGACCTCCCCCAGTGATTAGCAAGTATAGTAACTCTAGTATAAAACTTAGATCTTTACTAGAATCTTTGGATTAATTCTTATCCCTATAGCTACTGAAGAAGGGTCTTGAACCCGAAATCGCGATCTAGCTAATATGACTACATACAGCCAAGTCATAAATTTCCTTCCTAAGGAAAACAAATCCTTAATAAGGTATATGGAAAATACCATTAAGAAAATTATTAATGCACAACTAGCCATCACTTTTAATGAAACATGCATTAGAGAAAAACTCCTGCCCAAATACACTGACAATATCCCCTGTGATGGGGCAGTGGCCTTAAACAAGAGGTGCAAGTATAAATCTAGTAAGGAAGAAAGAATAAAATATATGAAACAGAGGATTAAAGAATTAAAAGACAAAATACAAAACCTCAACCAAGAATACCAAGAGCTTGAAGAAAAATGGAACAACATACACATAGATACAACCTTAAAAGAGAATATTGACACCCTATTCTCCGATATTATTAATCAACACAAAAATTCTATCACTAAAGCTAATCAAAAGAAATTAATAAATCTGAACGGCGGCCATATTAAATACTCACGCCCACCAAATGGTTATATAAATTTAACCAATAAGATTCTTACTCCAGACCAAGAGGAAGTCCTTAATTTAGGGCTTAACTGCCACATTATGTCTAAACCTAAGAAGTTTCAAAAAAGAACAGAATGCGAAATACTTATAGATGATGTAGAGAAACTATGTAAAAAAGGTGAAGTCATTGTTGAGCCCACTTTCAAACAAGAAGTCATTGCTGAAGCTCATAAATCAAGAGGACAATATCACAGCAATTTGATTGACAAGAAACACATTGAGGCCGCAAAAGAGTTAAAATCAGACCATAGTATCACCATCAGGAAAGCAGACAAAGCGGCAACTTACGTACTCATGGACACCTCTGAGTATTTAGAAAAGATAGATACTATCCTCAATGATACATCTAAGTTTAAAAAGATCAACAAAGACCCTACAGAATCACTCAAGAAAAAGGTAAATCGACTTATAGAAGGGAATAATGCTGCCAGCAAAGTAAAATTTAATAAACTTTCAGGAGAGTATGGTATGGGTTACTGCTATGGGACAGTCAAAACACACAAACCTGGTAATAAACTCCGTCCCATAATCTCACAAATCCCTGCACCTACGTACAAACTCGCCAAAAAACTGTGCTCTATTCTAACTCCCTACACTCCCGCCACCTATAGTCTACAATCTACATCTGATTTCCTAGACATTATTAAGGCAAACTCTGCTAAAGGTAGAATCGCTTCTCTTGATGTGGAGGGGTTATACACTAATATTTCCGTAGATCGAACAATTGATTACATCATCAACAAAGTGTACCACGATAACACTACACCTATACTAGACATTCCAGAACTTACACTACGTAAACTGCTTGAATGCTGTACAAAAGAAGTCCCGTTCACTTGCCCCCGTGGAAACAAATATTGCCAAATTGATGGAGTTGCAATGGGATCCCCCCTTGGAGTATTAATGGCAAACTTCTTCATGGGCTGCGTAGAAGAAGAAGTATTCAGTAAAACAGAAAAGCCAGATATTTACTGTAGATACATTGATGATGTCTTCATTAAAACCAATAACAGCAATGAAGCTGAAAAACTCCGCCACCTATTACAAGAGACATCTGAACTCACTTTCACTATGGAAGATAGCATTGACGGAGCTTTACCCTTCCTCGACCTCTTAGTGAAACAAAATGAAAATTCTTTTAATACAACAGTGTACACAAAACCCACTAACCCTGGACACTGCCTTAATGGATCCAGTGAGTGCCCTCAAAGATATAAGGACTCTACCATCAGTGCCTATATTCGAAGAGCACTAACTCACTGCAGCACATGGACACAAGTGCATGATGAAATCGAACGTTCCACTCAAGTTCTGATCAATAACGGCTTCAATGAAAAAGAGATACATTTTCAAACAAAGAAAATAATGGACGGCTGGCATAACAACAACAATGATAAACAAAATAAAGAGAAAATCAACATATATTATAAATCCACTTTTTCGTCAGCTTACAAAGAAGATGAACGCATTATGAAGCAAATTATAAAAAGAAACATTAAACCAGTCAATCCAGAAAAAATACTAAATCTAGTGATTTATTATAAAACTAAGAAAACTAGCCACCTTCTTATTAGAAACAGCCCCCTACAAGAGAGAAAGGAACTTCAGAAATCTCATGCTATCTATAGGTTCACATGTACACGAGGGAACTGTGAAGCCCTCCCATCCACCTATATTGGCATGACGACAATGAGGTTATCCCGTCGCCTCTCATACCACCTGACATCTGGAGCCCCTAAAAATCATTTAAGAGAAGCCCACGGCATAACACTAGTAAGAGAGACACTAGAGAAAAACACCGAGATTTTGGATTTATGTACTGACGATAGACGCCTCCCAATTTTAGAAGCGTTGTATATTAAAGAGTTGAGCCCAAACCTAAATGTACAAGCAGAAGACCTCAAAGCCCTTCCAAGCATGAGACAAACCGTTACAAATAAAAACATGAGACATAACACCACAAACGCCAATACGAGACAAAACGCCACTCGTCCAACTACGAGACAAAACGCCACATTCCGCCACAACACAAACCCGGAGGCTCCCTAGCGCACGTGACATTTCGTCCCTGCCCGTAATACCAGGTGACCTCCCCCAGTGATTAGCAAGTATAGTAACTCTAGTATAAAACTTAGATCTTTACTAGAATCTTTGGATTAATTCTTATCCCTATAGCTACTGAAGAAGGGTCTTGAACCCGAAATCGCGATCTAGCTAATATGACTACATACAGCCAAGTCATAAATTTCCTTCCTAAGGAAAACAAATCCTTAATAAGGTATATGGAAAATACCATTAAGAAAATTATTAATGCACAACTAGCCATCACTTTTAATGAAACATGCATTAGAGAAAAACTCCTGCCCAAATACACTGACAATATATATATATATATATATATACATATATATATATATATATATATATATATATATATATATATATATATATATATATGTATATATATATTTGACTTGGTAACTCACTTCAAAGACTTTGTACTAAGGTAAGGATCTGCCCATTTTAACTAAAATTGTGTAGTTTCGCCCAGTACAAAAATCATGTGGAAGTATTACTTATAAGTATAGTCTAGTATGCACGACATACAAACGATCTTCAGGAACAGAATGGTTCTTGATTGATGTATTCCACCACACGATGTTATTTTTCAGTTTTCTTTATAACAATCATGAGGCCAGGAAAACGCATCCCCAAGTAACAACAACAACTGAAAATGATAATAGTAATAAAAAATGGGGAGGTGCAAGGGATGCACAAAATCGGTAGTCCTTTCGTAAATGAAAGGTATTAAATGTCGCAGCTTGCCAAGAACATAAAAGGGTGCATTTTATATCAAGAAAATGGAATACCGTTTTAGATTTTTTTTCTTTGCACCTGAAATCTAAACAAAGACTAAAATTTTTTATGGCGTTTATCATATAAAGGAAAAGAAAAAATCGTATTACATCCATTACTCTTTGTTATTCATTCTCAAACTTTCATACCTTAAGCATTTTCATTATCAAATAGTATTTAAAGTCCCAGATTCTTTCTTTATTCTTAAGCCCGTACAGTGACTTTGACATTTCTTTTTTTGTTGCCGTTGTTTTTACCACTTTCTATTTGTATTCTTCGTCTCTCAAACGACACTTTCAGAACTTCTGATCCCCCTTTGAGAATAATCTAATTTACTTGTCCTGCATCGATTACTCTTGTTAGGCTTTTATGCATTTCTTTTTTCATTCATTTGAAAGGTAACCTTCTACACCCTTCATATAGATTTTTTCTTTTTCTACGATTAATTCTATTATCAAATGTTTATTAATTCTTAGTAGAATTTGTTCATTTCTGTCAGTTTTTTTTTTTTTTTTTTTTTTTTAGTAAACATATAATTTCTGTTCGTTCTTCCTTTTTCCTGTAAAATCGTATGAAATTTTCAAACCACAAAATTGGAAAACGCCTTAATTTATAGACCCTTTCTTCTCAAACTATACAATAGTCTTCGCTTTATTTAGGATTTTTTCTGTATCATTCGATTTGACCTCGAGTAATGAGGTTTGCTGTTGTCAGTAAAGAAATTGTAGTTAGCTTTTCATAACATCTTTTACCAGTGTTAAACAAATATTAAGTCTAGGTCCCGCGACGTTGTTTTCCTTATTTCCGTGCCTAATCGTTTCTTTGTGGTTTTAAACTAAAGTAAACAAAAATCCCTTTATTAAATTTTTATATATTTTTTCCATTTACCCTTTAATTTCTGTATAGAATGAATGCCAGAGCCATTTTGAATTTTTTCATGGATGCGATTCGTTTAGTTATGCAGACACCTCTGTTCTCATCATGTTTCTCCTCACCTCTCTCTTTTTTATTTGTACACACATATGTATATAATCATACACATACACACATGCATATATATATATATATATATATATATATATTATATATATATATATGTACATACATATAGATGTGTGTGTGTGTATATGCATATGTATATATATATATATATATATACACATATGTATATGTATGTATGTGTATATATATATATACATATATATATACATATACATACATATATGTATATATATATATATATATATATATATATATATGCATATGTATGATTGTATGTATGTATATATATATATATATATATATATATATATATATGTATGTATGTACATGTGTGTTTGCTTGTGCGTGTGTGTTCACCTCGGATCTGCTGCAGTCTCTGTCGAGACAGCCAGACACCGCCCTACGGCAGTGAGCTCAGAGCTCATTATTTGCCGATCTCTGGGTAGGTCTGAGACCACTAACACACCACACACCGGTACAGCAAGGTCACAACTCCTTGACTAACGTCCCGTACCTACTCACTGTTAGGTGAACAGGGGTTACACGTGAAAGGAGACAAACCCAACTTATCTCCGCCCGGCCGGGGAATCGAACCCCGGTTCTCTGGCTTGTGAGGCCAGTGCTTTACCAATCTTTACCACTTTATGTGTGTGTGTGTGTGTGTGTGTGTGTGTGTGTGTGTGTGTGTGTGTGTGTGTGTGTGTGTGTGTGTGTGTGTGTGTGTGTGTGTGTGTGTGTGTGTGTGTGTGTGTGTGTGTGTGTGTGTGTGTGTGCGTGTGTGCGTGAGGGAGAGAGTGTGTGTACGTGTGTATGTGAGTGTGTGTGTGTGTGTGTGTGTGTGTGTGTGTGTGTGTGTGTGTGTGTGTGTGTGTGTGTGTGTGTGTGTGTGTGTGTGTGTGTGTGTGTGTATGTGTGTGTGTGTGTGTGTATGTGTGTGTGTATGTGTGTGTGTGTGTGTGTGTGTGTGTGTGTGTGTGTGTGTGTGTGTGTGTGTGTGTGTGTGTGTGTGTGTGTGTGTGTGTGTGTGTGTGTGTGTGTGTGTGTGTGTGTGTGTGTGTGTGTGCGTGAATTTAATTTATCGACTATCCCATTCCTTTCTTCTTAGCGTCCCCATCTTTCTACCACTCTATTATCTTCTATTTCATTGGGTTCATTTCATTGTGTCGTGATGCCATTCTTTGATCCCCATTTTCACAGGAGTCTGAGTATTCACATCCCAATTATTCTTTCTCTTTCATCTCGTTTCAGAGTATAACGTCTACACTAACCCCAAAATTTATTCATATAGCTGAGCGAACCGACACATCAACGAAAAAATCTGGAACTGGACGAAATTTGTACCTTGCGTTATGATAGCTGATATGGTACAGGTGTTAAAGATGGTACATTAGAACCTCAACGGTACTTCTATTAGCGAATGTAACCCAGGCTTACCAACCCTACTGTGCTATTCATCTCCATAAGTCCTATACTTCAGTTTTGTGTCATATTATTTCACAGTCTGATGTACTGTAGTCTATACAGTTTGTCTTGGTGATAAAAATATTTATTACCGCATTTTACGCGATATTTTCTTTCCGTAGTATTAAATTCAAGAGCAAATACAGTGAAAAGGAAACTATAGCGAACGCCAGTATAATTTTGACACGCTTACTGTTGTATTAATCACATTTAATTTCATAAGAATTAACTTGAATGCATAACAAGCAGAACATGCAGGGTATAAGAGTATAATTCTCTATGCATCGCCTAATTATATCATAGTTATTGATCTGAGAATGATGGAATTTTACGCCGTCGAAGGTTATTGAATTCCAAGGATCCATGTATGCGAGTTTAACGTCGATAACATTTCTTGCAAGACTGTCTCACAATATTGGATTACGGCGAAAGCTCATGAGGAAAGTTTGCAAAACCTTGCAAGTTTGGCATGATATAACACACACGGAATAGTGTGCTATACCGTCTATATCCCTCTTGCGTATTGCCTCATTAGGAGCTCATATTGATCTCCTGTTGGAGCATTTGTCCTCTTCAGTCTATGGTCTTTTAAAATTTGACCTTTAGATCTTTCGACTGAACAGTGTCCATCAGTAATCGCATGTCATTGGCTATTAAAAAATATATAATGATAATAATAATAATAAAAATAATAATGATAATAATGATAATAATAATAATAATAATAATAATGATACTAATAATAATAATAATAACAATAACAATAACAATAACAATAATAATAATAATAATAATAATAATAATAATAATAATAATAATAATAATAATAATAATAATAATAATAATAATAATAATAATAATAATAATAATAATAATAATGATAATAATAATAATAATAATAATAATAATAATAATAATAATAATAATAGTACTAGTAATAATAATAATAATAATAATAATAATAATAATAATAATAATAATAATAATAATAATAATAATAATAATAATAATAATAATAATAATAATAATAATAATAATAATAATAATAATAATAATAATAATAATAATAATAATAATGATAATAATAATAATAGCAATAATAATAAAGATCGTTGTCACCCTTTTGATTTCGGGAAGGTTTTTTTTGGTATGAACTCTCCCCCCCCCCCAAAAAAAAAGTATTGTTAAAGGATATTCATCTTTATTTTGGGTTAGATAAAGTCTCAGCCTGTTTCCTGGATAAATAATCCTCGTGTCTGCAAACCGTAAGGATATATGGGTATAAACAGTCTTTTGATTCTTGCCTTGTGGATACGATGTCCTCATTTTCCCTATAGTTAAGAACGAGAAGGTTCAATTTTCGATACGGCAACTCTTTTTGATGAATTATACTGGTTTATAAAAGGTGAGCTGCTTCTCAAGAGATTGAGGCACGCACAGACACATGCACACACACACGCACACACACACACACACACACACACACACACACACACACACACACACGCACGCACGCACACACACACGCACGCACACACACACACACACAACACACACACACACACACACACAGATACACACACACACACACACACACACACACACGTATTCATATACATACATGCATATATGCATTCCCATTAAAACATACACGCATGAGAAATCAATCTTTCCTTAACTCAAACACATGTGTAACTCTATGGGAGGAAAGAACCCCAGCCTGGCTGTGGACCCATAAGTACTTAGAAGAAATGTGACCCAGGTTCGGTCGTGTTTGCAGAGCCCAAGTCGGTAGCAGGTGCAGAACTGGAGGGATGAAAGATCAGGGATTCTTACGGCATCCGGGCAAGTGCCGGGAGTTGTTTACGAGTCCAGAAATCCCGGGGCCGTTGTAACTCGTCCAATTTCCCGGAAGAAGTTCGTCCCCGCGCGGAGACTCGGTGTCTCCTTGAAGGATGGCGACCCCTTGGGGATTCTTGCCGCGTTTTGCTTCGTCCTCCATCAAGCTCGACGCAAGGGTGGGTGGAGGTGCCCACGCGCGAGCGAGATCCAGTTGAAGACAATGACCGGTTTTGCTTTGTACATCGTGTAGGAAAGGGGAGACGTATGGGTGGGGGTGGTTGGGGCAGGAGAAGTGGGAGGGAATGGGAGAGGAGGGCACAGTGTCGAGTCAGGTCGTCAGGACCTAAGTGTAATAGACAGAATATTCAAGAATGGGTATCGTAGTGTAAAAATAGAGGGTCCCTTTTTTTGGGGGAGGGAGAACTAGATATAGATAGAGAAGTTAGATATAGTAATGCATTAAGAAATCACGAAGTAAACGAATTATTGGAAGAAATCATAGATTTAAAATTGGACTACCGAGCTATACTTAGGGAATTGATTACTTTGCGTAAGAGTAACGAGCAAACGATTAGAGAGTTAAGTGACCTAAAGAGCAAAATTGATATCCTCAAAAGAGAAAACGAAAGAATAAAAAATGGGGACAAAAATAAAAATGAACAACTGAAAAAGGAGATCAGAGCAATTACAGGTAGTGACCGGAAAGGTGGAAGAGTCAATTAAAGAAACAGACTTCATTGAAATAAAAAATCAATGGAAACAAGAACAGGAAAATAAAAAAAATTCTTTTAGAGAAATAGTAGAAAAGCAGATGGAGTAAAAAAAAAACAGTTATAAAAGTAATTAAAGAAAAGGAAAACTGGGTGAGAGATACAGTTGACAAAGGTAAATGCATTGTGGTCCATTGTATCCAGGAAAAAAATTATATGAATAAATACCAGAGAAAAAGGGAGGAAAAGGAAATAACTAAGGAAATTTTTAAAGAAATACAGGACGAAGGGCAAAAATTTTATAAAGAAATTGACGAGATTCACAGTATAGGCAAATATTCAAAAAAAGGAAAACAACATAGACCTCTGAAAATAAAACTAAGAACTCAAATGATAGACGAGGAGGTATTATTGAAAGCTGTCAAATTAGCAAATAGCGAGAAATTCAAACATATATGGACAAAAAAGGAAATAAGTGATGTGGAAAAAGAGAAAGACAAGACTCAGAATTGAAGCAAATGATAGAAATGAGAAAAGAACAGAGACGGAAAAAAACGAGTTTTTTTAGAGAGTACTGGACTTGAGACTGAAAAAATAGTACATCAGAATAATAGAAACTTAAACCAAAAAGGGTCTAAATGTGACAAAGATATATAAAGGCAAAGATAATGTGGAATCAGTTATGACTAAAATTGTAAATGAAAATATGAAAAGCAGAAAATTTGTAGCAGTACATGTGCCTCCAAAAACACAGGCTTGGTCTGAAAATGATCATTCTAAATTACCGGAACACACAATGAATGTGCTAGATGAGTTACTGAAAGAGGGTGGTAACATAGTAATTATGGGTAATTTTAATGCAAACGATACAATCTGGGAAGAAATTATAGTAAAAGGAGGAGAAGAACTTTGGAGCAACATTCTACTACATATGACCATCGAATACACCTTAACACAATGGGTTAAGGAAAATACTAGATATAGAAATAATGAAAAACCGTCGAAACTAGACCTAATATTAACTTCTGAACCAGGTATCGTGAACAAAATGGAGTATAAAACACCAATTGGATAGTGGCCATATACTAATAGAGTTTGAATAAAAAAAAATGTAGGAAGGAATGATAAACATAGAGAAGAAAGATTAGTATACAACAAAACGAACCTTGTAAAACTAAGAAGAAAAAAAATCCAAAATACAAACTGAGATCAATTCTACAAAGAGGAAACAAAGATGGAAGACAAATGGAACATATTTAAAGAAAAGTACAAGGAAGGAATTGATAAATATGTACCAAAGTGCTGGTATAACAAAAGGTGCAGTGGGGCTAAAGACAGAAGAGACAAAAAAAATCATCCAAGTGGCAAACATATATAAAACTTAGGAAGGAATATGTAAATATACGCAGGAAAGAAAGAAGAAATTATGAAAAAGATATTGTAGACAAATGTAAGGACCAACCTAAACTCTTGTACCGATATGTAAATGACAAATTAAAGGATAAACACGAAATTGTAAAACTACGTGAAGGAGATAAAGTATATATGGACGACACAGAAATGGCAAACGTTATGATCAGACATTTCAGGTCTGTTTTTACAATTGAGAGCTCACAAATTTGGGAAGATGGACAACAAGAAAGACCCCCTAAAATTAAAGAAATAAAGGTAACACAGAAAGAAATAAGAGACCAAATAAAAAACTCAGATTTTAGGAAATTGTATGGACCGAATGGAATTACAAATTGGATACTGAAAGAATGTATAGACGAACTGACGGACAAATTGTACAAGATAATAGACTTTTCACTCAAAGAAGGAAAGGTACCGCAAGATTGGAAAGATGCAAACATAGTACCAATATATGAAGGAGGAAACAAAGAAGAAGCTACAAACTTCAGACCAGTATCCCTTACAAGCACAGTAGCAAAAATATGCAAAAAAAAAGTTATCAGAAACAAATAGATCAAACACTTGGAAGAGAGTAAATATTAAACCCTAAACAATGTGGCTGTATAAGTGGAAGGTCGTGTACCACAAACTTAATATGCTTTTACTCAAGATTAATTGAGATAATACAAGAAAGAGATAGCTGGGCAGATTGCGCCTTCTTGGACTTGCAGAAGGTTTTGACTAAGTACCACATAAAAAGTTTATAAAAAAAAATCAATAATAGGAGGAATACAAGATAAGCTACTGCAATGGATGAAGGATTTCTTAAGTGGGAGAAAAATGAGAGTGGCACTTAGAGACAAAAATTCGAACTGGGAAGATGTGATAAGTGGCGTCCCTTTAGGCTCTGTATTGGCTCCTTTAATGTTTGCCATATAATAAACGATATGGATGAGGGAGTGAATTATTACATGAACTTCTTTGTTGACGATGCCAAATTACTCAAGAGAGTAAGCACAGAAGAAGATCGCAGATCGCTACAAGAAAACCTGGACAAAATATGGGAATGGAGTCAGAGATGTGAAATGAACTTCAACATTAAGAAATGTAGCGTAATGGAATTTGGAAAAAGCAATATAAAATTGGAAGCAAGGAAGTCAAAAAAGTCGATTCAGAAAGGGACCCTGGAATGATTATCTCAAGTGACTTGACACATGTTAAACATGTCAATAAACTATTTGGAGAGACTTTTAACTTAATAAAATCAATGAAAGTGACCTTCGACTACATGGATGAAGAAATGGTAAAGAAAATAGTGGTTACACTAATAAGACCTAAACTAGAGTATTCTGCAACACTATGGGCACCTTGCACAAAAAAAAACATAAGAAAATTAGAAAGAATTCAAAGAGCAGCGACAAAAATGGCACTTACACTATCAAATTTGACATACGAACAAAGACTGGATAAATTACATTTGTCATCACTGGAACAGAGAAGAAAGAGAGGTGATTTGTTGACCATTTACAGAATTATGAAAGGGATGGAAATTCTTGATAGAGACGACTTATTAAGATGGGACAGAAGAGAAACAAGGGGACACGAAAAGAAGCTAAAGAAGGATAGTTACAGAAGACATTTGAAAAAGAATAGCTTCCCACATAGAGTGATTGATATCTGGAACAAACTAAACGGAGAAACAGTGAGTGCCAAAACTATACAAGATTTTAAGAATAAACTGAATGCGGAGAGATACGAAAATGGGTCACTACGAGCATAGCTCTCGTCCCGTAAAATACAACTAGGTAATACAACTAGGTAAATGGTAAATACACACACACATACACGCTCTTTTTCAACCCCCTTGTCTGCTTGCCCTTTTTTCCGAGTTTGCACTTGTTGCCGTCCTTCCAGTTGCTAGTCTACGAGTATATCTTAGTGACTCATTGATGCTCTCTTGTCTGTCTTCTGGTGTGGGAAGCTGAGCTTTTGCACACTCCACTGTCGACACGACATGACAGGGCAACATTTGTTGATACTTCTTGTCAACTCTTGTGCATTTTCACAGCCTTCACACTGGCGTTCAGTTGCACGTTAAAACGAATATCTCACCCATATATTCTTCCCCCTCCCCTTTTTACTGTTTCTCATCTTCTCTTTTTGCATCTCCTCCTCTCCCTCCTCCTCCTTCTTCTCCTCCAATTTTACAGTTTCTCTTCTCTTCTTACATCTCTTTCCCGCCTCCGTTTCTTCCTCTCCTTCCTTCTCAGCTTTGTTTTCCTTCTTCTCCTTCTCCTCCTTCTTTTCCTCCTTATCCTCCTCTTCCTTATTTTCTTCCTCCTCCTTACCCTCCTCCTTACCCTCCTCCTCCTCCGCCTCCCACTCTTTTTCTTCCTTCTCCACCACCTTTTTCTCCTTCTCCTCCTCCTCCTCTTCTTCCTCCTCCTCAATCAGTCGGTCCATCAATCAGCCGTTTGATGTCAGTTGCCTTTTCCAACCTCTTTCATGAGTCACACAGCAATGCCAACTTTTTCCAAAACATTTATACTAAATTTCACAACGTTAACAGCAACTTTTAAATTGATTAAGGATCTTACTATATTAGATCTATTCGTCTCTTTGCCTCGGTGATAGAACAAATAGTGACTTGCTAATCGATGAGTCCCTAGAAGACCACTGTTTATTGTAAGGGGAGCCCAAACCGAGGTCAAATGAAAATTAGTCAATGTTTCGATAACCTGGAGCTGGAAGACAACAATACATAAATATGGAATATTTGAGAAGGCGGGTAGAGCACCCTTGGTCTATCAACTGCACCAATTTCTCCTCTTGCCTTCAAACTTTACTCAGTCTCACAATTTCCCAACTGAGATTCTCCAGTTCTTCCACCAAGTTCTTCTGTATGTGGTCTTCTGTGTTCATTGTAAAAAAAAACTTGAATCTTCTGGAACAATGCTCATATTCAGTGGTACGTTGCTCGTATCCTCACGATGTAATGGGATTAGACCTTTCGTGATACCATTTGGGTTGTTCTTCATGGTTGGTTAGG
Source organism: Oratosquilla oratoria (assembly GCF_046742065.1). Taxonomy (NCBI): domain Eukaryota; kingdom Metazoa; phylum Arthropoda; class Malacostraca; order Stomatopoda; family Squillidae; genus Oratosquilla; species Oratosquilla oratoria. The sequence continues at coordinate 52,451,763 of NC_134799.1, forward strand.
AGTTTGTGACAGTATAAACTCATCTCCTCACCAGTGGTAAAATGCATTTTTGGTGCACCTTATTCGATATATTTGACGGAACCTATATATCATAGTAGGCTTCAGCGGTCCACGCCGTCATTATGACGGCACCCCATATATCTATGAGGAGCTTTTTATTTTTGTCATCAGCAACGTACCAGCCCGCATTGATTTCTGCGACCCTGAGTGTTTCGTATGATCATCTTCAGTATAAGACCTGTTCAATATGGGTATTCCTGCAGAGATTTTCATCTCTTAATCGATACAGCTCTTGTAGTCATTAAAACACTCAAGACTATCCATCAAAGTCAACGTGTCAGACCTCAGATAGGATATGTATGTATATGCATATATGCATGCATAAATGCGTGCGAGTGTGCAAGTGTAGTGGGGGTGTTGGTGTGTTTCCATGCGCGTCTGATGTGTGTGTATCTTGTTATGCACTTATCAAGTGGCGTCTGTATAAATGACGATATTGCAGGTAGGTGGCTAATATAATTGTGTAATTAAGGAGATTGACTGAGAATCGAAGAGGGTTTTGATTGGCTAAGATAGTGATAGGACGGAAATCGACCAGCCCAAGTCGAATAAGGTTGGTTGCTTGACGTCCATTGCAGCCTAGTCTACGTAGGGTGACAGGGTAGAGAAGGGAACAGCAAACTGGCTTAGAAATACTCAGATGAAAAGAAAACCGTATAATATATATCTAAGTGACACCTTCAAACCTGTTGGTGTGTCGAACTTTGTAACACCAAAGACGGTGGGAGAAGAGGTTATGGTAAACATCAGGTGACTTGCACTTATTACACTTTTATATTACTTGCACTAAGATAAACACCTTATGCCCTGTGACTCACTGATTTCTGGATCTAGTTACTTAAGTATGTGGTCTCCTAGACTATATTTACTGTGGTCATAAAAGCACAGTTTGTTGCAATGTTGTGACTATGAATTTCCTCTGTGTTGTTCGCTCCTTTTCGGAACGCACAGAAAGGACATATTGCCCGTCGAGCTGCCAAACAGCCCCTCGAGTACAGTTCTGTCCCTCGTTGATATGCAAATCGTTATCACCCAATAAAACCTTCTAGACCCATCGCCGTCGTCTGTTATCAAGCTTTTAGATTTAAGCTTACAGGGGTTAAGCAAAGCTGGAATATCAGATGAAAGCAAATCGTTAATTAGGAGGTATAGGCAAACTTTTACCAAGGAAGTGGAACCATCAATTAGGAGGAATAGGCAAAGTTTTGGCCACGAGGAGGGGGGTGGTGGAATTCTGAAGAAGTTGTTGGAAGAGAAGAGCCTGAGTATAGGTCGTGGATCCACTAATGAGGGAAAGAGGCCAGTATTTGAAGCTGTGGAACCGCGTAAATTGAGAAAAACGTAGAACGGGGCTTCATCAGTGGTTGCTAACTGTGTTGTGTGATAGATTTGCATTGTTTCCACTCATGACGTCTTTGGAGATACTGCGAATACATAGATATACAAATCCTAGGTAAATTTGCGCCTTACTTCCCTCGGTGTAATAGGAAAGTGAATAATTTCAGACAGAAAAAAAAACAGAAAAGAACAAGAGATAGTTTATGTATTTTTGTATACATGCATGTATGTATGTATCTATGTATGTATGCATGTATTTATGTATGTATGTATGAATGTATGTAAGTATGTATGTATGTATGTATGTATGTATGTATGTATGTATGTATGTATGTATGTATGTATGTATGTATGTATGTATGTCTGTATGTGTATTTTTGAATGTGTGCGTGTAAATATATATATATATATATGTGTGTGTGTGTGTGTGTGTGTGTGTGTGTGTGTGTGTGTGTGTGTGTGTGTGTGTGTGTGTGTGTGTGTGTGTGTGTGTGTGTGTGTGTGTGTGTGTGTGTGTGTGTGTGTGTGTGTGTGTGTGTGTGTGTGTGTGTGTGTGTGTGTGTGTGTGTGTGTGTGTGTGTGTGTGTGTGTGTGAATGTGTGTGTGTGCGTTTGTGTGCGTGTGTGTGTGTGTGCGTGTGTGTGTGTGTGTGTGTGTGTGTGTGTGTGTGTGTGTGTGTGTGTGTGTGTGTGTGTGTGTGTGTGTGTGTGTGTGTGTGTGTGTGTGTGTGTGTGTGTGTGTGTGTGCGTGTGTGTGTGTGTGTGTAGAACTTTGTAACACCAAAGACTGTGTGAGAAGAGGCTAAAGCAAATCATTTTACGGGAGGAAAACTCTTCTTAATGAAAAATGAAATGACCTCAGAAGACCTGGACCGATGGGAGGCAGAGACGAACGATGGCGTGGGGATGAACAGACAGCGGATCTCTTTGAGAGGAAACGGCTCACCTAGAATGGAAAAGGAATAAGGAGAGATGGTGAGAGGAAGATGAGTGAGGCACAAGTGAGAAGAGGCATTGAAGGAGGGTAACGTGTACGGAAGAAAATGAGATGAAGAAAATGAATGATCGATAAAAAGAAGGATGTGTATACTGTATGTGCGAAGAAAAATGGGATGAAAAAAAAGAACGCGAGGGAAAAAGAGGAGACTTAAGGAAAAGAAATGGACGAACATTAGAAATCAGATAAATGCAACTTTGACGATTATGAAGTAAGATGTGCATGAAAAAAAAATATGAGTTAAACTGATTTGAATACAAAGTCAAGGTGGGTAGAGAGAGAGGAAAGGGAATGGGAAAGGTTAGAGGAATAAATTTGCAAGAAATTAAAGTAGAATTGCAGTGTTGAAACGGAGTACCATAGCAATTGAAAAGCACGAGAGAAACGGTCTCTATGAAAGTCTCCGACGGAAGGAAGTAAAGAAGACGATGGAGCATTTCAGCGGGAGGAGATTAAATAGAACACATATCATAAAGGAGATGGCAAGGCGAGCAAAGCAAGGACAGCTGGGGTGAGGCTGTCTCCAATAAAAAGGAGAACGGAGGAGAAGAAAAAGAGAAGGAAGCAGACAAGAACAAGAGACACAATGAGGAATATGTGGACGGCATATACAAGAAGGTATTTTGAAATGCATAAAAAGATAATGAAATGGTGGACAAAATGAAATCGATAGAGAAGAAAGAGGAGGGTAAAAGAAGAAAATGTAATGGTCAAATAGATGGTAAAATATTTAAAGGGAAAGACGGGGAAGGAGTATCAGGATAAGGAGGATGGTGCATAAGAATAGAATAAGGACTGTAAAGTCGAATCTTGATACGAGTATATGTGGGAAATAGGGGACCACAAAAGTAAGGTTTCTGGTAAAAAAGGTGCCCACTTCTCTCAATGGTCAGTGTACGGTAAAAAAGTTTGTTCGTGTGAACTTGCCCCCAGTTGCTGCATGGCGTCACAAAGTAGCCTCGAGCCCAGCCAATCAGCAAGCTCAAAACTTATGAGGAGGAGGAGTTAGTTTAGTCAGAGACCCAGTGAGAGAGTTTAGTTTATATGTAACGTCAGGAAAGAAAAGCATCGGCAAATATTGTTCACTCTGAGACCAGAACCAAGCAGACTAGATGAGAAATAAACTCTCACTACTGTGGGCACTCTTAACACTGTGAGAAATAATTTCAAATTCTTTTGACAAGTCTTTAATTCATTATCAAAATGCGTTATCTGCAAAATTTGTCATTCTTTACTCCAGATGGCTTAATTTAGATGAAGGTGAACCCCAAGCTCAAAAGAATTTAGCCGTCTTTGTTAATCTGTTCAATCTAAAATATTGCTTGAAGTGTCAGTTACTGTGAACGCAATTTTGTTTGAGAGGAGATTTTCTCGTACTAAAGGTTTGATTAAGGCCAAACCCTTCCTTACTTTTTCACATCATAGCCATAGAATACATGCTTTCGTATTATCTCCACTACTGTATCCCATTGGGACATTCATGAGAAACGGGCACGGTGGAAAATGGATTCGGATAAGAGGCGGTTGCAGTGATAAAAAAGAATGTGGAGCATAAGAGAGAGGAAGAAGAGTGCGAGACAGATCCAGGGGACGAAGTCGTCCCAAAGAAGAAATGGAAGGAGACTGAATAAAGAAATAGAAAGGAAGAGGGAAGGTGCAGGAAAAAACAAGGTAAAGTTTGAGAGGATTTAGGATATAGTAGAGAGACAAGAAGATTGAGGAGGATTATGGAAAGGAGAGAGGAATGGGAAGAGTTGGAGATAATAGAAGAGGTAGCGTAGCCACGCAAGATTAGAGTAATTTAAGTGTGCGTTGGAGAGGAAAAAACTGGGAAGAGGTTAATCTTGAACAGAGATTGTTGGAGAGCGGTGAAGATGGGTGAAAGAGGAATCATTAAAACTTGAAGATGGAAGATGGAGTAGTTAGACGAGATTAGAGAAGGGTGAGGAAATAATCGAGAAAGAGGGAGGAAGCAGCAAGAGTTGGAAAATAGAGAGAGGGTAAAGCAAAATTGAAGGGAGATAACATATAAAGAGAGGGAGAGAGAGAGAAGAGGTTAGATGAAGAAGGAAGCTGGAGGTTGCTGGGGAAACGTGGAGGAGGTTGAAGGCGAAAGAAAGGAGGCAGCCGCCTTGGTACATTATGCATAGTGTTTGCTCAGGCCCCGTCACCGCCTCGACCAAACTACTACTGCCTCACAGGCTTCCAGAAACATATGCAAGCTTTAATACCTGCAACATGATGATGCGTTTCTTGTATTTTGGTGTCAGTGACCATTTTTACAACTCAGGATAGCCACTGCAAGGTGTACCACTCCCAGAACGGTGGTAATTTATACTTTTTCTTGACAATTTTAAACAGATTTTGAATGGTCCCGAATTATATTTTCCTTGGTATGGATATAAAGCATAAAAGAACAAACAGAATAAATGTTAGTAGTGCCTGACTGAAATAAACCAAGCCAGATCCAAAAATCTATGTGAAGGTGAAAGCAAATTTGGTCTTTGCCAATGTCAGCCAACATCAACACCAACTGGCGTGTCAAGTTCTATATATTACTTCTGAACTTATATTTCTAAGTACTGTATATATGTGCGTCTATATGAACATGCGTCCAAGAACCTATATTTCTCTTACTCGAATTTTGTATTCATCTATACATGATTTCATAAATACTCTCTCTCTCTCTCTCGCTCTCTCTCTCTCTCTCTCTCTCTCTCTCTCTCTCTCTCTCTCTCTCTCTCTCTCTCTCTCTCTCTCTCTCTCTCTCTCTCTCTCTCTCTCTCTCTCTCTGTATGTGTATATATATATATATATATATATATGTATATATATATATATATATATGTATATATATTTATATATATATATGTATATATATATATATTGTGTGTGTGTGTGTGTGTGTGTGTGTGTGTGTGTGTGTGTGTGTGTGTGTGTGTGTGTGTGTGTGTGTGTGTGTGTGTGTGTGTGTGTGTGTGTGTGTGTGTGTGTGTGTGTGTGTGTGTGTGTGTGTGTGTGCGTGTGTGTGTGTGTGCGCATGTGCGTGTGCGTGTGCGTATATATATCTAAGCAAATGAGTATGCGTGTGGACGGGCTTGTGCGCACCAGGGAACGTTTGTGTGTCCCAGCGCGCCTGTGTGGGCCCATGCGTATGTATGTATGCATGAATGTATTTGCGTATCCGTGAATTACATTATCTCTGTGAGCGAGTGATTGGCCCCATGGATTCCCTTATTGCCCAAGTCATATCTTACCCACACAAAGGAGAAACAACAGATGGGCTGTAGGTATGGAATAGGAATGGGGAACGTGGTGGGTCTGGCCTGGAGGGAGAGGGGTGAGTAGACCAGAACGACCGACTGAGAGTACCTATAGGAGGACGTGTTGATGAAGAAAGATCAGATATGAGGAGAGTTGAAAATAAATGCATAAAGGAAAATTCAGAAAGGAAAAGTTGGACCATAGTGGAAGTTAAAAAGAGAGAAAAAATGGGCTTGGAGATAAGAATTACTAAACAAGGTGAAATTAGTATAATCAGGAAGAAAAATCTAGACAATTGTGGGAGAATGCAGAGAAAAAAAAATCATTTGTGCAAAGGAAGTAGACAAGAAAAAGACTGTAATGGTAGCTTGGAAAGAGGAAAGTGTGGTTTTAATCAGAGAACTAATAAACAAAGAGAAATTAACTCTAAAATAATGAACGGAATGAAGTACAAATGAGACTTGAAGAGCCGTGATGTGTTTTAGGAAGTAAAGTGAAAAAGGAAAGCAATAGTGACACCAGAAATGAACAAAAGGAAATGCAGGAAGAGACGAAATGGCTCAGAAGATCCGAGAAGGCTAGTACGTGGATTTGTATCGCCTTCACTGGAGTGGTGTATTATGTAGATTTTGTATTTCATTTTAAAAATTCAGTATGATCACTGTGGAGTTAATGGTCGGACTCCAGGTTGAACGAGATTAGAATCAATAAAGACCCAGTAAAATATATACAAGTTTCGACAAATGGATTAACAAGTTCCGCACTTTTGCATGCGTGAATGCTTACCACGAAACAAAAACGATCTTGCTTTGTGGTAAGTAGTCGCACATGCAAGAGTACAAGTCCCAGTGGCGGAGCTGCTTAATCCATACACACACAAACACACACACACACATACACATACATACACACACACACACACACACACACACACACACACACACACACACACACACACACACACACACACACACACACACACACACGGCTCGGTGGCGGATTGGTAAAGCACTGGCCTCACAAGCCAGAGAACTGGAGTTCGATTCCCCGGCCGGGCGGAGATAAGTTGGGTTTGTCTCCTTTCACGTGTAACCCCTGTTCACCTAGCAGTGAGTAGGTACGGGACGTTAGTCAAGGAGTTGTGACCTTGCTGTCCCGGTGTGTGGTGTGTGAGTGGTCTCAGACCTACCCAGAGATCGGCAAATAATGAGCTCTGAGCTCACTGCCGTAGGGTGGTGTCTGGCTGTCTCGACAGAGACTGCAGCAGATCCGAGGTGAATACACACACACACATATATATATGTATATATATATATATATATACATATATATATATTATGTATATATATACATATATATCATTATTATTATTATTATCATTATTATCATTATTATTATTATTATATTATTATTATTATTATTATTGTTATTATTATTATTATTATTATTATTATTATTATTATTATTATTATTATTATTATTATATTATTATTATATTATTATTATTATTATTATTATTATTATTATTATTATTATTATTATTATTATCATTATTATTATTATTATTATTATTATTATTATTATTATTATTATTATTATCATTATTATTATTATTATTATTATTATTATTATTATTATTATTATTATTATTATTATTATTATTATTATTATTATTATTATTATTATTCAACTCTCCTACTGGGATTCGAATCCTCTCCTGAGCGGCTTTCTTATTATAAGACAAAGCCGTACTATCGTGTCACGACAATCCTTCAAAATGGAACGACTTAGTTAATGGCCTGGTCGTGATGCAATACAGTACATACCATGTCACGGAGGCGCCCTCGGTGGAACGACTAGGCCGTGAACTAAGTCGTTCCATCTTGAAGGGTCGTCGTGACACGATGGTACGGCCTTAGTCTTGTAATAAAGAAGCCGCTCAGACGAGAGTTCGACGAATCCCAGAAAAAGAGTTTAATTCCACATGATATAATGACACAAAAACTTATCGGAAGACTAACCTGCATAGAACAATTGATGCAATACAGTAGATACTGTGTGACGCGGGCGCCCTCGGTGGAACGACCAGGCCATGAGCTATGTCGTTCCACCTGCTTCGGCGGTACATATACTAAAATTGTAATCCTTTGTCATTTTGAAGGGTCGTCGTTATACGATGGTACGATCTTCGACTTAATAAGCAAGCCGCTCAGGCGAGGGTTCGAATCTCAGTAGGAGATTTTAATTCCATATGTCATAATGACACAAGAACTTGTCGGAAGATTAGCCTGCATAAAGGATTTAAGGCAATACAGTAGATAACGTGTCACGCGGGCGCCCTCTGTGGAACGACCAGGACGTGAACTAAGTCGCTCCACTAAGACGGTTAGAATCCCAGTAGGAGAGTTTAATATATACATACGAGTATATATATACATATATATATATACATATATATATATATATATATATATATATACAATACATATATATATATATATATATATTTATGTATATACATATATACATACATATATATATGTATATATAATGTATATATATATATGTGTGTGTGTATATATATATATGTACATATATATATATGTATATATATATATATATGTATGAATATATATGTATATATATATAAATATATATATATACATATATATATATATATATATATATATATATATATATATATATATATATATATATATCAGGACTGTAGAATGTGTCATAAAGTACTTGAGGTGCACGAGGACTTCTCAAGGAATTAGTTTAATTAGCGTAATATCTCGTAAGCATACCAAAAATTGTTGAGGGTCCATTTAGGATTTATTTGTACCTGAGAAGTATCTCTTCCTGTTTTGTGTTATCTTTACAGCTAAAGCACAAATTCTGGACTGTGGCTTTAGGATTTGTAGTGCTTGGATTGAAGAAATAATGAATAAAAAATGATAATAATAAATGAAGAAGAAGCCCTTCATACACTATATAACGGAGACATGCTGATGGGTTTTTAACCTCCTTGTATAGCCTATGCTTATCCAGAGTTTACTGGGAAAAATTATTATATCTTTTTAGTTTTTCTCAAGTAACCAACTCTCAAAAGCAATTCGTTTCCTAGATTTGTTCTTATAACCCTTAGGAAGAATTATTTAGTAATGGAAACGTCCTTTAATCTAATGAGTTTTATGTTTATACTATGATCTGTTCTATTCGTCCATATACATCGTAGAAGAATGACCTCTTTATATCTTTCTACTATTCTCTCTCTACTATTCGTCTACATCACCTGCACTTGAGTAAGCCGTTGGACTTTGCTCTCGCCTTGTAACTTCAAGGAACCGGGTCCGATTCTCAATGACTTCTAATGATTCCCACTTACCCATGTTACACAAGCACGTCGGATAAAGGCGTCGTTTCCGGCTGCATTTAAGTTTCTCCTAGCTTGATTTCCTCACTAAAGTTTTTTTTTTTTTTCGGACTTCCTAGACCATTGTCACATGGGGGTCACCCTTGTTGTTCCTTTTCTCGCCAGGAACTGACTACAATTCGCATACATCATGACTTCCGCCAAGCCCTTAAAATCACTGGATCAAGGACGTGCGAATCATTTCGCTTTGGCGAAGTTTCCCGGCGTGATTATCTTTACGAGAACGGCTGATTACGCGAGTTTTCCCATTAAGTTCGGATTTGCATTCAGCCAAAAGGCGTCACTGTCGGCCGACAGAAGGCAGACGTTAACCTACAGAATATTCGGTCCCTATCCCAGCTCCTCACAGGTAATTCATGTCACTTGAAGGTAGTCTGAATAAAGTGTTAAACTAATTCGTTGCATTAATAACGAATTAGTTTCAGAGTTCTAAGCTCAACTGAACAAAATGCTCTGCCATTCACAAATTCGGTAAAAAACGTCACTGGGTTGAAGAGGTGAACCCAATAATCATTAAGGGTTTTGCTAAACTGAATAAAATCATCGAGCGACAGCTATAGTAAAGATGAAGGTAATAGTGGTTGGTTATATTATGTCCGCCATTAAGCGTCTCGAACGTAAGCCGGGTAATCTTCAGATCGCGCTCTGCCTTCGGAGAAAGAGGAACCACTCGTGAGAAGATCGCTTCCTAGACGTCTGAGTTTTTCTTTTGCTTCTTCTTTTACCTTTTCCTTCTTTGCTTTTTTCGCCATTTATTTCTTTCCTAGAGTTGTGTTGGCCCAAAAAATAAGACTTCAAAGGAACATTTTAGAAAAGAAAAATTACACTCGTGCATCAGTTATGAAGTCCAGTATTTTGTGTAACTTCTTAAGAGCCGGAGCTCTCCTTTCGACAGGAGAAGACCACCTGACAGTACATAGAACAACATTAAGTATCCCCCACGATTAGAGAAAATTTGAAGAACTTACATTTAATTTTTTTAGACCAAAAAGAGCTTGATCATTTCTATTCAAACAAAACGAGAATTTATTAATTTGAAAGAAGGGTCATGCCTTGTGTAGGAAATAAATAATATAAAACGACTATTGCTCCAAAAGAAATATACGATACGAGCGCATGTGTGTGAGACGGAGAGGACTAATATCCATATTAGGAAATGTTGTCTTTCAGAATGCAGCGATGGAAATGGAAACTGCTGGGATACACCATTTGCCGGATCTGGGGATCCAATTGTAATTTCTGTATATAAATTGTTGTCGGATAATAACACTCGACGACGGGACGGAGTCTTGGGCCCTAGTGAGCCGCAAATAGGAGAGAAGTTTTATTTAGCAAACATACTCGCGTTTAACCTTATCCGTATGAAGGGTTTTCTTTATTCTTTTCAGTAATGAAGTTGTTGAACACTTCCAGATCCGTAACCAATAGTACTTCGGGGACAACAGACATAAAGAGGAATGTTTGTCCAGAAAGACAGAAACGGAGGGAAAATAAGTAGTGGCCTGCACTATTCACTGACATTCAGATTTTGTAATAATTATCACTGATGTTTTTCTCTTCATCTGATTGTTTGTCGGGCTTCATAGAATCGCCAATTTAGAACTGGATTTTTTTCCTCTCGAGTGGACAAAAATTTCTTACAAGTAGATGAGATAACGAAGAGGATATGTTTTGCCAAAGAGTGAAAGCTAAAAAAAAAAAAAAAAAAAATGGAAGCGCGCTACGGAGTCAAACGTACCGGTTCAAATCTTGATCATGGCGGAGGGGTTAGAGACGAGTATAACCTCCACTTAGAGAAATAATCCTAGCCGCGAAAACTAAAGCTCTTCCTTGAGACTCCATCCTCTTGACCTTGAACAAGAGATTTCATGAAGCAAAACTGAGTCAATAAAGTGGGAAAGATGAAAGGAAGAGGAAAAAAGTCAAAGAGCATATTAGGCAACGTTCACAAAGAAAACTGCAACCGATGGATCAAAGATTCATTCAAACTGGAGACCATCGGTTTTCTCAATAGAATCAAACTTCATGTCTCTAGAAAAATGTAAAAAAAAAAAAAAATCGTGATATTGAAAGAGCTGATAAAGGTATACGTACAAGATCTTCGTCAATCAAGACTGCGTTTATATAATTTTTGTATCTATTTTTTTTTTTTTTTTTCATTCTTTAGAAATATGTAAATAAAAAGACGGGTTCGGCCACTCAGTCACGTGATTAGATTGCCTCGTGATTATGACATTAAGGTCAGTGAGATATGATCTCATATAAAGAAGGGAATTTCCTTTTGGAAATGAAATGAGGAATGTTTAACAAATAACAATGTTCTTAAGAGTTATGTTATAGACGCCTTTGCACTCATCAAGCTTTTCCGCTGACTATGGGGTGACGTAATTTTACAAAAATATATTTGTATTACCTCTTTTGTTTTCTATTTCTCTTTTTATGATCTAAGGTTCATACCCGTACCGAAACCAATGTAATGAGTCACTGTGATGCCAGGTAATGCCAAATAGGGAAAGGGAGAGGGAGGGAAGGAGAGGAAAGAAGAATAGAGGAAGGGAGGGAGGAAAGTTGGCAGAGAAAGAAAAGCCACTGCCCAAGCTTCAGAAACACACAAGGCTGCATAGAGCGACAAAAACGTAGCCAGTAAAAGGTTAGTGTCAGCGTTCTTGGGGAGGTCGAGAGCACCCGAGAGGTTCTCGAAGTAAATGCCCATCGATTGTGTGTCCTCGCAGAAGGGTCCTCCTCCTCCATGAAGGAAGTGCGTAGATCCTCAATACTGGTTGTGTGTATGGAGAATCATTTATTATGAGCAGTTTGGACTGCTTTTTTTTTTTTTTTTTTTTTTTTCTAGATCAAGCGGATGTAGTTGTCAGGGACGTTTGGAGGGGAGCTCATTTGACCGTATTTATGGATTTTTTTTTTTAGAGGGAGGGAGAAAGAATGTGGTAAACGTAATCTTGCTCACATTTTATGATTTCTGTCCTGTTTAAGCACGATTATACTAAGCCTCTCTTTGTTCATAGTGGATTGAACACATCATAATTTTTGTGAGATTTAGCTTGCTACGGATGTGTAAATTGTTGGTTTTGGTTCGTAGATGCAATTGTAACTTCGCTCTGGCCATCTTGTCTATATATCCTGCAGTAGACTGGTACCTTATAGATCTTCTAGCTAGATAGTTGATTGCTACAGAACTAATTCCTGTAGCATAGTAGCTGATACTAGAACATTTAATCCAGACAATAATTCTCGTGGAATTATGTACTTTGCCACAGAGGGGGAGAGTATTGAGATGAATAGAACAGTCTGGAGAGACTCAGAATCAAATAAAAAAAATTGTTACCCGGGAAGGAAGAGGTTAATTGCAAAGGTTAACAACCGAGAGTGTGCCACAGAAATGAATGAAATAGGCTGTCTTCAGTCAGAACAAATGGGAAAGCATCACATAGTAAGGAAAGGGTCCATGTGCTCATCGTACACTCACAGTGTCATCAACTAATGCGGGTTTCGCTTTCGAAAAGTTAAAGAAGGTGACTGTCGCCGTCAACATCTTCGCAATCTCATGTCAGCGTTTGAGTCTATAGTTTACAATAGTCACTTCCTGAACCTTTCATCCAAGAACAATCAGATCTTAATAGGTGACCAAAGGGACAAACGCGACTACACCCCAATTTGTTTAGAGAAATTTGCGCTTCTTCCAGTGTTCAGTAACTGTATTGTTCAGATAAGGTGTCTTTTTGGGTTCTGGTCTTGTTCGGCTTCTCAGGGAGACTGAGTTTACCTACAATGTCTTCGATGATATATCAGTACCAGTACTATATATACTTCAAGCA
>NC_134799.1:52474692-52479692 GCF_046742065.1 Oratosquilla oratoria
TTTACTTGTCTACAATGTTGATCCCTCCCTTTCATTTTCAAACCTTATTTTTTATTTACCTTCCTCCTCTATTTTTTCTTCCCTTGTTACTTTTTTGTCTTCTTTTCCTCTATTTCGTACATTCAAAATCCACTTTTTTCTTATGTCTTCCATATTACAAGAACTCTGCATGACTCCTTATTAATTTCTGATGCTTAAAATGACAACTGGATTCAGTATTACCATTATTAATCATTTCCCTTTTGGCTAGACACTGACACTATCGTAGAGGGTTAAAGATCCATCCTTGAACTTAATTTAGATATATTTGTATTCATTTTTCTATGTCGGAAAATTTACCGTAGATTTTGTGGTCGTCTTTGTACTGACTAAGAAAGAAGGGGATGTGAAGGTTCGGAGTGTCTAGTATATCGAGGTGTATGGAGGCACACAGTTATCAAATTCGGAAGAACAGTGACTATGGAGTAGTAGTGGAGTAGAGAGGGTTTGCGCAACATTACTTTGGACTGGGAGAACTCGAAAACTGCAGGTCAAAAGATTTTATAAAATAAATTAATTTTGGTTTCCAACTTCACATGTGAGATACGCATGCCGTACAAGAGTGAATAAGACTTCTCTATATCAACAACTATATTTAAGTGTACTGGGATTTTTCTTCTTACTACCAGTAGAGATATAAATGAGTTTAGCTTGTAGGGTAGAGTTTGAGAATGGCTGGAGTCAGACAAAAAAACTTTGTGTTAAAAAATGGTGAAAATCTCTGTGGAAAGTTATATAAGAGCAGAGAGTTGAAGAGGCCAATTCTTGGAAAAATAAAAGTATATTCCAATTTCTCCACCCCCAATTATATATAATTGGAAGAAATGAAAATTGGCCTCTGCAGTTATTCTTCATGAAGTTTTCTTTGGTAGATGCAGCGTTCATAAAGCGTCTCACGGTGAATAAAAATATTTACTGATAAATGCAGTAAGTGTCCACCTGTTTAGGTGCTAAATGAGAGTAATTAGCATTTTCTCAGACTGTGGTGATGTGCAAGTAAAGTATAGGGTGCTGAGGTAACTGTGGAAACTCGCAGAAGGAGAGGCTGGACAGGTGTTGTTGCAGATTTATGTGGAACGAGCCCACATTCATTTGTTGGATTCCTGAGCGACCAATACACTCATTTCCTTTGCAAGAGCTTTCCCTTCCAGTTAGGAAATTGAGTTGCCCGGGCTGTACTGGGGAGGGAGGAGAGAGAAAGGAAGGGAGGGAGAGGTGGTTGTTGAGCGATAACAAAGGCGGAAGTGACCACGATAAGGTTTTGTGGAAATGAGTAATAGATCTTAATTTCCATCAGCTGTGATGCGAAACGCCTCCACCAAGAGATACTCAGCTGCACTTGAATTCATCACCTTATCCCTGCAGTATGTGCCCTGACGACAAGGGCGGTAGGTGTGGCCTTATAGAAGCTCTCTCAGACTCTAATACTTAGAATGTGTGAACCAACCGTCTGTTGCCAAGGGTTGCATACGTGACCATATATATGGCTTCTATGTTTGTTTATAAAAATCATATAAACAGAGGCTAAAAGTTTGCGTAATAAGTTCCACCTATAAAAAAGCTGTCCTTAGGATGATACCACCATAAAATCTAGAATAAGAATATTGTGCTATATATATCTATGAATTTAAGAAGATATTTTTTACATGAACTTTTTTCTGAACACTTGAACAAAAAATGATTATATCATTACAGTAATTCGACAAAAACCTAAATAATTTTTGCACCTTCTCTAATTTACTTAAACAAAAATGCCTATTTGCATTGTTTTTGTTTTATTTCTTCTTCTTCTTCCTCTTCTTCTTCTTTTTTTCTTCTTCTTCTTCTTCTTCTTCTTCTTCTACTTCTTCTTATTCTTCTTATTCTTCATTTTCTTCTTTTTCTTTTTCTTCTTCTTCCTCTTTTTTCTCTTTTTTCTCATCCCTTCTCTTACTCTTCTCTGGGTAATTAGTATGTCTTTTCCTGTCTCCCACCAGTTGGTTTTATTAAGCTTAGAGAGAAATACCCCAAGAATTCAAGAGATTTAAGTAAGTATACAAATTGCCAATAACTTACTGACCAAAAAAACGTAATCAGCACTCATACCGACCTTAACCTGACCAGCGGTAGACCTATTAACTTATTGAATTCCAGTAATAGATCTTAACGTCCATAGGGAATTTATTATTCAGCTTAACCGTTTAGGAAATTAGAGAGCCAGATGAATATGCTTTTCAATGCAAAGTGCACATATTTTAACAAATCATATGAATATATATGTGTGTGTGTGTGTGTGTGTGTGTGTGTGTGTGTGTGTGTGTGTGTGTGTGTGTGTGTGTGTGTGTGTGTGTGTGTGTGTGTGTGTGTGTGTGTGTGTGTGTGTGTGTGTGTCTGTGTGTGTGTGTGTGTGTGTGTGTGTGTGTGTGTGTGTGTGTGTGTGTGTGTGTGTGTGTGTGTGTGTGTGTGTGTGTGTGTGTGTGTGTGTGTGTGTGTGTGTGTGTGTGCATATCAGACAACTTCATCTTGACCCAGGTAGTTGGGAGAGGGAGTCGAATCTAAGTGATGCGACCATTACATTAGCCCCCGCCCCGGCCTCCGGCAGCTGAACAAAATCGTATATTGACAGAAATCTCTATAGGATATTACTTTTGAAGGAATCGGTAAACAGGAAATATTTTTTGATAATATAAATATGTGTTTATATTCATGTAACAATCAGTTCCAAATCGGGACACCCTTTGGAATTGTGTACATACCATAAGAAATAGAAAGATCCTACCGGTATTTGTGTTGTAAGAAATATCTAATATGGAAATTTGTTTGGGAGAAAGATAAAGCTGAGGTGATTGAATGTGTAGTGTGTGTGTGTGTGAGAGAGAGGGAGAGAGAGAGAGAGAGAGAGAGAGAGAGAGAGAGAGAGAGAGAGAGAGAGAGAGAGAGAGAGGGTGGGGGGCAGAGACAAAGAGAAAGAGAAAAAAGGTACTAGAGTTATTGTAACAGAAGTAAGGGTAGTTGGAAAAGAATGGAAAAGTGGGAAAACATTGAATCTTTTTTCATGAATTGTTAGTATTATAATTTATATAAACATTTCCATCCATGCAAGGAGAACCCACAAAGCTCACGGGAAGTGTAAGAAGGAAAACAATGCAATTTGATGAACTTTAAAACAAAATATATATATATATGTATATCGTACTGAGTAACAAGGAGCAAATATCTCTTCTACGAATATCAATTTCTGCATTTGTGTTTTTCTCCTCTCTTTCTACAAAATTACAACGAAGTCGGTAAAGTTTATCTTTCGTATCTAAGATTTTTTTTAATCTTTCCTGCATTTTTTCGAATGTCATGAGACTGACCTTTTTTTATGTCTCTGCCTTGCATAATCTTTTCCTATGTGACCTTTATCATCTAATCATTTTAATCAATCCTTTCTACACGACCTTGTTATTTGATCTCTTTGCCATGCGTATTCTTTTACTCTATTCCTTCTTGTCTCATTTACCTTGTATTATTGCTCGTTCCCAGTATTCACTTTTTCTGTAGTCACTCCTTTGTCTAATCCTTCCGTGCTAATGAAATGATTTGGAAGTCTGAAGTTCTGTGACACCATTTTGAGACCTCCATTTCAAAGATCTCCTACGTTTTCATCTAACCTTGACACTTATCTGAGAATAAGAATGAGCAACATTAATGTTTTATGCCTGCTCGACATGGCTGCAACGGTCAGAAACACCATCCAGCTTATCCACAAGACCCTGTCCCTTCGTCGAGTCGTTACTTGTTGGCTAAGGTGGTTTTTGTTATCTCTGATTCAAAAATTACCTGAACCATTACACAGTTTCATATCAGTGTTTGATATCTTTGAGATATTTGTAGACGAAGAAAGATGAAAAAGAAGTGTAGAAGTGGATACGGATTATTGGACTAGTTGGTTGGTGATATACAGTATTATGAATATATTACGAACCTTTTTGCTACCATGGTACAGGGTACAGATTTCTGTTTTGACAAACGCCAGTTTATCTTATTATATAGCTGAAGTTCAGATCCTATCTAAACTGGCTCACTGCAGACCGTGATTTGATCGAAGTAAAATATGATATTCGTCTGGTTAAGATACAATATTTACAGGTTGCCAATGCATTAAATTCTTCAGGGTGTCAGATCCCCATCATCTGTATTGCAAAGTCTTCTTCTTCCCTTTCTCCATACTTTATTGAGCTCTTTATTTCTAAGATTGTTTTTCGGCTGTTCTGAGGACGTCCGGTGCTTTCTGGATCTCGGGAGACAAACATTTTAGGGTATTGTTGTGACCTCGAAAATAAGTCTTAGAAGTACCAGATGATCTTTGGGAAAGTAAAGAATAAATGTAGGCTTTGGTAAATGTTCTGGTTAACGCCCGATGGTTTTGTTCACCTGAGAAGAGTATCTCAGCCAGGAGAAGATTCCAGCTGGGTTCTTATCTAGATGGTCTCATTCAGAGAGGAGTTTCAGATGGAATCTTCTTGAAAAGGCTTCAACCAGGAGAGTGTTTCAGCTGGGGCCCTCTTGATTGACCCTCATTCAAAAGTGGATCTCATTCGTGACCGTCTTGAGAGGGCATCAATAAAGAAAATTTTTAAGCTGGGACCACCTTAGGTCTAAGGAGGAGCTCAACTAGAAGGTCTATTGGGGCTTTCTTTAGAGGCTCTGAACAAAGAGAGATTTCCAACCGTAATCTTCTCTAGAGGATTTACCCCATATGAGAGTTCCTGCTGGATCTTCTTAACCCATTCAACTCCGATGACAAGATGTCTTGTCATTTGGTCAAATAAAACAAAAAATCATAAAACACCAAAATGTTTGATCAAACACCAGAAAAATATGACGTCAGTCCTCGCTTCGCTCGTAGCGAAGCAAGGACTGACGTCATATTTTTCTGGTGTTTGATCAAACATTTTGGTGTTTTATGATTTTTTGTTTTATTTGACCAAATGACA
>NC_134799.1:52484692-52487192 GCF_046742065.1 Oratosquilla oratoria
TTAAAACGACTTGAATCGTCTGGCGACAACTAGAATGTAATTCATAATATGCCTTCCAGTATAAACAGGATTAAGAAGGATTTCGACTGACTCTTCCAAATCGGAAGGCAATTTGAAAATAATGTTCTAGTTCATGCCAGCCAGTTTTCCTCACTGTAATGAAGATCCCAAATTCTAAAGGGTTGCTGTAATGTATAAAACTTTTTTTCAATTTTATCACAATCAAACCGATTATCTTCATTGTACTAACCTATCATACTGTTGTCGTCGCCTGAAATATTATTACTCATTTGTATGTTTGTTTTATAATTTGTACTTTTGTTGTTCCTGTTAATGTTATTGTAGCATTTTTTCGGTGTATTTTTAGTATTGCTATTATCACTATTAGTGTCAGTCAGACTGTTATAACGTTAGTCTTGATTTTTTAATATGATCAGTTAAGTATTTATTTCCAATGTCATGTTTTGTCGAAATCTATTTCGTTTCTATAACCATGTAAATAATCACTAAATAAATTGCAATTGTATAGAATATATCTGCGACTGTCGTTAGTATTAGTATTACAATTACAGATTTGCATTACCATTAACAGTTGTATTATCATTGCTTGTCTTGATTATTTGTCCTGTCTCATTGTTTTCAAAATTTGTCTTATTTTCAATTAATTTTAGAATATTATATTTTCTGATTTTGTCAGTAAAACAGATTCTTTTTTCATCATTACCATTAACATGAACAAGTCAGCATCACTTCAAGAGTCAGGGGGGTTATAGTTTTCATCCAAACATTATCAAATATATCGTTATTTACAATAGCAGACACTGTAGTCGTACTTATAATTGAATGGCACTTCGAATCACCGTTATTCATATCATTATTTGTATTTTACTACCGCCATCCCAATTAACAATTTCTTTTCATAGAGAGATGTATCTTCCTCTGTTTTTTTTTTTTTTTTTTTTTTATACTACCGTTGGTGCAGCTGCCATCATGACATCACTCACTACGACCTGCACCAAAGTCACAACAACAAAACCGCAAGCTGATATTATGTTTATCGAATCAGATCAAGTCTTGTAGTTATCGACTTACTAACACAAAATAACCATTTTCTTGTTTGTGCATTCAAGATCCGCCTCACTTTTTACCATGTACATTTATACATCATGTGCGTTGCAAAAACCATTGCTACATTGATACTGTCTTTTCGTATGGGCCTGTAGTCAGCCTGGTATTTGGTTCCGTCGGTTTCAACGTAGAAGGATAGACTTCTGGAAAGAATGACTATATAACAACAACACCAAGAATCCTAACCTTCTACGCCGAGATAGACGAGGCATAAACACCAATCTGGTTATTGGGCCATGCGAATGTATAAATGTGGTTGCGGTTGATCACAAGACATATACATTCGTCTCCTAGACGGGCGGTCAGCGTTAAGCATAACTTCTTAATGGCATATCAATCGATTGTACCTGGTGTACGTGCTCAAGCTCCACAAACTTGGCTCTCCACTGGCCATGGTCAAAATGTTTTGCTCTTTGAGCGTCGTTCAGGCGTGTTATTTGACATCTCCGCATTCACTCACTTATGGGAGTTGCCGAGTATTACCTTGAACGATCTTTGATGGCTAAAACATTCTGATCATTACTGTATCTTCTGTGAGATAGATTGTAATATTTTTTACCAAAAGTTCGTCGAGCACCAGTTATGTTGTCCATAACTCATTACTAAGTAGCTGAGGTTAGCTCTTAGGTGAATGTCTACTGTCAGCATCAAACTGTCAACAATTTGGATCTTCTTAAAGTCTCAAACAAAAAAGTACCCGTAATCATTTCACTATGATCTTGCACAGAGAACCCGCCAATTTTGTATCATAGATACATCACTCATGACCTTTAAAGAATGGCAATCCTTCTTTGTATAAATGTGGGTACTACATAATGCATAGTGTTACTTTTTCTTTGTATGGAAATATCACACCAAGCGAGGTTTCCGTGTTTAATTTTCACAAGTCAATTTTGATTTGATGCGGTCGTAAACAGTCGCCGAGCAATTATATGTATATATGTATATATATATGTATATATATATATATATATATATATATATATATATATGTGTGTGTGTATATATATATATATACATATATATATATATATATACAGTATATATGTATGTGTGTATCTATATATATATATATATACAGTATATATGTATGTATATATATGTATATATGCAGTATATATGTATGTATATATATATGTATATATATTTATATATACAGTATATATATATATATATATACATATATACACATATATATACATATATATATATACATATATATATATATATGTATATATATATATATATATGTTCGTAAAGAGCTGGAGTCCAGGAGCCATGATATCGGAAAAATTTCGAAACACTGGACTCAGAGTTACTATGTATAACCCTGAGGACGAACCCCGGACAGGGTTCGAAACGTCGGTAATAA
>NC_134799.1:52540980-52543480 GCF_046742065.1 Oratosquilla oratoria
TAGTGAAGAGGAATTATTTACGAGCGCATTGTAAAGAGGATTTATTTACGAATGTCGTAAGTGCTACACTTTACATGGCGTGTCATAGGGCATGACATTGGCCGCAAATTACGACCTTCTGGTGACGTGTGTAAGGTTGTAATTCCTATTCACTTTTTCTTGTTTCACTTTCCCGTTTCTACTGTTCCCCATCTCATTCCGTAGTCAGATAAAAGGCTAATTTCATTTCAAAACTTTCAATAAAAAAGTGCGTGAAAGAAAGTGGGTCTCAACTCTAAAAACTTGTTACAAACTCCAGCACCGTGAGACTAAGTCTCTCTTCCTCCCGCGTGTAATCACTGCAAACAAAGCTGAGGCGAACAGGTACATATTGCATGTGAAGAGAGAAAGAGTGAAAGAAATAGAAGGTAAAGAGGAAAGGGAGAGAGAGATAAGTTTAGTCACTGTTCACTTGTTACATCTGAGCTGGGTTCGAGTCCTTGGCTTCACTACGTATCAGTTTCCGTCGAGCTCCTTGTCAGTCTCGTTCGTGATGACATGGGATTAAAGTGAAAAATTAATGTGGTTGAAAAAGATTAATATCCGTGTATTGGGGACCATTCAGTATATATATATAATATATATATATATATATATTATATATATATATATACATATATATATATATCTTGGAAGGAGGCCATTTATGATGCATGCGTTGTTGAAGTCAATAGCTACGATAGCATTATTATGCTTGTAGAAATGCTTTTCTAAGTTGCGCACCCAACGTGCGGTCGTCTGGAAGCAGGTTCTTAAGCAGATTGCTGAAGTCCATGGTGTATATCTCTCGAGACGTCTTTTCGGCCTTAACTGGATCTCAGCCCATTTGCAGGACGGCGCCATAAGGAGGCATTACCTGTACGAACATGGGCTAGTACTCAAAAGGCACCACATGGAAAACAACACCACCATCATCGAGAGAAACAACGACACCAGACGACTAAGAATGACAGAAGCGGTGCTCATTTTCAACCAAAAACCCGCTATCAACATCCAGCAACATCCCGAAATGTCTTTACCAACCAGAAGGCAGAGGAATGATTCCCGTGCGCTGATTGGCTGACGCCACCGCCCCGGGCGCTGCCCGGTGATCCACTCCCCACCGCTATATATCGTCCCACAGCCACTTCGATTCATTCTCCGTCATCAATTTGACCAGCCCACACCTCCTGAAGATGGCCAGTTAAGGCCGAAAGACGTCTCGAGAGATATACACCATGGACTTCAGCAATCTGCTTAAGAACCTGCTTCCAGACGACCGCACGTTGGTGCGCAACTTAGAAAAGCATTTCTTTAAGCATAATAATGCTATCGCAGCTGTTGACTTCAACAACGCATGCATATACATATATATATATATATTTACATATATATATGTACATATATATATATACATATATATATACATATGTATATATATATGTATATATATATATATATACATATATATACATACATATATGTATATATATGTATTACAAAGGATTACAAAGGCGGAGCATGCCGACAGGAGACCTTTTGGTCCATAACTAGGTCGGATAAGAAAAGAAAATTACAATGATAAATAAGTAAATAAATAAGTAAAAATTATAATAATATAAATTATAAATAAAATTAATGAATAAATGCATGGTATAGTTAAATAGTAGATAAACAGGTAAATAGTGAATAATAGTAAATTGACGTATAACTAATAATAAATGAGAATCAAGCAAATAATAATAAATAAACGGACATATTATAACAAAACAAATAAACAAATAATATAAAATAGATGATAGTCATTACAGCATCTTGCTTAGGTGTTTATCTAAATGATTCTTAAAGCACCTGAACTACATAGCATACCTCTGAAGGAAGTTTATTCCATTCATTAACTACATGGTTGGCAAAGTTGTTTCTACCCACTTCTAAATTAAATCTATTTCCGGACATTTTGAGACCATTGTTTCTTGTCGGATTCTCATTCAGTGTAAAACTTTTGTCACTTTTGATGTTGCCAATCCCCTTTAGAATCTAAAATACCTATATCAAGTCACCTCTGAATCTATGCTCTTTTAGGGAAAACAGATTTATATGTTTTAGTCGATTTTCGTATGATCTATTCTTGAAATTTGGAAATGAGTTTTGTGGCTCACCGTTGTACTTTTTCCAATCAGTCAATGTCTTTAATGAGGTTTGGTGACCATACGGAAACAGCATATTCCAAATGTGGACGAACTAACGATTTATATAACTTGTTAATGAGTGATGGACTTTTGAAGTCAAAAGATCGCGCAATCAGTCCTAGAATCTTATTTGCTTTCTCAGACGCTGAAATACACTGCGGAGATAATTTGAGATCGTTACTGATAATTACGCCGAGATCCTTTTCACTATTCACTTTTGCTAACGAATTTCCAAATAACTTGTAATCGTACTTACTATTATTTTTGCCTATGTGCATAACCTTGCATTTACT
>NC_134799.1:52560980-52563480 GCF_046742065.1 Oratosquilla oratoria
CCTTTCACTTCCTCTTTTCTCTCTCTCTCTACTCTATGCTACGATTGTTGATGGTATCTATTTTTTGCCTGTTATCTTAGTATACTATGGAAGGGCCTTTGTGATTGTGTTGTGTACATATTCTATTTAATCTAATTTAATTTTTGTATAGAATGCCACGCAAAAGTCATCTGTCTTTCCAATATCTGATTTTTTTTTTTTTCTGACCGTTCTACAGCTTGGGTTGTTGAAGGTCAGTTCACCTCTTCTGTTTCCTAAGGGAATCAACAAGGTTCTGATTGTTTTGTTTCTTCTCGTGACCACATATTTTGTTATGTTTTCTTATGCTGATGCAGCTCTTCTGTATCTTTCCACGCCATTCAATAGAGGTTATTTTGATGTGAACTCTAATTTCTTCAAGGGTTAAATACTCAACGGCTGACGTCACATCCTTCAAGGAGATTGGAGGAGAGAAAAACCAATGTCTTTGTAATTTTTCCACGGCTTAGTTTCTTCTTGCTTGCACTCATTACTCTCTCTCGGGGCGCTATCTCCTTTTTTCGACTAAAAACTGACTTTTTGCTCTAACACTGAAACCGCAAAAATTTAGAATATAATCCCTAATTTCAAACTGTTTCTGGACTGATACATATATAAAAAGCATCACGATACACATTGTAGAAAAATTTGAGAAACATATGCCTGGACAATTGCTACAAGGCAATTCAGAAACGTTTGCAAGACAAAGCAATCACAAGAAGGCAGACACCACGGTCAAAGGATATTGAATAACGGCGTGTATAAACCGTAGATTGTTATTGCAGCAGTGCAATTGAATCCATGTCGCTCAGTTGTCTATCTAGGTTTCACCGACAGGTTTGGATTAGACCTTGAATAGAGTTGAGGTACATTTGTTCATAGACACGGTGTAGTAAGCTGGCTTCATCTGTGCGTCGGACTTTGATTCCTAAAGGCCTCATGTGACCACCAAACCTAACCTAACCTGACCAGACCTAACAGTTTCAGTACATAGGGCTAATCATTATACTTTCCTTTGTCCCCTTCACTTTTAAATGAAGATAAGTGTTTTTTCGTTCACAAATACAATTAATTTCTCTGCAGTGGTAATGTTTTATGTTTTCCCTTTCAGCAAATTTAATTTTCCTTTGTCGCTCTGAATCAATGATATAATTTCTTTTTGTTTTCTGTACCCCTAGCTTTCAACAAGCTAAAAATAAATATAGAAAAAACTGAAAATAATTAGCATTATAAATGAAAATTAGCTAGATGTAAGCAGGAGGTAAAGAATTGCTTCGATATCATGTGTTGTACTTTTATGTATATATATATATATATATATATATATATATATATATATATATATATATATATATATATATGCTAATAAGAACACGGGTACGTGTGTTCACTTATGCAAAGTAGACCACTTGGAAAAAGAAATTAACGAAGCAGGGCGCTTTTGTATATTACATCATTGAAGATGTAATATTTGAAAGCGCTCTGCTTTGTTAGTTTCTTTTCCAAGTGGTCTACTTTGCATATATATATATGTATATATATATATATATATATATATGTATATATGTATGTATATATGTATATATATATATATATATATATATATATATATATGTATATGTATATATATATGTGTGTATATACACCAGTTAATTTTACCCCATTATAAAGGAGTGACCTAATTCATATTGAGGCAGGGTAAATTTCAGTCCTGTTCGAGCGAAGTACATATGTTATATTATCCTACCTATATCCAGAAGACTCTCTTCAGCTGTGTCCTGCTTCTTCAATGTGAGAGGCACTAAATTTATCTTCACGAAAATTTCCCATCAATACAGGGCAACCACTCTCTTAATCGAATTACCACAAGTATAGTTTATGTAGCAGCATAATAATTACTATGGTAGAGGAGGCAGAATAGGAAACATCTCCATCTTCACACAAATATGTGACGTTCTTGTAATGGTAAAAACGTAATCTCCTACCTTAAATACATATTCCAAGATTAGACTGAAATAATGGCTTGAAAGCAAGGACTAACATATATGTTGGGCAATAAGTGTGGAATAACAGTGGGAGAGGGAAAATAGGACAATGCGAGTAAAAATTAGATTTGTGTACCGAGGTTGTCAAATGGCAGGTCGAAAGGGTGAAGGAAGTTATTTCACACGAATCCCAGCAGCTCTCGTTGGACAAGATTTCTAAAGTCATCAGAGTCACTTTGGGCCGTGATAGCCTGTAGTACGATGACGTTCCATATTGTCTAGTCATTACATGTACTGTCCTATGTCAGAACCTATCTATTGGGACAAAACCCAAGAGCATCGAGCCACCATAGGACGTCCGAGAAACAATCTTGTCTTTAGGATATTTATACATTTTCATTCAAGGTTACTTCAATAAAAACAAAGGGCAGTTGAAATCTAATTAATCTTTTCAATACAGAGGTATATTTCATTCACTTTATTCAGGCTGATGACAA
>NC_134799.1:52568480-52575980 GCF_046742065.1 Oratosquilla oratoria
GAAATGAGGCAAGAGTAGAAACAAGAGGAATAAAAAGGAAGAGAGAGAGTAAAAGAAGCAAGTGTTCAAAGTAAGAGAAGTAGGAGGAAGAAGAAAAGAGGGAAAAATAAGAAAAGAAAGAGAAAGGAAAGGCACAACAACTACAAAAGAAATTGTGATAAGTAGTAAAGAGAACAAAGCGTAAGATTGATAGAGTGAATGAAACAGGCAACAAATAAAGAAGAAAAAGGCATGATGAAAATTTCATGTGAGAGAACATAAGAAAGCTAAGAAGAAAAATAAACTAGAATAAAATAAATAATAAACTATGAAAGCAATTAAACAAACGTTGGAAGTATGAAAAAAAGTTAGAGAAAAATAAACGACATAAAAAATCGGCACATTTTGGATAGAATTTGAAGCAGCAATGGAAAAAAAAGAGAATGAAAAATATTTCATGACCTAAAGTGGGGTCAAAGGGTCAAGTGGAGGCAACCTTAAGATAAAAGAGCTTAATGAAATGGAACAAGAAGAAACTGAAGGAGGGAAAAAGAGACGCAAGAAAGGTAAGTAAACAAATTGGGAAAAAAGAAAACAGAATCACTCCTAACACAGAATGATAATAAACAAAAGAAGATATTTTATCTATATATTTGTAAATTGAACAAGATTAATCACTTACTATCAATACAATCATATATAAGAACACTTACTACCAGGCACATTCTTACGAGGATTTCTATGTTCATAACATTCTATAACAATAAACTATTATTAATACACTATCATCAACGTAAACTATCATATTTTGATTATTGAATAATTTTCAGTATGAACATCTAGATATATGCATATTTATGTACCTTCATGTATATATATGTGTATGTATGCGTATGTATATATGTATACATAAACACACACAATAACATATATATGTATATGTATGTACGTACACTGTATGATTTATTCCTTAACCTGATGGCAAATGGACCCTACAGATCCGGTACGGTGGAGGCTCATGCGGATGAAGTTGGATGGACCAGCAAGAGGATTAAACGATTTCTTGAAATTGATTCTCACTCGCTTGCCTATGGTGTCCTCTTACTTATTATATTTCCTGAGCTCCCTCAAATCTAGATAGATTTAACCATTACAGGTCTACCAAAGGTTCCCTAAGGTGAATGAAGTGGCCTGGTGGTAGATAGAATAATCCTGTAGAGACGTATAGGATTCATCTTCAACTAGAAATATAAACTCCAGTATACGAGATGTCTTCATGCTCGTATACGAACGTCTTGTCTAGCAATCTAAAAGGGGACATTAATTTCTGGTAGAGCTGTTAAGACAAGAGAGGATATCATTCCTGACTTATGCGGAACATTTCATAGGCCGTACAATGAACCACAACTATTCTTTCATACCACCATTTCCCCAAACTGTTCCACATATCCTCTCAAGTCCTTTTGGAAAAGTATATTCGCTTTTGGAAATCATCAAACGGTTCTGATAGTTAAGATTTGCTTTTAAGAAACCCAAACGCTTCTGAAGAACAAAGGGTGTCTTTGAAAGTCATGAATACTTTGAAAAATTCGAACTGACATATGTCTTTGTGATTTGTTTGCTTTGTAAAGGTTCTTATATTTTCCTGGACATAGAGAGGTGATAAAAGGGATATTGAAGTTCAATATCAAGTTAGCCACTTTTCTAATCAGTGTGACGATGTAATAACACCATGTAAAAAAAATCTATTCCTGGCTTATAATCACCTTTTTTATGTTACTTAGGCCCCAAAATGCTATTGAACAGTTATAAGTTTGGGCTTGTAAACATTCTAGGCTAGCCACTAGCATTCAACCTACTAAGATTGATGATTATATGATTTATACTTTCAGATCTATAAGATCCATATTTTTCTATTGCATATATTTCTATATTTTCAGATGGCTTCAAGGGGCTGCCGGCACCTCCTGACTGACTCTTGTTATATATGCCGCGGTTATATTAAGAAAAGACACAAAAAATTCTCCTTGGAAACGTCGATGAACGTTTGTGAAGCTTACCAGAAGTACTTTGGGATGCCAGCTGGGGACCAGGACAAGCCCTGGGTCCCTCACTACTGTTGTGAGTACTGTAAGAAGGAACTGGAAGGATTGGCTGCGAGGTGAGAAAAGGTCACTGAAATTCTCCAACCCACGTCTCTGGTTAGAACCAACAGACCACTCCACAAACTACGTACTTTTTTTGCATGGTGGAGGAAAGGAAAGAATGCTGCTGCTGTGCATTACCCAGGTCTTCTATCATCAGCTGCTCCAATTACTCACGACTCCAAATATCCCGTGCCAGTGTCACTTGCTCTAGGTGAAGTCTAAGACAAATATTTTAATGAGGCGGAGGAGGAGATGGATGCTAGGGACTTGGCTTACCTGCCTGAGGCACCAGAGAAAGTTCCTCACTTCCCGAATCAGAAAGAAGTAAATGACTTGGTCAGTGATATGGACCTGGAGTTATTCATCTCTAGGATAAAGCAGTGGAACTTGGTCAAGGAGGAGGAGCAGGTGACAAGTCAGAGAGGTCGGTGCGAACCTCTCCCAGGTTTTTACACTCTTAGGGATGACCTCTGCTTCTGTCATGATGTGCTTGAACTGTTTGACGTTATTGGGGTACAGTTTTTGCCCAAGGAGTGGCGACTTTTCAGAGACAGCTCTACCACAAATTTAAAGGCTGTCCTCCTCCCCAAATGGAAACAAATTCCTGACACTACCCCTAGCTCATTTAGTCTGCCTGAAGGAAGACTACTACAATGTGAAAGTCCTCTTGAAAGCTCTGCCATACAAACAATACAATTGGGAAGTTATTAGAGACTTTAAGATGGTGGCTTTCCTGATTGGTCTCCAGGGAGGCTTTATCAAATTCCAATGCTTCCTCTGCCTTTGGGACAGAATAGCTATCTCTGGCCACTACAGGAAGAACTGGGAGCAGCGAACAGAATTTGCAGTTGGGACCCGGAACGCCATGTGGAAGCCACTGGTTGATCCCAGGATTGTGCTCATGCCGCCACTGCACATTAAGTTGGGGTTGATGAAGCAATTCGTAAAGGCTTTTAACCAGGAATCAACCACTTTTAAGTAACTTTTTGAGTTCTTCCCAAAGTTATCTGAGGGAAAAATCAAAGATGGGATTTTTGTTGGACCTCATATAAAGATGCTTGAGTCTAACGAGTTCTCCAGTAAGCTCAGTAGGATTGAGAGAACAGCATGGAACTGTTTCGTAGCAGTTGTCAAGGGTTTACTAGGCAACCAGAGCTGAAAATTACAAGCAGCTAGTGCAGGGTTTTGGCGCCATGGGATGCAGAATGTCCCTTAAACTTCATATGCTGGAAGGCCTGGACAAATTAAAGGACAATATGGACGCCTACTCAGAAGAACAAGGCGAGCGATTCCATCAAGATATAAAGGAATTACAGGAGGTACCAGGGCCACTACTATGAGAAAATGATGGGGGGACTATATCTGGGGGCTGATACGAGAGTGCAACCTGGACTACAAACGCAAATCCAGGATATTCAGTCATTTCTGACCTGCTTAAGTTGCTTTATAACTGTCATTTGTTTTTACTTGTTTGTTTTTGATAAGCTTATGTCATAAAATACTAGAGGTAAAACGGCGAGACAAAGTATATTTTCTGATACATTAAAACCAATGACGAAAGCATAGTTTCACTTTATAAGAGCCATACTGGACAAGTGTACTGTAACCATTTGTTTACTAGAGTAACGAGATGGAACTCTGCAACATCTTTCTTTATTTGGAGCAAACGATGCACGAGCCTTGAAATGAATGGTATGAAGGAAAGCATCTACCAGTTTAAGGTTTCGTATGATTACAAAATTGATAAAAAAAATCCGTTAAATGTCACAAACTTCTATTTCTCAGAGTGGGATGTGGACTCACGCACACAGAAGAAAGAGTTTAGAGCGTCGCTGCTATGGCGCGAATTCGGAATGGATTTCTACCGGCAGAAATAATTATAATTCTTAGTAATTAAGGGCACACTACATTATATTCCCTGCCCCCTCCCCCCTCAAAAAAAAAAAAAAAAAAAAAATCGAAAAACTACTTTTGAATAAACCAATTACGGTGCTCATTCTTATTCTAATTAAGTAATGTCTATTCATTAAGTAATTCCTTGTTCTTATGATTTTTTTTATCAAATGATATTTTCTTTTTATCATTATCGTTTTAAAATCGGCAACTTTAAGTGATCCTGTATTTCATTCCCAGTTCAGAGTTCATTTTCTTCTTTTGCAACTCCGATTTGTAATACAAGTCCGAATTCTCATTTTCAAAATGACTACAAAGGAATTTTCTTTTGTGTATTTAACAATTATACATATATGTATATATATATATATGTATATATATATATATGTATATATATATATGTATATATATACATATATATACATATATATATACATATATATATATATATATATATGTATATATTCAAATCTCTATTTCTAAGGATGTTGTCCTATACGACGCATTCTATTATTAAATTCCGAACGAAACTACATATCTACTTAGATCTCTGAGAGTGTGATTAATCGTATAGATCTTTTAAGTCTCTCATATCATTAAGGGTAACTGCAGCGTATTTGTTGCATTATACACAATTTGAATCTTTTGTAAATGAAAAATTATATAGGTAGGTAGGATTCTCAAATGGAAAGAAATTAACAAAATAATAGAAAAAAATAGTGTGCTGTACCAGCAACAGATTATTAAAGAAGAAATATGAGAAAAAGAGGCAAACGAGGTCAAAAATATGAACGAAGACTGAGAAGAAGGAAAGAGGAAGAGGAGGGGAGAAGGAGGAAAGGAGGCAAAGAAGCAGGAGAGGTGAAGAACAGAAAGAGAAAGGAGGAAGAGGAGGAAGAAAGTAAGTGGTTACAAAAGAAAAGATGAAGAAAATAAACAAATGGATGGATAAATAAATGAACAGACAAATAGATTTATAGATGAATTAACAAATAAACAATTAGAAATGAATACAACATAAAAACTGAAAACGAAGGGTATAAGTAATTTTGGAGCAACTAGTACGGATAAAATATATCCTACTAACTGCTGCAAATGATGTGGTTGCTACCTTTAAACCTACTAACCCCACTAGTAAAATATTGAGTTCACTAACTCCACTACCACTTCCGTGCTAAAGAAAAAGTGTTGATTCCACGACGTTAGGAGTACGTGACTCCACTATTTGTTGCGGACTACCTTTACAAATAAGCTTTATCCTCAAGAAAGTAGAGCTTTTTAAGAGCTCAAATAGGACAAAATGGTCGGACGTGTCCGCACGGAGACACGTAAGAATACTCGTGACGTTCATGTGTGTGCGCGCGCGCGAATGTGTATGTGCGCTCGTCAATGTGCGCGTGTGCGTGCGCGCATGTGGGTACGTACGTGGCCGCACGTTTCCGTGTGCTCTTGTACGATCCCTTGAACAAGAGGAAGAAGTGGCACAAAGGTTTCCACGGATGGCGAAAAGAGGGCGTGCGCCGCAAGGAACAAAAGGAGCGTGGGATGTAAAGAAGCCGCAAGTTTCCGTGGTCAAGGGAACTCCCTGGACATCAAAGACTTAAACCACTGCAAGACTCAGGCGCCCTCAGTCACATCAACGCCTCCCTGGTATGCCTTTCCAATAATAACTTGCGCATGGGTTTTTGAAAAAAAGGAGATATGACATTTCTCGTATTGTGTTATTGGAAACGATTACAAGCACATCCTTAAATAAAATATGCTAATCATGCATGGGGTATCACAGTGAGTGAAAAAATAAAGATGCTGAAAATTTGAGAGAACATTTTCCGTTATAAAAAGTTGTGTTTTGCAAAGGAAAAGTCTCTGATTTGCTTATAGATAAATAGATGAAGAGTTGGAATGCGTATAGGGATAAAAGAAAGAATTTTTTACTTTCATGTCTGTAAGCTCCATAAGAGTAAAATCTGACAAAAGTAGCAAGTGACATCCATCAGACCTCTGAAGTTTATTACGCCTAAGAAACAGATCGAAATAAACTTACTTATTAACGTATTCTGACATCAGCTTTGGTTTTACCTAACGTTCTTTGAACGCCCTAAGACCTAAAAGCTTCGTTTACCATGACTCAGTAAAATTAAAACATCAAACACCTTCTTGTTAAGCATTATGTTCAAAGGGTTAAGTTCAAATTATGAGGGAATCCTTCGGTGGTGCTACAAAAAACTTAAATCATCTCGGTTCCTCCCTTGCTCGACAAGATTATTATCGTCAATTGCTTGAACTTCATGTACTCTGCTGAGGTTCTCCTGGCGATGACAGAATCTTTCATGCTTTAGCACAAGTTGTTTGTTGAGTCTCGGCACATTCCAATTATATATATATATATATATATATATATATATATATACATATATATATATATATATATATATATATATATATACATATATATATATACCTACTGTTAAGGAATGAGATAAGATGGATAGAAAATCTGTATATTTCGACCACTGTCTTTGTTCGAAATATACAGATTTTCTGTCCATCTTATCTCATTCTCCGATAATTTATTAAACAAGCTATTGATACAATTTAAGTACTTATAAATGAACACAATGTGAATAACTAATATTTGGTTGACATTCCCTTTGCTTTTTTCAATGCAAGGACCTTTGTAGGCATGCTGGTGATTAGGTCACAAATATAATCTTGAAGGATTTCTTGCCATGTTTCCCGTAGTAATCCCAAGAGTTCGGGCTTTGAAGAAGGCTTCCTGTTCTTTTTGTGAATTTGTCGGTCTAATATGCCCCAGAGGTGTTCAATAGGGTTAATATCCGGGGACTAATTTGGCCATGGAAGTTTCCTGATCCAATTTTGGCTCAACCAATTTTGTGTTGCTTGAGCATTGTGACAAGTAGCTCCATCTTCCATAAATAGGAAGACATTTTTACTCATTCTACCACTGGAGAATATTGAAATGAGTCCCTCCTTTAATATAGAAACATATTTGCCTGAATTGATGTTTCCTTGACACTCCACAAGCTCTGATCGACCATCACTCCAAATTGCACCCCACACTATTATTAAAATGCCCCCATATTTCACTGTTGGCTGCAGTCTTTTGAGGTCAAACTCTTGACTATAGAGTTTCCAGACTCACACTCTTCCACTGTTAGAAAATAATGTGAATCGTGACTCATCAGATAAAATGACAGTGCTCCAAAAGGCCACATGTCTCTCCACCATCTCAACAGCCCAATCCTTTCTGCGCTTGATAGTGGCTGGACGAAGGAATGGTTTCCTTCTTGCAGCTCTGCCATAGTAACCCAGCTTGTGAAGATACCTGACAGCTGTTCTGGACTGACATCAGCTTGTGTTGCTATGTCAGAGGCCTTGCAACATGGATCCTCTTCGACATTTCTTGACAAGACGCAAGGTTATTTCTGAGGGTCCGGGACGACCTGAATGAGGTTTTGTG
>NC_134799.1:52598480-52603480 GCF_046742065.1 Oratosquilla oratoria
GTCACTACGGCGATCCGGGTTCGAATCCTGCCCAGGGCTGAAAATCATTTTAGTATCGCTGCGCTTCGAGTCGTTACTACATGGACGAGGGAATGGTAAAGAGAATACTAGTTACACTGATAAGACCAAAATTGAGTATGCAGTGTCACTATGGACACCCAGTACAATAAAAAACATAAAGAAGCTAGAAAGAATTCAAAGAGCATTAACAAAAATGGCACCAACACTTAGCAAGTTGACATACGAACAAATATTGGACAAACTAAACTTATTAACTCTGGAGCAAAGAAGATAAAGAGGCGATTTGATAACCATCTATAGAGTTATGGAAGGGATGGAAATCCTTGATAGGGATGATCTACTTAAATGGGACAGAAGAAATACAAGATGACACAAGAAGAAACTTAAAAAGGACAGTTACAGAAGAGATTTGAAAATAAACAGCTTTCCACACAGAGTAATAGATACATGGAATAAGCTGAATGAGAAAACAGTGAATGCTAAATCTATACAAGACTTTTAGAACGAACTGGATGCGGAAAGATATAACTGCGGGTGTCTACGAGCATAGCTTTCTCCCGCAAAATACAACTAGGTAAATACAACTAGGTAAATACACGCACACACACACACACACAAACAAACACACACACACACACACACACACACACACACACACACACACACACACACACACACACACACACACACACACACACACACACACACACACACACACACACACACACACACACACACACACACACACACACACACACACACACACACACACACACACAATCGCAAACTTAATACAAACACAAATGGGCTCAAAGGCAAAACAAACTGGTGAAATCCCAAAATCAATATTTGATTCCGTTCTGCAGCTAACCAAATTGGGGATGATGTATGCATCGCGATATCTTTAGCGTGGGACCTGGAAGCTGCAAGCCTATCACCGTCATGGCGCATTGTCTAGATGCTACGGCAGCCTCCAGATATGGCTGAGGAATACATCTTATCCTGAAGGTGGTCTGGATCCATCTAGCCTTCGTTCCAACTGTGGTCTACCCTGATGCTGCATAATGAAATATATTGTTATATCTTACAGCAAAATCTCTACAGTATGCCGTAGGTTTTGATGTTGAATGCGCTATATATATATATATATATATATATATATATATATATATATATATATATATATATATATATATATATATATACATATATATACAGTATATATGTATATATATATATATATATATATATATATATATATATATGTATGTATATATATATATATATATACATGTATATGTATTATATATAATATATATATATATGAATATATATTATATATGATATATATATATGAATATATATTATATATATAATATATATATATATCATTAAAAGTGATGGCTAGTTTTGCATTAATTATTTTCTTATAGGTATTTTCCATATACCTTATTATAGATTTATGTTCCTTAGAAAGGAAATTTATGACTTGGCTGTATGTAGTCATATTAGCTAGATCGCGATTTCGGGTTCTAGACCCTTCTTCAGTAGCTATTGCGTTGTACTATCTTATAGGATAAGAATTAATCCGATGAGTCTAATTAAAGTTCTAAGTTTTATACTAATCCTTCAAACTGGCCGATCATACTAGGGGAGGTCACCCGGTATGCGGGCAGTGACGAAATGTCACGTGCACTAGGCGAGCCTCCGGGTGCCTGTTGTGGCGGAATTTTGTCTCGTGTTTACACTGGTGGTGCTTTGTCCCATATTGGCGTTTGTGGTGTTATGTCTCGTGTTTGGATTTGCACCAGTTTGCCTCATGCTTGGGAGGGCTCTAAGGTCGTCTGCTTGTTTATTTAGATCTGGGCTTAACTCTTTAATATATAATGCTTCTAAAATTGGGAGCCGTCTATCGTCAGTACATAAATCCAAAATTTCAGTGTTTTCCTCTAGGTTCTCTCTTGATAGTGTTATGCCATGTGCTTCTTTTAAGTGGTTTTTAGGGGCTCCAGATGTCAGGTGATATGAGAGGCGACGGGACAACCTCATTGTAGTCATGCCAATATAGGTGGATGGGAGGGCTTCACAGTTCCCTCGTGTACAATTGAACCTATAAATGACATGGGCTTTCTGAAGTTCCCTTTTCTCTTGTTGGGGGCTGTTTCTAATAAGGAGGTGGCTAGTTTTCTTGGTTTTATAATAAATTACCAGGTTGAGTATTTTCTCTGGATTGACTGGTTTGATGTTTCTTTTGATAATTTGTTTCATTATGCGTTCGTCTTCTTTATATGTGACACACAGTGTGTCATTTACAAATGTGCTACTACATTTCTGTTTATATATATATATATATATATATATATATATATATATATATATATCATGGTGAAAATATTATTTGACGCTTGAGAAAGTAGGAGAGAAAATAGAGAAAAATGAGAAAATAGAGAAATAGAGAAAATAGAGAAAAATAGAGAAATAGAGAAATAGAGAAAATAGAGAAATAGAGAAATAGAGAAAATAGAGAAAAATAGAGAAAAATGAGAAACGGAAGAAAAAATAAAAATAAAAGAAATGAAAGAAATATATGAATAAACAAATATAGACAAGAAAGAAAATAAATACGAGATAAAGAAGGAAAGAGAGAACAAATTAGGGCCTTACGTCAGGACATACGAGTATTTGCAACCAAAGACATTACCTTTGCCCTTTGTAACTTGGAGAGACCATTAGTCGACTGAGAGTCACCGAGTCTGAACTCAAGTAAATGTAATTATGAGACAAGTTCAAAGTTAAACCCAGGGTCATAGATCATAGTACTAGAACTGACACATTTTTTTTTAAATTAATTTTTGTGAGTTTTTCTTTAGACCTTTGTGTACGTAAGAGACAAGATGCTTGTGTTCCCCCCCCCCCCCCAAAAAAAAAACCCACTGAGCAGCGCGTGTTTTATTTTGTTTAATGTCGTGGAGAGAGGCTGCTGAATGTATCGGAAGAAGGTTGGGAGTATGGACTAAAGGATTCTAAAATCACTTTTGCCTCACATTCATACTGAAAAAAAAGGAAAGTATTAGGGGACTGGATTATTTTGGACCCGCGCGAAGGAAGAGACATTTGGACGATGTCTTCTGCTTCAGAGGACATACATTGAGGTTAGAAAGTTTTGCGAAATCGGACGACGGTGATGGAGGACAAGGAAGAAGAACCTGCCATCCGGTCTGTTCAAAGTCGCGAACTTCGGAAGATGCGCGAAAGACGACTCACAACGAAAACAACACTTCTCGTTGTTGCATATTTCTGAAATGCCGTAACTTGTTTCGTTTTCCTTCGCAGTGGAAGACAATTTATGAATATTAATATCGCTAACGCCAAATTATAACCATTCAGATGATGAGACGTCACCTTTGTGTACTTTGTCAACAACATCCAATGCTATTTTTAGGGCCAACATTGCACTGAAGCTTACTCTCCGATCACAAATAAAAATACATAGATATAGAGATAGATAGTCAAATTGAGAA
Source organism: Oratosquilla oratoria (assembly GCF_046742065.1). Classification (NCBI taxonomy): domain Eukaryota; kingdom Metazoa; phylum Arthropoda; class Malacostraca; order Stomatopoda; family Squillidae; genus Oratosquilla; species Oratosquilla oratoria. Next base: position 52,602,023 of record NC_134799.1, read on the forward strand.
GTAAACAAATAGATTTATAAGTGGTTACACAAACAGAAAATACTTTAACAAATCAACAGATAAATAGATAAAGAAATACTAAGAAATCAATCGATATATAGATAGATGATGATATGGTTTAACGTCACACACTCCCCCCTATCGGGAGGCTAGGACGGTGTCCCTCACAGAGGGCTTTGTAGCGTGGAATTTAATGAACCATGCCCTTGGTTCAACTTCGCCGGTGGCAGGATTCGAACCGCCCTCACCTCGACCTTCGCCGCAAGTAACGACGCCCTAACCCGCTTATAGATACATAGATATATAATAGAAATGCATAAATGTATAAATAAATATATAAGTAAACTAATAGATAAGGAGAAAAAAGAGAAACATTCCTGTATATTCCTATTGGGATTCCCCTCACTACATGGGATCGTCGCAACTAGTGAGAGAATATCAAATCCCCTGTAGCAACCACATACCACGTGTTGCACGCGTTGCTTAGCAACCATAGGATATGCTCTAATTCGGTGGCCCTCAGAGTAGGGATCCTGGACTTCTGAGGGGCCACTAAGCTTTCCAATAAGCTCCACAAACCAAAAACTAGAAGTACTTAGTAGGCGCCTAACGATACAAGTCAGTGTGGAAGTGGTCTCTAACAAATAAAGAACATGTTCTAAGAAAATGGGTTTCAGCTCCTCTTCTCTCACTCTCTCTTTCTCTCTCTCTCTCTCTCTCTCTCTCTCTCTCTCTCTCTCTCTCTCTCTCTCTCTCTCTCTCTCTCTCTCTCTCTCTCTCTCTCTCTCTCTCTCTCTCTCTCTATATATATATATATATATACATATATATATATATATATATATATATATATATATATATATATATATACATATGCATATATATTTCTCTCTTTTTCTGTGGGGAATCTGAGTCACTCAGGCTTAAAGTCCCATTTCGAATGAGATGTCGAAACGGTATAACGCCAACACAATCCAATCAAGTTATGATTAACGAGAAGTATTTTTCCTCCTACTCTTCCTTCTATTCCACTTTTTCTTCCTCCTTCTCCTGTACCTTTCCACAGTCCTGATAATCAAAACAGCGATAACGATGAACATAATTGTTATCAGGGTTAATTTGAGTTCAATCGTACATACATACATACATACATACATACATACATACATACATACATACATACATACATACATACATACATACATACATACATACATACATACATAAATACATACATACATACATACATACATACATACATACATACATACATACATACACACATACATACATACATATTTTTTTTTCAACCACAAATCACTTTTGATTCCATGCCATCGCAGTCGAGACTGAAAAATCGCTCGATGGAGGCATCCGTTGGAAATTGAAACGTGGACGAGCTGAGGATTCGAACCCAGCTAACCCGTAAGTTACGGGTTAGCTGGGTTCGAATCCTCG
>NC_134799.1:52618480-52620980 GCF_046742065.1 Oratosquilla oratoria
ACACACACACACACACACACACACACACACACACACACACACACACACACACACACACACACACACACACACACACACACACGCATTTACGCAAACACACAAACACGCACACACATTCAACCTTCCACTTGTATCACAAATACGCCTAGGCATGTACACACACCCGCATAATGAGATCCCAAAGGGGTGATATTGGTATTCGGAGTGATCTGCTTAAGCGCGAGCTGCAAGCATAGTAAGTGGACGAGGCTTACCACAACCTTCAGTCCCACGGCTCGCTGTATAAATTTCACCGCGGCAACACCAGACGATCTTATTCAGATGAGGGGAGGGGGGAGAGGGGGAGCGGGTGGTCAGTAGTCCGGGTGTGACACTGTCACCGTTATTCACGGCTTTTGCATTTGGTCTGACACTCGCCAGGCGATTCTATTCAACCGAGAAAACTCTTCCCCACTTCGACCCCTTAAGGAGGGAATAGGAGAGAATGGGGCTTGGGGAGAGAAGATCTTCTAAAGCTCGATGTCTACCGCAAGGAAATCTGTACAGTTCCTACTATTAATAACGAGGCTCTTGCTCTTCGTGATGACCTGGAATATGACCGAGACGTTTGGCAAGAACGGATAGTTGGGTCCTCGGCACAGGAAGTCAGGACGCTTACAGCACAGGGTTATAGATTTGATATGACAAGGTCTTGGGGAACTAAGAGGTGGAGGGAATGAAGCCTCTGGTATATGGATAGATAGACATCTGACATCTGTCCTACATATGGAGGAACCCCCATCTAAGATAGGTGTTTTGGTACATGTGCTTACACGTATGCATAAGAACCCATCCAGGATCCCTACCTGGGTAAATAGCTATAGTCTAGAAATGTCTCTGTATAGGGAAAAATAATGTCACTACACCTGACCTCAGCGTCATGTAACGCATTCGTAAACAAGGAGGGCATGGAGATGGGTGAAATAGCCTGTCGACAGCCAGAATAAAATATTAAAGTATTATTTGGTAAGTAAGGGGATTGATGGGATAGGTTGTAAAAAACAGAATCATCTAGTGGCAAACAATAAAAGATGCAGTGACACTCACTATACGGGTCTCAAAACATTTGGTTGTGTGTAGCCTCTATGAGACCTTCATCATCACCTGTTTTGTCTCCACAAACTACATCTAGGAGACTTTATTTACCCTAAAGCCACTAAAGAACCGGTCATAACTGTAGGAGGTGACAGATAAAAGACAAAACCCTGACCTCTCTCAGTTAAAGAAGGCTGAAGCCATTATGTCCTGTGGTCACGAGGAGAAGGGTTTTGGGCTCGGGATGGGGAGTGAGTAACCTTGTAAGGCTCTTGTCGTGCAGTCAGCAAAAATTGCCCCTGAGGCACAATGGATGAAAACAGAAAAGCAGACCAGACCGGCAGGAAGCCTTTTGGTTTGCTCCGGGGTTGGGTGTCCCCCCCAACCCTACTGAAAAAAGAAAGAATAAAAAAGAAATGGAAAAGGAGGAAATCAGAAGAACAAGGGGAAGAAGAGGAAGAAGACCTGGAACAAGAGTAAAATAAAAGGAAGATGAAGGAGAAAAGGAAGATAAAGAATAAAGAGAGGAAGAGGACGAAGAAGGAGAGGAAGGAAAGAGGAAGGAGAAGAAGAAGGGGAAGAGGAAGAAGATAAAGATAAAGCGGAAACAAGAGAGGAAGAAGAGGGGGAGATGAAAGGAATGGGAAGAAGGAGAAGAGGGAGAGGGTTAAGAAAGAGAAGCAGATAAAAGATAAAAGAAAGTGGAGGAAGGATACGGAGAAAGGGAGAACGCGACGAAATATAATAGAAAAAAAAGAAAGAAAGAAAAAAAAAAGAAGCAGACACTGACTGCAGAACTTGTCAACCTACGGGTTGTTCTCGGCAGCCTACATTCAGCCCAAGGGGTTTCTTGGTCTAAACCTGGTCTCTATAGACCAATACACCATCCACACCAATTTACCATCAACGCGGTTATAATCACCTGACGCTTAAAAAAAAAAAAAATCTTTGCATTGTAAGATGAAGCTTTCCTACGTGTCTGATGGGGCGATTTTTGAGAAGGAATTTGCACTTCGGTATTGCTAAAATAATAATAATAATAATAATAATAATAATAATAATAATAATAATAATAATAATAATAATAATAATAATAATAATAATAATAATAATAATAATAATAATAATAATAATAATAATAATAATAATAATAATAATAATAATAATAATAATAATAATAATAATAATAATAATAATAATAATAATAATAATAATAATAATAATAATAATAATAATAATAATAATAATAATAATAATAATAATAATAATAATAATAATAATAATAATCATGATAATGATAATGATAATGATAATGATAATAATAATAATAATAATAATAATAATAATAATAATAATAATAATAATAATAATAATAATAATAATAATAATAATAATAATAATAATAATAATAATAATAATAATAATA
>NC_134799.1:52628480-52630980 GCF_046742065.1 Oratosquilla oratoria
GACGTCATGTCGCCTCTTCATCTGATTAGCTGGTCCGTCGTGACGTCATGTCTCTTCTTCTAACTGGCCGGTCTTCAGTTGTGACGTCATGCAGATTTTTCGATTTCGATTATTTCAACAAACTATTGTTTTTTATATATTATGATTTATCTTTGTAACTCCTTATCCTAAGCCAGAGGAAAATCCTTAAAGTGCATCAACATATTGAAATGGTGACATAGAGGCATTTCCGTTAATAAGCATCGGTTCTAATCTTGGAAACAGCATCGCTGGGGTCACAGAAGTGGTAAAGGAGAGTTAACCCATTCAACTCCGATGACAAGATGTCTTGTCATTTGGTCAAATAAAACAAAAAATCATAAAACACCAAAATGTTTGATCAAACACCAGAAAAATATGACGTCAGTCCTCGCTTCGCTCGCGAGCGAAGCGAGGACTGACGTCATATTTTTCTGGTGTTTGATCAAACATTTTGGTGTTTTATGATTTTTTGTTTTATTTGACCAAATGACAAGACATCTTGTCATCGGAGTTTAATGGGTTAAGGAGGTTAGCAGAACGATGGAAGAGAAGAAATTGAAATTGATCTGCAATTTTTTTTAGTCATAAAGAGTGCTGCATTACTCTAGTTTGTAGGGAGAGTAAATATATTCTTTATGGACTGGAAGATCCATCATTCAGGTCTGCCTAACGAACTGTATGCCACGGAACAAGTAGGCTAACTAGTTGGCCAAGACAATCCCCTGTATGTAGAGTGCAAGGAAGGTCCAATTGTCTTGTATTTTTTGTGAAGCTCAATCAAACGGATTGCGTTAAGTCGTATATTTCCAATACGAAGAAATCTATTACGTTATAAAAAATATTTATGTCACATGATAAATTTTCGTTCAAAATGTATATGATGCCTTTGTCTTCTTAGAAGGCATCAGCCACTGTAGTGCTTACAAGTGAAAGCTACTAGACAATGTTCAAAGTGAGACTAGTGCATATAATTCCTAGTAAATGTGTTATTTTAGTCACGTAAATTCCTTTAACTTTATCGTTATAGTCTTGACCACTGAATACTGAAGCACAACGGAATATAAGAAAATAAATCTCTTGGTAACCCTGAGAAGATATGATTACATTTAGTCTTCATTCAGTTCCAATTATTTTTGTTCGGCAACAGTAAGAAATTTGATTCATGAACATAATGTCACGTTGGAACTGTATAATTTGAATATATACGTGATCATAGTTGCGGAAAACTGAGAAAATATCCAAAATAAGGTGAGAGTGAGAGGTGAGGTAATTAAAGAACGAAAAAAGTGGAATAAATATAACATCCAGATACGCTGAGTAAGTGTATTTGTTGGTCTCGATGAAAGTCTTGAGCGAGGCGAACTTGAAAAAAAAAAAAAAAAGCGATGAGTTTGCAGAGTGTAGTGAATGTGGTGCATTGGTGCGGTGGCCAATGAATGGACGATTTCTTGTCCAGCAACATTTCTAGCAGGACTGAAAGGACGGGTTCTGCTGGATCCTTACATAAAGGCAGCAGGCAGGCAGCAGGCAAGCAGGATGTCCACCACCACACAGAAGTGAAAGAGGAGGGAAGAAAAGGAGGCGTGCAAGGATGATTCAGGTGGGCAAGGATTACTAGGTTGGAAAGGAGGGATAAATATGAGACCTAAACGATTATGTCGATGGTGATACTGATGACGAGGAACAAAATGACGATAAAGATGATGAAGATGAGAATGCTGAAGAAGAGGAAGAGGGAGAGAAAGAGGAAGCGGAGGAGGAAGAGGAGGAGGAGGAGGAAGAGGAGAAAGATGGGCAGGAGGAGGAACAGCAGGAGGAGGAGCAGTAGGAGGAAGAGGAGCAAGAGAAACAGAAGGAGGAACAGGAGGACGACGAAGAGGAGGAGGAGTAAGATGAAGATGAGTCGGATGAAGCAAAAACGAGGGAGCCAACGTGGAGGCAGGCAAAACCTAAGAGGAGGAGGAAAAGTAAAGAAGAGAGTCCCAATCGAGGAGGAGGAGTAAGGGGCGGGGGGGGGAGGGGAAGGGGCGAGGAGAAGGGGAAGAGGAGGGGAAGGGAGGTCACGGGGACGGAGGACAACATGATTGCAGAAAGTGAGAGTCGGCAGACTTCGAGGAAAGACCGACTGAGGGAGATTCCAATAAAGTCAGACAAAGAGAGCAAACTGGAGAGAGGTCCTCTGGTGGAGCAGTTGGCGATCTTATGGGACTCCCGGTTTGATTCCTTCGATACGACGTCGCTTCATTACGTGGTACAAGAGGTCCATTTACATCCGTTCCTTCAGGGACACATGTACTTCGTCAGCCTCGTTGAGTCGAAGAAACAGAACCAAAGTAACTGAGCAGAGTCATATCTTGGGCCTTATGGATGAAGGATATTCCATAAGAATAGACATTTTTATTAGGTTAAAGGCAAGATCCCAGTGCTGTCGTGGGTTAATGTCAACTAAATGTATACTAGTGAATGAAATAATCTAGGG
>NC_134799.1:52635980-52638480 GCF_046742065.1 Oratosquilla oratoria
TTTTTAATTATGCATTACTGTTGGTGTTCTCAGAGTCGAATTCCAGGAAAGAGTCCCTCTGCATAATTCTTAATATGGAAAAAATATTATGGATGTGAGAATCAAACGCCAGCATAAGGAGCATATCGGCTGATAATATCCCAACAAACCTATATGATGCGTTAAATCCATATGACCGTCATTTCAGTTCAACTCTTCCGACTTCGACTTTATGACTCACTAAGCCAAGTCTCCTTTATCCTCACACCTTCCACTCATGCTAATGGCGTTTATTTCCAGCCTCGTTCTCGTCGTGATGCTTACCTGTTATGGAGGCAGAAACCTTAATCAGATTCCTGTCTCTTTCCTTTACGAGGCAGAGGACATGTCGGGCAAAGAGGACGGTCCAGGAACGAAGCGCGAAAGTTGCTGAGCGCTTGCGACAAATTAGAAACTTTTATGGTGATACTTGCACCTTAAGCACCGGAAGAGGAAACATGTCGCACTAGTGGCGACAATAATCTCTCCCGACGCCAGCAGAAGGAGCAGTACAAACACCAGCAGAACCAACAACAGTTCCTTCAAGAATATATATATATATATATATATAAATATATATATATGTATATATATATATATATCATATATATATTACATATATAAGATATATATATATATATACATATATATATATATATATATATATATATGTGTGTGTGTGTGTGTGTGTGTGTGTGTGTGTGTGTGTGTGTGTGTGTGTGTGTGTGTGTGTGTGTGTGTATACATTCCGTTGGTCTCGTTTTTGCTTGGTAGGCTATCTTAGAACCATCGATGAGATTGGGTTTAGCCCTTGAGTACAACGAGGCACATTTGTTTATAACCGTCCCCCTACAGGGGCCATGAAGTTCACTGCACTTCTGCAGGCATGAAACCACAAGGGAAGTTACTGTTGCGAACAGCGTGTAGGTAGTTTTAAGCGACTGTCGCCTGGAGTCTGAGTTGGACCAAGCGGACTTCGAACCGGCAGTCTTCTGCTCAGCAGCTTTACCCACTGAGCTACTGAGTTTCCCTATGAAGAACATTAATAGAAAACAACAAAACCGATCTTTGGACAACAACTGCCACTACAGTAACATTAGCTCGAACACAAGCAACACCAGGACCAAAATATTTGGACAAATAGACCATAATTTTGCTTGGGCACTTTTCCCGTGAACAACCATTTGTACACTTGAGGTGAAGTTCATGACAAACTGCTCCTAAGTCAATGGGGAAATTTTGAGTTCCAAGTGATGCCAACGAAGTAGCAGCACAAATAGTTAATTATTTTGTGTATATTTGCAAAATCCGTAGAATTCCCTTTATGAAACTATAGTAAACTCGGACCATGTTGTGTTTAGGCAAATTTGAAATTCCCAACATGACCTAAAATTAATCATCTTTGTAGTTACTATCAGTTGTTCCTGTTGTTTTTTTTATTTCTTAGTTTATTTTTATTTTTATATATTTTTCATTTTTTATTATTATTAGTTTTTAGAAAAGGGTGAAATGACTGGTGGGGTCTCATTACTCGAAAATGAGGACTATTGGTAATTTTTTCTTCCATATATCTCTTCCTTTGTAGGAGAATACTACCTAGCATAATGCACTGTATGATTCAGAACCAAGTTTATCTCGTACGTAGAAGTATAATAACAATAACGTTAACAGTAATGTTAATAGTAAGAGCAACAGCAGCATCAGTGGTGACGACGACGATGGCGACAAATGCTAAGACGATGACGAGAACAAAGACAAAGACGCATATTAAGAAGACAACGACAACAATAACGATTATAATGAGAATTATAACAATAACGCTTATAACAGAACTAACAGCGATATTTGTACAAGATGAACACCGACGACAACGATTACAGTAATATTGTCATGAACAACAAAAAGAGACATAATACAAAATATGAAAATGGATTTCGCGACAAGTAGGTGTCTTTGCATGAAGACTTAAGAAACAATCAAACTGAAAATATGAGATAACAAAAAAAAAAAAAATAATAATAATAATAACTGGAAATGTTGAAAAAAAAAATGAACTAGATTTATATAAACTCCAAATGATAATAAAGATACATTGAATAATTCCACAGCAATGGAAGAGGGACACAATAAAGAAATCTAAAATTATAAAAACTATAACAGCCTGTAACACGTGCCCATCCTACAATTTACATAAATCAACCAAAACAATAAATACGAAAACAGAAAAGAAAATGTAATGACATGTGAAACAGCAGGGCGACATGAAGGAATGTAGACTAGAGAAAGATAAAACTTGGAATAATAGGCCTAGCCTGGCAGTAAAAATCACTAAAACTTTGAGTCGGCAGGCCATTTGAATAAAGGCAGTATCAGTCATTAATGAAATGCCTAGGCTGTAGGAAGTCTATAAAAAGAGCAGACGGCATCAGTGAATCTTGGAGACACGAGTTAGAGCTGGCCATGCTAAACCAATAACGGAAAC
>NC_134799.1:52648480-52658480 GCF_046742065.1 Oratosquilla oratoria
AATAAAATAATAAATAAAAACTATAATAATGTAAATAACAAATAAAATACATAAATAAATGCATAGGTATAGTTAAATAATAAACAAACAGGTAAATAGTAAATAATAATAAATTGACATATAACTAATCCTCTTCCTCGTCCTCCTCGCCTTCCTGCTTTCTTCCTCCTTCTATTCCTCTTCCTTCTCGCCCTCTTCCTCTTCCTATTCCCTATTTTCATTTCTCCCTTTTTTTACTGATTCGTACTCCTCCTTCTTCTCTTTCTACTTCTTTTCCTCCTCGTCCTCCTCCTCCTCTTCTTTCCTCTCATTTTTCTTCTTCCGCCGTTTGTATTAAATCCACTCCTCTTCCTTCTACTTTTGTTCCTCCTTCTCACCCTCTTCCCGTTCTTGCTTCTCCTTCTTCTCCTTAACTACCTTTTCCTACTCATCCTCCTCTTTCTCCTCTTCTTCTTCCTCCTTCCCCTCTTCCTCTTCCTCCTCCACATCCTTCACTTCTTCCCCCTTCTTCTCCTTAAGTACTTTTTCATACTCATTCTTCTCTTTCTCCTCTTCTTCTTCCTCCTTCCCCTCTTCCTCTTCCTCCTCCACATCCTTCACTTCATTCCCCTTCTTCTCCTTAACTACCTTTTCCTACACATCCTCCTCTTTATCCTCTTCTTCTTCCTCCTTCCCCTCTTCCTCTTCCTCCTCCACATCCTTCACTTCCTCCTCCTTCTTCTCCTTAACTACCTTTTCCTACACATCCTCCTCTTTCTCCTCTTCTTCTTCCTCCTTCCCCTCTTCCTCTTCCTCCTCCACATCCTTCACCTCCTCTTCCTTCTTCATTCATTCTTAAGTTAAGTCCTTGTCCCCCGTGGCCCTGTGCCTTCCTTCTGAAGGATGACATTTCATTTCATTGCCTTTGCTTAGCCTATTCCTCTCCTAGAAGTGTCACGTCACAGACACCCCCCCTCCCACCATCATCCCCATCCGTCCCTCTTAGGGATCCATCCCCACTCTTAATCTTTCCCTAATGTGTACTGGAAGCTCGGGGATGAAGATTTTCTTTCCTTTTTTTTTTTTTTTTTTTTTTTTTTTTTTTTTTTTTTTTTTTTTTTTTTTTTTTTTTTTTTTTTTTTTTTTTTAAGTCAGTGATTGGCTGTGCATGGAGCTTGGAACGCGTTTTGTAATAATGATGACCTGAGGTCCAGTTCAAAAAAATCCTGGTGACTGCATTTGCTCTATCTCAATTGGAAAAAAAGAAATATTCACTCATATAAAAATAAAACCTAAAATGTACAGTTTGCTAAGTGATCTAAGATCGGGTACAGTCATCTCGTGTAACGGACTTCATCTCTGAATTGGTGGCTTCAGTCACTGGTAAGCAGCCGGCATGAGTTCATCACCAGCATATCCACCACAACCAAAAACAATACAAAATAACGACAACGACAATAACAATAACAATAACAATAACAATAACAACAACAACAACAACAACAACAACAACAACAACAACAGCAGCAGCAGCAGCAGCAGCAGCAGCAGCAGCATCCATTACCAACACCAGCACCGCCACCACCAAAATTACCACCATAAATACCACCACCACATTATTGTATATTAAATACTCTAGTGTACGAGTATTCTATATATTCTATTCATTTCATCCTTGTAAGTTCTGTGACGTTTCAATGGTCATTATCTCGGAAATGATAAACTTTTCAGTCCTCTCATCTCCTATCCCCTGCAGATCGAACCTTTTCTCTGCTTCTTCTATAAGCCTTTTTTTTGCAAGAACAATGCTTGTTCTCCGGATGCTTTACCTGATATCTGTATCTTTTCCGTGCTGAAGAGGTCCAAAATTTTTTTTTTGTTTCGTTCCACAGTTTGTTGTGATAACTGAAGCAGGGCTCTCAGAATCTTCGCTCAGTCTTCGTTGCTAAACCCGATTTGGTTAAATGTAACCCTTTTAAGCCCATAAGAGGCTTTTACGGATATTGTTTCTCCTCAGGGATGGAGAGCTGATGCATCTGAAATCTTGTGGACTTTGGACAGATTGGATGTTCCAAGCAAGAGGGGCATCATCGAGACTAGAGTTGTCTTCATAAGGAGGAGTGAAATATTCCGACACGTGGTAAAAAATGGAAGCTATAGAGTGGGATTAAAAGTGATTAAATGCCTTTCCGAAGGATCTGATTCTTTAAAACGGCGTTGACTCTCCTTATTTCCCTGATGAAGCTCGTGTAGAAATCTACAATCGCTTTACTTTACACGTTCAACCCGGTGACACATTTAAACAATTTGTTCTGGTTGAGAAGTGGCGACCTTATGCAGGTTAAAGGATCAAGTAGGGGTGTGAGGGTCCCAGGTCTTCCCTATCACCTGAATAGAATCGGCTGTCATTAACCAAAACAAAATATTGTATTAATGTATCTCACCGTGTTGAAGAGAGGTTCTCAACGAGTCACTTCATCGTACATTCTGTATTCTTTTTGTTCCTCCGACCCACTTCCCCTATTCTTTCTCCCTCTTCCACCTCTTCCCACCCCCTCCCGTCCCTTTCCCCTGCCTCCTCTTCATCCTCTCCCCTCTTCATTTCCTCTCCTCCTGCCCCTCTTCCTCCGTCCTTGTCCCCTTCCCTCGCCCGTCCTCTTTCCCAACATCTCACTGACACATGTAATTCAGAATCAGAATTATGTCATAGAATTGTTTCTCAGACCTTCATCGTTTTTCTCTCTCCCCTTTCGGTTCTCTTCTCTTTTTTCTTCTGTTCCCATTTCTCTCCTCTTCCATTTCCTTCCCTTCCCTCTCTCCTCCTCTTCCCCTATCTCTACTCCCTCCCCTTCACCTTCAACATTCCATTGATAGTAATGATTCAGAATGATGACAAAATTACCTTGCAACATACTATTTACTTTCTCGTTTCTTCTCTATACCTGTCCCACTTCTTTCCCGGTGGGGCATTTGTCACTCCCCCTCTCTCACCTCTTTTCCGTCTCCGCTGTCGGCGAGTCACACTTTTCCCTCTTTCTCCCTTTTCTGTTCCCTCTGGTTCTTTTGTCCTTCTGATCTCTCTTAAGTTTTAAGACTTGCGACGAGTCTCCGACGAGGACCTCGGTGCCCTTGCAAAAAGAAAACCCTCCAAGTGATTTTATTCACCTTAAGGTAATTATTGTACTAATTAATACTTTTATCACTGCCCTGATCTATTTCCTAGACCATTTTAATCAGATAGGGGAGTACCCTGTCAACCTTGTCTTACTTCCATTTTCTTTTTATCCTTTCAACTATGGATCCTCATTTTATTGGATTTATTCTGGCCCGGGCAGGGTTCAGGGGTGGCCCTTCGTCCACAAGGAGCTAAGATAAAAGGGAAATAGATTGACAATAAATGGATGTGGGATGGATGAAGGGTGGGTGCAAGATTTGGCTGGCTACCTCCCTTGTAAAAGGGAAGAAGCCCTTTGGTATACAGGTAAATAGAACTGTGAACCATACTTCATACTCTTTTGTTCTGATTAACCTTAAAAAGCCTTTTTGAGAGGAGGTGGAGACTTCTTCTCCTTCTTCTTCTTCTTCTTCTTCTTCTTCTTCTTCTTCTTCTTCTTCTTCTTCTTCTTCTTCTTCTTCTTCTTCTTCTTCTTCTTCTTCTTCTTCTTCTTCTTCTTCTTCTTCTTCTTCTTCTTCTTCTTCTTCTTCTTCTTCTTCTTTTTCGTCTTCATCATCATCATCTTCTTCTTCTTCTTCTTCTTCTTCTTCTTCTTCTTCTTCTTCTTCTTCTTCTTCTTCTTCTTCTTCTTCTTCTTCTTCTTCTTCTTCATCGTCTTCTTCTTCTTCTTCTTCTTCTTCTTCTTCTTCTTCTTCTTCTTCTTTTTCATCTCCTCCTCTTCCTTCTCCCTGATTCTCCCGCTGACCCACTGGGAGTTCATTAGCCCTAAGTACTTTTTTAAGGGTCATTACTGTTCACCTTTACCACACAATTACTTCTTCTGATATTGGTAATCTCAGCCAGCCTGTAATCTCATTTTCTTCTTTTGTTTGAATACTTTTGTAGTTTATCTATAAAAACATTTCCTTCCTTAACTGTATTTTCATTCTTGTGAAGCCCATTGGTTTAACGTCTGACAATGAATTCACAGGGAGAATCAAAGAAACTCTGAAAGATTGGCTTCCTTTAATATCTTATCAGTTATGAAACTTATCCAGACCAGGGATTCATGTTCTTATATTAGTGCTCTAATGTCAGCTCTTATCTTCTTTAGCTCCCTTCCTTCAAAGAGTTTTTTTTACACTCTACCAATAAATTCTTCCAAATCATTCCCCGTCTCTCAGTTCCAGACGTCCTAATGGTCACAACCAAATCTTCTGGAGGATCTACATTTTTCTACCTCCTCCTCCTCCAACCCCCCTCCTCCAAGCCCTAATTTCTTCTTCCTCCTCCTCCAAATCCCTCCTCCCTCAACTTTGTATTCTTCTACCTCCTCCAAGTCTCACACTCCCAATCCTAAATTATTCTACCTTCTCCTCTAAATTCCCCCTCCCCAAACTCTAAATTCTTCTTTCAATTCCAAATTCTCGTTCTATCAACCCTAACCCTACAAATTTCTTTCTTCCAGACCAAAATTCTTCTACCTCCTCCAAATCCCACACTCCCAATCCTAAATTATTCTACCTTCTCCTCCAAATTCCCCTCCCTTAACTCTAAATTCTTCTTCCAATTCCAAATTCTCGCTCTATCAACCCTAACCCTCCAAATTTCCTTCTTCCAGCCCAAAATTCTTCTACCTTCTCCAAATCTCCCACCTCAACACTAAATTATTTTACCTACTTCTCTAAATTCTTCTACCTCTCCAAGTTCCTTCTCCCCTACTACTCTACCTTCTCCAAATCTACCCCCCCAATTCTAAATTCTTCCTCCTTTTCAAAATCCACCCTCCCCAACTCTAAATTATTCTACCTTCTCCTCCAATTCTCGCGCCCCCTTAAAGACTTTCCTAAACGTTTAGCAAGTACGGTGTTAACTACTATTTCTCCCATTGCTTTCTTCACTGAGCTCGACATTACGTCTCTTTGAAAGCGGAGGATATCCTGAAGGTCCTCTCAACAAGCCATCAATCGCTTTACGAGTGCCATTTATATCCAATGCCACTCCTGGACCTCACTTCCACGCCCCCATATCTTCAGTGTCTGTTTCGTTCTTATGGGTTGCAATTTACTTGTATCCATTTCCACACACTTTCTGTATGTGCCACTTTTGTTTTTCCTTCTCAAAGTGCCCGAAGCATACACTCTGGTAGCTTTGCTTATTGCGCGTTAGGTTGTCTTGGATTTTTTTTTTATCTTATATTTTTATTTTTTATTTATGTTATTCATCTTTTAATATTATCCTATCTCATGTCATTCATTTCTTTTTAGAGAATGATGGGTTTCTAATAGAAAATAGTCTCGATATGTTGAAAATCTCTTCTCGAAGAATAGAGAAGTGAATGAATAATGAATAATGAATATATATATATATATATATATATATATATATATACATATATATATATAATATATATATATACATATATATATATATATATATGTATATGCACATATATGTAAGTATATATATATATATATATATATATATAAATATATATATATATTATGACAAATAAGATTGAAAGTGAAAGAAGTTGATGAGGAGATATGGGAGAATTTACGCCTTAACGTTTCGACCCGCAGGGTCTTGATCACAAAGCTAACAACTCAAACGTAACAGGATGTTTTATACACGGACGGGTCATCTTACGGGACGCTTCGGAAAGCTTGCTATTTTATTTGCGTATTCTTTTGTTACTAATAAGCTTGTGGCTTTTGCTAAACATATAAAGCCTTCTCTATGGTTAATGTTGTTATTAGTGTTGATATAAGCTGCCTCAATTGTCTTCCTTAGTTTCTTGGATGATCCTTTGTTTAATATGGTGCGCTGTTCCAGTCTAGAAGGTGACCATGTTTATCCACATGTATTACTATGGAGTTAGATGTCCTATGGGCTTTTACGTCATTTTTATGTTCATTTATCCTTTTATTAAGTCCGCGACCAGATTCACCAAAATATGAAGAAGGACAGCTTTTACACGGGAGTTTATAAACAACGCTGTTTTCGTTAGTGGGATTATTGTCGCTACGTGTTATCAAATGTCCTACTTTGCTACCTGATGTCCTGGCTATTTTGATGCCCGCTTTTAGGAGAAAAGTGTCTAGGTATAAGAATTTCTAGATCATGAATTACAACATATTACTGAGACTTTCATAAAACTCAAATATCCAAAAGGTCTCTTATGTAGGTTAAAAAAGAAAGACAAAGAAATAATTAACAAAAGTAAAGATAAAAATAAAAATAAGAATGAAACCAGATATATCACAGTACCAAACTCTAATGTCAATTCATACCTAGACACTTTTCTCCTAAAAATGACGTAAAAGCCCATAGGACATCTAACTCCATAGTAATACATGTGGATAAACATGGTCACCTTCTAGACTGGAACAGCGCAACCATTTTAAACAAAGGATCATCCAAGAAACTAAGGAAGACAATTGAGGCAGCTTATATCAACACTAATAACAACATTAACCATAGAGAAGGCTTTATATGTTTAGCAAAAGCCACAAGCTCATTAGAAACAAAAGAATACGCAAATAAAATAGCAAGCTCTCCGAAGCGTCCCGTAAGATGACCCGTCCGTGTATAAAACATCCTGTTACGTTTGAGTTGTTAGCTTTGTGATCAAGACCCTGCGGGTCGAAACGTTAAGGCGTAAATTCTCCCATATTTCCTCATCAACTTCTTTCACTTTCAATCTTATATATATATATATATATATATATATATATATGTATATATATATATATATATAAGCAAAGTAATAGATAGATAGATAGATAGATAGATAAATGAATGAATTATTCAGTTAATGAATAAATAAAGATAAATGATAAAAACAAATAGATAAACAAATAGATAAATAGATAGATAAATGAATAAACGAATAACCTTACCTACAGCGTAACCCATTTTCTCAATAATTTCACTCGAATAAAGACCTTAAGGTGCTTCACTGTCATTAATACTCCTGAAATTAAACTGATTTTCTAAACTTTGGATACCGAAGTATATTCATCTCTATACCCAAAGACCTTTTACCCCTCACAAGGAGGTTAGCCAGCCAAGGCATGCACATATTCCACACCCATTTTTTCCCCTTTTCTTAAACCCTCTTAGCTCCTTTATATCCTCCGAAGTATGTATATTCTCTCAATTTTTCTGTGTCTATTTTATAATAACCTCCATAACTTGGTATGAAGCTTTACACTTGTCATTATCCTTGGAATGCAAGAACGAGTCTTCAGATAACTCTGCCTTACCCCGTTTACAAATTTATTCAAATTCCCAGTAGCATTCCTCCAAAATACCTAAGTTAATAAAATACAAAATTCATATAAACTTTATAACGTCTGAATGAAATGCTCTATGTAAATCTAAACCTATGCGAACGCAGATACAGAAAAATAAATATGTATGCTTATCTGTATGTTAGTGACGTACATACTTGTGTGCATGTCTTGTGTGAAAAGGTAGTGTGAGCATGTGGTAAGGATTGTTAAACATCATGGCTAGTGCGTTTTGTCTGAATAAGGAATTAGGAGTTCCTAACAAAATGAAAACTTACTTATGCAGTCTTACTCCCAGCCCTCATTTCTTCAGTACCTCATGCGCATAAGACAAGCGCGTTACCCCTAAACCATCCAGGTTCCCTGCTGCTATGATCAAGTTTCATAGGATTATCTAGATTATCTAGATTATCTAGATTATCTAGAGTCAATCAAAAGAAAGTTTAAAAGGTATGAAGCAAAATTCTTGCAAAATTCTCGCGTTCTTTGTTCTAGTGACACTTACTAAGGTGAATAAAATCATTCGACGTCAACGCAGACTTAAATCTTCACCATTGTAGGCCGCAGGAGACTCAAAAGACTACTAACTCCTCTACTGACGCTTCCTCTACTGAATAATATTACTTAATGAAAGCCAAAATAAAATCAGAGTAGTACGGCAACAAGGAAGATGGGACGACAAGATGATTGAAGGCATATTGTTATAATTTATAATTTTTTCTTATTTCTTTGATGTCCAGCACCTCTTCCTTTCTTCGCCCAACTTCATCTGCCTTCTTGGGACCTCGCCCACGGCATCGTCCTTCCACTTCGAGCTGAAGAACCTCTTAGTCTCTTCATCCTTTCCTACTCCTCTTTCACTTGTATATGTATTCCAATTTTTCCCTGTTTGTATTTCTCACACTCTCCCTCTCCTGTTTTTTTAACACATCCACCCATTTTCTCTGTTTTCTTTTTGTAAAGTAATTTTAAACTTCGTTTTCATTGCATGAATAAAATTATGCTTTTTGACGGGTTTCATTAAACTATTTGAAAACGATGACTTTTTCAAACATAAACACACACACACACACACACACACACACACAAACACACACACACACACACACACACACACACACACACACACACACACACACACACACACACACACACACACACACACACACACACACACACACACACGCACACACACTCACACACACACACACACACACACACACACACACACACACACACACACACACACACACACACACACACACACATATATATATATATATATATTGTGTCATTATGACATTTGGAAATAAGTTCTCCAACTGGGATTTGAACCCTCGCCTGAGCGGCTTCCTTTTTATAAGACGAAGACCGTACCGTCACGCCACCGTGACCCTACAAAACGTAACGACTTAGAGACACAAAAACTTGTGGGAAGACTAGCCTACATAAAGGATTTGATGAAATACAGTATATACTACGCTTCCGTTTGTAGGGTCACGGTGGCGTGACGGTACGGTCTTCGTCTTATAAAAAGGAGGCCGTTCAGGCGAGGGTTCGAATCCCAGTAGGAGAGTTTATTTCCACATATATGTATATGTATATATACATACATACGTATATATATATATATATATATATATATGCATATATATATATGTATATATATACATTATATATATATATACATATATATATATACAGTATGTACATAATTAGCCATCACTTTTGATGAAGTATACATAAGAGAAAATCTTCTGCCTATGTACATATATATATATATATATATATATATATATATACAGTATGTATATATATATGTGTGCAAAGTAGACCACTTGGAAAAAGAAACTAACGAAGCAGAGCGCTTTCGTATATTACATCTTCAGTGCAACAAGTGTTGCACTGAAGATGTAATATACGAAAGCGCTCTGCTTCGTTAGTTTCTTTTTCCAAGTGGTCTACTTTGCATAAGTGAACACACGTACCCGTGTTCTTATTAGCATATATTATGTGTATATATACATATACATATACATATATATATATGTATATATATATATATATATATATATATATATACAGTATACACACACACACACACACACACACACACACACACACACACACACACACACACACACACACACATATTTATATATATATATATATATATATATAAATATATATGTGTGTGTGAAAATATATACCCATATTTTTATATATATATATATATATATATATATATATATATATAAATATATATGGGCAGGAGATTTTCTCTTATGTATAGTTCATTAAAAGTGATGACTAATTATGCATCTATTATTTTCTTAAATGTATTTTCCAAATGCCCTACTATGGAGTTATGTTCCTTTGAAAGTAGGTTTATGATTTCACTATAGGTTGTCATGTTTGCTCTATCGCGATTTCTGGTTCAAGATCCTTCCTCAGTAGCTTCGGGGATATTGTATCTGGTCAGGATAAGAATTGTTCCCACGAATTATGTAATATTACTTTTTCTACTTAAGTTTCCATACCTGCTCTTCACTGTGAGAGGTTAACGGTTACC
>NC_134799.1:52665227-52667727 GCF_046742065.1 Oratosquilla oratoria
GGTATAGATGGAAGATATATATATCCTATATATTAAATATATATATATATTAGATATATACATATATTTTATCTATTCCCCCTTTTACACAAAAAGTATATGTATATGCTATATATATATATATCTATATATATATATATAGATACTATAATATCTGAATATATATGTATATATATGTATGTATGGTATAATTTCTATTATATAGATATATACATACATATATATATGTTATATATATAGTATATACTTTTGTGGTTTAAAAGGTTATAGATGAATATTATATATATAATATATAAATTATAATATACTATATATATATATATATATTTATCTAGACCTTTTACTACACACACACAAAAAATATATATATACATATATAAATGTATATATATATATATATATATATACTTTTGTGTAAAAGATATATATATATATATATATATATATATATATATATAATATATATATATATATTATAATATATATATATATTTACTGTATAAAACTTAAACCCACTCTCGGAGAAAGATAAGCTGAGATACAGAGTAAACCGTATATTTCGACCACTAGCTGTGGTCCTCTTCAGCAGTTACAATTATAGGGTATATAGACAAGAGGTTATATACAGAGGAGGAAGTAACATTGGGGGACTCAGTAAGCCTCAGGTCACTTGCCCTGAGTGAGGTCGGACGTTACGTCCTGTGGAGATGAATTTGTCAACTACCATACTAGTTATGGCATCAGGTGACCATTGACACCTACATTACTTGATTTTATTATATATATATATATATATAAAAATATATATATATATATATATATATTATATATATATATATTATATATATATATCTAGACCTTATACGCAAAAGTATATATATATAAATAGAAATACATATATATATGTATATGTATATATATATGTATACATATATATATATGTATATATATATATATGTATATATATGTATATATATATACATATATATATGTATATATATATTTATATATATACATGTATATATACATATATAATTATATATATATATATATATATATATACATATAAATATACATGCACACATATATCAAAGGCTTTTCCCCCTTAAACGGGGGGTAGCCAAAAAAAAGGCATAGAAACCACTCCCACCCATTCCATTCCCTACATATTCCACTCCCCTCCACCCTCCTCCCTCCCTCTTATCTTGGCACCTCCTGGATGACGGGTCATCCCTGCTTCCTGTCGACTGCCCTGGGTCAGAAGCAGTGTCGCAAGACATCCACAACAAGGCCGCTTCATAAATTCGGCGACTCCCCTTCTCCGTCGCCTCATGCAGAAAAGGAGAAGACGGGGAGAAATCCCTTCGGGCTGAGTCAATTTTGTCTTTTTCATACATACCTCCTCACCCCCCATCCCCCACCCACTCCCCCTCATGCATCACAGCATCATCCATACACAACCCTTCTCCATTAACCCCTATCTTCTGTCCTCTCCCGTCCTTCCTCAACAGACATTCCTTTCTTTAGTAATGTCCTTTTCACCCCATCCAATCTCATCCTAGGACTCCCCCTCATATTCACTCCTTCTACCTCTGCCTTCCACACTTCTTTTACTAATCTTTCTTCACTCATTCTTTTCATGTGTCCAAACCATCCCAATACTCTTTCATCAACCCAATCTCCCAGCTCCCTTTCCACCCCTGTTCTCCTCCTCACCTTCTCATTTCTCACGCTATCTAGCCTAGTAACCCTATCATACTTCTCAGACATTTCATCTCAAATACATTCAAACTCCTTCTCTCTTCCTCTCTTATGTTCCATGTTTCTGCCCCGTACTCCTTCCTATAACCTCCTCTTAACATCCATTCCCAGATGTCTATTTCTCATTACACTTTTTAATCCGCCAACGCATTTACTCGCTTCTCTCAATCTACATTCTACCTCCACCCCCACTCCTCCCCTTCCTGCCACATTCTCACCCAAGTATCTAAAACTATCCACTTCCTCCAGTGTCTCACCCTTAATGCTCACCTCCAGCCTGCTGTCACTCTCTTCCCTTGTACATCTCATCATCTTACCTTTACCCACATTTATCTTCATCTTTCTTCTTTCACACACCTTCTCAAACTCTGTCATTAACTTCCTCAATCATTCTTCTGATCCTGCTACATGCGCAGTGTCGTCAGCAAACAACAACTGGCTTATTTCCCACATTTTCTTTAATCATCTCGAACCCCTGACCCACTACCCTTGCATTCACTTCTCGCACCACCCCATCCATGTATATATATATATATATATATATACATATATATCTATACCGTATACACGCAAAGTATATATATATATATATATACAAATATATATAAATATATATGTATATACATATGTATATATATGTATATATATATACATACATACATACATACATATATATATATATATATATATATATATATACATATATATATATATATATATATATATATATACATATATA
>NC_134799.1:52692727-52695227 GCF_046742065.1 Oratosquilla oratoria
TACAATTCAAAAAAAATCTTGGCCCATTGAAGTGGGTGCCTCTAAGTTCCTCAGTTCATAACTCGCCCTTCAAGACGACATTAAGTCTACTTGACACTGTAATTTTGGTCTCTCAGGCTCTGCCCATTGTAAGGACGCAACTAAGGCGCAATCACCGTGTAGTACAGGTTTAATCAAAGTGCACCAGACTTTAGAAGGTATCATTCCAAGGAACACTCTCCGATGTGAGCCGCGCTGGGACGTCGGGTGCTCAAGAAGGATTAGGAGAAGAGTGAGTCGTCAGGGAGAGGAGAAGGGGAGAGGTCAGGAGGAGAGGTGAAGAGAGTGCAGGAGATGGGAGGAGACGAGTGGTTGGATAATGAGGGGAGAGAAAGGAAAAGTAGGGAAGGGGATGGGCGAGCAGGAGAAAGTGAGGAAGGGGAAGACGGAGAGGACGAAGGAAGGGAAGGGAGGTAGGGCAGAGGAAGGTAGAGGGTGACAGGGAGGGTAGGGAAAGGATGAAGGTAAACAGAAGGGAAAATAGGAAAAGGGGAGAGAAGAAAGAAAAATATAGCAAATGGAGAGGGAAGGGATTGGGGGGGGAGGTAAGAGATTTGAGGAGAGATGCATGCAAAGTTTAATAAGGGAGGGAAAGGAAGGTGGGACAAGCTGAATAGAGAAGGGGAGGAGGAGGAAGATAAGGGAATGTGTTTTGTTATAGTTTGTCTGTTTGATTCTCATTTGTTATTAGTTATATGTCAATTTGTTATAATTTTCTTTTTACCTGTTTGTTTACTATTTAACGATACCTATGCATTTATTTATGTATTTTATTTGTTATTTACATTATTATAGTTTTTATTTATTCATTTGTTATTTTTATGATTTTTTTCGAATCCGACCTAGATATGGACCAAAAGGTCTCCTGTCGGCATGCTCCGCCTTTGTAACCCAAGACGAAAATGAACGTAACTGTGCTAGCTTTCTTTTTCAGATTTTTTTCTTCTAATAAAGGCAAACATTTTGTGGATATATGCAGGTTTGACGACATAATAAAGACAATGAATAAAATAATTGCAACGCCCTTTGTAAAACACACACACATAGAAAAAAATGTCAATAATACCCACCAGGAATGCTTCTGAAAAAGGGGGAGGGGGATGATAACATAAATCATATAAAAATACATCAAAATCAAATAATTCTAACTACGACACTGGCAAATAATCAAGCAATGCATACTGTCTAAGTTACACACACACACAGAAACAGCCAAATATCAAATAAAAACAAACATGTCACTTTCAAGTTTTATGTGTGCAGCCTCTACTTTAGCTGATTTGGTTTCAGTCATTGCTCGAATTGAGGTCGAGATATCCAACACAGTTGCTGCCTGGACAAAGTATCTCATCAGAAATAACCAGTGTTTCTATCCTTTGGGACAACATCTCACTGAAGGGATGGAGTCATAAACGTAGTAGAGATTGACGGAGGGCAGCAGAAAGGAAGGACAACAGAAGTCAAAAATGTCTGTCAATATGTCTATAAAGTTTCTAAGATTTTGAATGCATATAACTTGTGCAATCAATACCATTATAGTAGTTAACTTCCAGCTATTCTTTTTTTATCAATGCAACAAGAGAAATAAATTTGCATATCAAGACTGATCACCGTTTTCACCTGAAGCAGTTCTGCCACTAGACGTGTTTATGAGACTGTTTATATAGTGTGTGAAACACATTTATGAGCATTAAGCTTCTTGGTACGTTTCACTTGTTTCCAAGGACCATGTGTATGATTTTTGTTTTGTTTTTTACTATAAAATCATTTGTTTGTGTTGTCAGCTGATGTGGTAGTGAATTGGTATGACTACTTGAGTTACGGATTTGGATGAAAAGTTGTATGTCATGAAATATTTGATGACTAGCTTTGTAGGCTGTTCCTTTGGCTAATAGACATGATGTTCTGTTAATGACGAATGCTTAGAGAATAATGGTTATGCGGACATAATTCGCAGAGCTGTATGGAAAGGATGCATGAGCATTCTACTGACTCCCGACTGACAGTCGAGCCTTCTGCAGTCGTTATCAGGTTGGGGGGAATGGAGGGGGGGGAGCGGTTATAAAATCGTACCATAAAGAAGATCCAACGACATTTCCTCGGGACATTAAGAAGTTTGATTGACTGTCATAAATCAGTGTTATATGTCAGGCAATCAAAAACCTCCATTCAGTGAGGGGGCAATTGAATTCCTCTTTGCTATGGATCTCTCTGGTTGTTCTAGAATGAAGCAGGTAGATTCTCATGGGGGGGGGGGGGGGCTAATAGATCGTACTGTACTTACTCGGGCCGAAGGAAGATGTGCAAATTCCTTCGTCCTTCCTCCTTTACCTTTACATATGTTCTTCATGACAAACCCGTGCATACTTACGGAACATGACGTGGAGTTCGTAGCAGGAAGAGGACTTTCGGGTCGTGTGGTACTCCATACAAGGGGCCCTAAGGTGAAAAATGACGCATG
>NC_134799.1:52715227-52722727 GCF_046742065.1 Oratosquilla oratoria
CCTTCGGGCTGCGTCAAAATTTACTCACACATACTCATGCAATCACAACATCATCCATATACAACCATTCTCCACTCACCTCTGTCTTCCGTCCTCTCCCTTCCTTCCTCAACAAACATTCCCCTCTTCCCCAAAGCCCCCTTCACCCCATCCATCCACCTCATCCTAGGACGTCCCCTCATGTTCACTCCCTCCACATCTGCCTTCCATACCTCTTTTACTAGTCTTTCTTCACTCATTCTTTCCATATATATACTTTGTGTAGCTAATTCATGTATATATATATATATATAATGTATATGTATATATGTATATATACATGTATATATATGTATATATATATATATATATTTATATACATATGTATATATATACTGTATATATATATATATATGTATATATATATATATATATATACATACATATGTATATAATATATGTATATATATATATATATGTATATATGTGTATATGTATATATATACATATATATATATATATTTATATATATATATACATATATATATATATATACATACATATATATCTATATACATATATATATATATGAGTGGTAGGGAGGTTAGATAAACACCAAGAATCGTTGTAGTTTTATTCACTGACGTTTCACTCTTAACAGAATTCCTTGAGAGTGTGCGTACAACGATAGAAAATCAACATATATATATATATATATATATATATATATAAACCGCGTGCTCGATGCTGCGTTCCTCTCCTAACCTACCACATTCCTCCCTCTCGCCTCCTTAAACTCCCGGAGTACCAACCAACCGGACATTTTGGACAATTTAATAAAACCATCCCGATGGTTACAGCATGGCTGGGATGTTATGAATGCTGCCTTATAAGTTCGAGTTGGGTCGACACTGTAGATTCCCAGGCGTAACCATAGGTTGCTGCTTCTTATTTCGCTTTAGAATAGAAATTTATAATTTACTGTACATTCAATTTTTGCTGCCGTACAGGCAACCAAGAACAACCGGAAGCTTTCATGTGTCTCGTATTTTCCCTTCATTTCAACTGAAGAATTTCCTCAAAAAATATTTTCTATATCCATAGTATCCTGTCTGAGCATACTATTTTTTAAAAACTTACGATCTCCCAAGTTATTTTTTCTTTGATATGTATCGTTTTATCTATACCTAGCCCACATAACCTCCCCTCCCTCTCACACTCTCTCTCCTTCTCTCTCCATCTTTGCATCATTCCTTTTCCTTATTCGGTTCAAATTTCAGAGTTCCTTTTGCTCCGTTCTGAATCTCTTCGACATTTCAGCTTCGATTCTGTACACATGAACCAGGCTACGCGTCTCCCTAGCAGCTAAAAGTCCCGTTGAGGCCCAGGTCAAACAAAAAGTGAACTAAAATGCAAACAACCCATTTTCTCTGGGTTTAGCTTTTTTTTTGTCTTGCGGAAGGAGGGAGAAGAAAAGACGGCCGACTCAGAGATCTCCAGAGTATAGGAAGACCGTGACTTGGTCTTTCAGAGGAGAAAGAGGAAAGAAGAGAAGAGAGGAGCGAGAGGAGAAAGTGAACATAGGAAGGAGGAGAAAAGGAAGGAAGGAAGGAAGGAAGCAAGGAAGGAAAGGCGACCAAGCCTCGGCACAGAACAACACTGAAGATGAGGTTATTTGTCGAGGACATGCAATTCAGATACTAAGAGTGTTGCACAAGAGAGGAAGAGAACCAGATGGAGGCGAAGGATGGAAGGAAAGAAGAAGAAAAGCAAAAGAAGGAAGAATGTGAACTAAGAAGACAAAATGAGAGCGAGTGGGGAGAACGTAGATGAGAATAGAGAGGAAGAGTAAAAAGAGGAGGAAAAGAAGGAAGATTAAAAGATAAAGAAGAAGAGAGGGAGGGTGAAGGAAGAGGAGGAACAGAAGTTGAGAGATAAACAGAAGAGCAGCGGTAGTAAAATATGCAGAAGAGAAAATCGAATGCGAGGATAATGAGGAAGAGAAGGGTGAGGAAGAGGAGGGTAAGGAGGAGGAGGAAGAGGAGGGGAGAAGAAAGAACAGGGGAGGAGGAGGAAGAGAAAGGGGAAAATGAAGAAAAAAGAGAAAAAGAGGAAGAGGCAGAGGGAGAGGAGGGGAGAAAAAATAACAGGGGAGGAGGAGGAAGAGAATGGGGAAATGAAGAAAAAAGAGAAAAAGAGGTAGAGGCAGAGGAAGAGGGACAAGATGAAGCGAAGAAGAAAGTAAAGGAGGAGGAGGAGGATGGGATTGGTGTAAATGTAGAGAAAGAAGGGCGAGGAGAAACGGAAGGAAGAAAAAGAGAAGGGAAAGTAAGTGAGGAGGAGGGGCAGTCAAAGTGGAGTGCATGCAGGAGCATATTGGAATGGGAACAAGAGGAATAAGACCAGAACTTGGATAGAGGGTAAAGCAGTAATGTAGAGCGATGTCCCTTTGTTGGGGGAGAGAGAGAAAGAGAGAGAGAGAGAGAGAGAGAGAGAGAGAGAGAGAGAGAGAGAGAGAGAGAGAGAGAGAGAGAGAGAGAGAGAGAGAGAGAGAGAGAGAGAGAGAGAGAGAGAGAGAGAGAGAGAGAGAGAGAGAGAGAGAGAGAGAGAGAGAGAGAGAGAGAGAGAGAGAGAGAGAGAGAGAGAGAGAGAGAGAGAGAGAGTGAGAGAGAATGAGAGAGAGAGTGAGAGAGTGAGAGAGAATGAGAGAGAGTGAGAGAGAGTGAGAGAGAGGGAAAGAGAGAGAGAGGGGGGAGAGACAAGGGGGGAGAAAGAGAGAGAGGGGTGAGAGACAAGGAGGGAGAAAGAGAGGAAAGAAAGGAAGGGGGACGAATTATGACTTAAACGAAAGAAGACGAAGCCTCCTTTAGGCACCAAAACATAATGAGGTATCACAGTTTTAATGGTCTACAGAACGTGGTAGGACTGGTATTTCGTGGATCTCTTGTGGAGCAGTAATTATGACGCTTACTGAAGGAGTACGACCCTTCTATGCTCTTCTCTATGTAAAGAACTTGTTTCTTGGAATCGTTTTCGATCCACACTTGCTCTAGACATTGATTCTCTTGTCTGAATATGGTCTGTTTTGAAGTCAAACACTTCATGATGTTTTGAAAGATTTTGTTTTTTTTTGCTTTAACTTGTTCGGCCCCGTGGCTATAAAAGTTATATGCTAACTAGTGCTAGGTTGTTTTACTTAGCTGAGGAATAGAGTTGGATTTGTTCAGGCGCTCAGTAATAAGATTGATTGGTTTTGTCCAAGAGATCATCTAATGAAGGAATTTTTTTTTGAAGGAATGAAAATTCTTTTCATTTGTCTGTTTTATGTTTTTTATGGAAAAAATCTGAGTTTTACAAATTCAGCTGTAAGTGGCTGGATTCTAAAACCAAATGTCATGTGATATTCTTCTCATGAAAACCATTCAGGTAAAAAAAGAATAAGTTGTTTAACTTTGACATTAAATATATTCACATAGAAAATAGTGAGTGCCATAACTTTGACATATTCTTTCTTTATGCAAAACAGGTTCAGTCAACTTGAACATAGTTTATAAATCTTAATTCCTGTCCCTCTTAGCACTAAATTTTACTTAAGATGAAAATGTGACTTAAAAAACAGTTGTATCTGCGTGTACGTGGTTGTAAAATCTGCATAATCATGTAAGAACGGCCTCATTGTTTCCAAGCGCTAAAGTTCTAAAGAAGCACGAAAATACACATTTCGAATTCATATCACACACATGAACGCCCTGGCACAGTCATCTTTCTTTCTTTCGTGTACGCCGCGCAACGATATATCATCAAATGAATTTATTCAACAGTAAGGTGTACGTCTTGTTCGACTCTTCTGCTCCAGACGGCCCGAAGGGTACCCAGGGTACACATGGTAGTTTCAAATATTGTTCTATCTTCAGAATACTCAATGTGGAAAAAAAAATGTTACAGATGAACAGGTTTACACAAAATAGAAAACTGACAAATAAAGAATTGTTCTGTTTTCAGCATAATCAGTGTTCGTACGGGTAAATTTTGTTATAAATGTATAGATGTATACAAAATGGAAAGCTAATCACTTTGAGGTTAATAAGATTAGTATCTGTATGGTGAGCACTTCTTCCACACAGTTAAAAGAAAATAGAAATGAAAATAAGGAATCAGATTTAATAGACGGAATAAATTTCCAATCAGAAATAGATCTCATAGATATATGAGTAAATTCCACACAAATACTTTTGTATAAACCATTGAAGAAAACTCGTACTTTTCCTGATTTTCACATGAAAAAGAAAACACACGGTATTTGAATGTGCTCGCTGCATAATCAGTTCTAAAATTCTCTTGTCTAGAAAAAAAAAAAAAAAAATCTTCCTAAACACCATACACTAAAATCACAGAAGAACTCGGATTCTTTCTTTCATATTTTTTAGGGTAATTGTAAAGAATGGGAGGAGCGGCGGCCGGCAGATGCTAAAAGAGCGACAACGGGATCTATCCCGTGAAGAACAATCGCAGAGGAGGGACAACGTAATACTCGAGGATTTGCGCCGTTCCCGGGGATGCGGAGCGAGCGTGAGGACAAGGGTGAGGGTGAGGGTGAATTCGACGGTGAGGATGAGGAGTGAGGGTGAGGGTTAGGGTGAGTGTGAAGCCGAGGTGATGGTGGGTATAAAGCTAAGGGTGAGGATGAAAGTAAGCATATAGGTGAGGTTTAGGGTGAAGGTGACCTTCATGGTAAAGCTGAAGGTGAAAGTGAGTATAAAGGTGAGGCTCAGAGTGAAGGTGAGGGTGAAGGTGAAAGTGAGGATGATGGAGAGGATGCTAGAGAGAGTGAGGATAAAGGTGGGAATGAGGGTGAGGTGGAGCAGAAAGGCCAAGTACGGAGCGCCTGACTGTCAAGTACAGGGTCTGTCAGCAAACATATGGAAATCAGAAGGTTTGTCCAATATATCTTGAAAGCTGGACGAGAATGGGGGTTGGTTTGTGTATGCTGTGTGTCATGGGCGTGATTTCTGTATTTTTGTCCTGATGAATGCGTCCGTAATGGTAGAACTAACAATGGTGTAACTTTCATATTCTGTACGATTGTGGGTGATTACTTATACGCGTCCATGGTCAAGATGTAAAGGTTAGGTATGATACATAATTTGTAATATACAGTAGTGTGTTAGCATCATTATAAACAAAAGTAACATTTCAAACGTCGAATGGTTAGCTATAATGGATCATTTATGTTCTTGCTGTGTTGGCTTGGAGCTAGAAATCAGTGATTTAGTTTCATATTGGCGAGATCAGCTTGAGATTGTGTGCTCTGACTTGCCAAATTTAACAGTGATGGTAAGAAAGATACATCTTATTTAAGATCTATTATAATATTAAATGTAGCGTAATTACAGCTCTATCGTTTGTAAATACATATATACAACATAGGATTACCCGGAAGAAGGCAGTGGAATTGTTTTATCACCACCTATGAGAGATATATCATAGGTGACCATGTGAATAGCCATTATTAATGATGACAGATGATAGTGTATTGCTCCTACAGTTCGGTGTGGCTTGAGTGAACTGGAGTATAATGTCTATTGCTATTGTTAATATCTGAGTCAGTTGTTTCTACCATATTACTGATTGGGTAATAATTTAGTTCTACGGCCTTATAGGTAAGTTTATCATTCCATAACAACACACAGATAGAACATTAGCGCCCACAATGAGGTGCCCACAAAGAAGACAAAGGCCCAGGCATGAAGGACGAAGAAAGGTCCGTCATTGGCCAACACTCAGAAAGCAAACAGAAGAACAAATGCAGTCCATCCTCGCACACCACGCACACGGATTGCGGACATTCCAGTGGTGTCAACAAACACCTGACAAGATTGGGCATGCCACCTGTGGGACAGCGCTATGAGGAGCAGGAGCAGGGGCAGGGGCAGGGGCAGGAGCAGGAGCAGGAGCAGGAGCAGGAGCAGGAGCAGGAGCAGGAGCAGGAGCAGGAGCAGGAGCAGGAGCAGGAGCAGGAGCAGGAGCAGGAGCAGGAGCAGGGGCAGAAGCGGGAGCAGGGGCAGGGGCAGGGGCAGGGGTAGGAGCGGGAGCGGGGGCAGGGGCAGGGGTAGGAGCAGAGACATGAGCAGGAGCAGGAGCAGGAGCAGGAGCAGGGGCAGGGGCAGGGGCAGGAGCGGGAGCAGGAGGAGTAAAAGGGGCAGAGACATGAGCAGGAGCAGGAGCAGGAGCAGGAGCAGGAGCAGGAGCAGGAGCAGGAGCAGGAGCAGGAGCAGGAGCAGGAGCAGGAGCAGGAGCAGGAGCAGAGACATGAGCAGGAGCAGGAGAAGGAGCAGGAGCAGGTACAAGAGAAGGAGCAGCAACAGGAGCAAGAACAAGAGAAGGAGCAGGAGCAGGAGCAGAGACATGAGCAGGAGCAGGAGCAGGAGCAGGAGCAGGAGCAGGAGCAGGAGCAGGAGCAGGAGCAGGAGCAGGAGTAGGAGCAGGAGCAGGGGGAGGAGAAGGAGCTGGAGCAGGAGAAGAGGCGGGAGCAGGAACAGGAGCAGGAGCAGGAAAAGGGGCAGGAGTAAAGACATGAAGAGAAGTTGAAGCAGGTGTAGGAACAGAGGAAGGAGGCGAGGCAAAGGCAGAGTAAGCAACACAGCAGAGGCAGACACAAGGTCAGTGAGATCAGTATTAAAGTCAGATCAGGTCCGGAATCAGTATCAAGTTCAAGCTTAGGATCAAGGTGAAACTCAAGATCAGTATAATGATTAGTTTCATGATCAGGGTCAGGTTAAGGAACATAAGAATTTGCCCTAATGTTAGCAGAAGCAGCAAAAGCAGAGGGAGCAGCAGGAGGAGCAGTGATAGCACGTGGAGCAGCAATGGCAACAGGAGCAGGTACAGGAGTAGGTGTAGGAGAAGGTGTGGCTGAAGAACAAGATGAGGAACAGAACAAAGAAGAGGAACATGATGAGTTCGACAGTCGATAAAAAGAGGCGATCAGTGAATGTAGACGTATTTAGGATAGTTATGTTAGTAACAATTCCTAGGTATATTGACAGCAATAGCAGAGATATTGTTTTCAAAGGGATTTGATAACAAGTGCAGGAGTGAAATAAATTAATTATAACAAATTATCTAAACAAAGATTGAAGGATATTTGAAAATAAACGATGATTAAATATATTTGTCATATCATTGATTAAGTCACCTGTTAGTCTTAATTAACTGAGAAAAAGAAAAGCAGTTAATTAAGTTTTAATTACCAAATATTATGAACTAAGAGGTCCATGATCTAATAAAAAAAATGTGCATATTCTAATATATATGTACGGTTGCATAATAATAACAAATATTATGAACAGTAAAAGAAGTATAAGAAATTTATACGAGTAACAGCAATAATTATAATAGTAATAATAACAATAACTATATGAATAATAATAGGAATAATAAGAATAATATTGATTACAACCAAACATTAAGAACGAGACCAGAGGAAATAGGAACTGTTTAAAGAGAAAGGTCTTCAAGTGT
>NC_134799.1:52747727-52750227 GCF_046742065.1 Oratosquilla oratoria
AATGTGCTCACTACTGTATAATCGCCGTTAAAAGTGCTGTTGTCTGATTAGAGTAAGTACATTCTCTAAACGCTGTTTTCTTGAAGCAACTTAAAAAAGATCCTTTTAGCGCACAGCAAATTTTATATAAAGAAACATCAGAGGTTAAGTAGTGTCTTATGTACATTCATTCATTTCAGGAGAAGCGATTTTTTTTTCTTTTTATTATATTCTGTTTTCCTCCAAGGTCGGGCGTCAAGAATTTACACTGCAGATTTCCAGTGCATGTTACAAAGCCGAGTGATGTGATTCCCTTTTATGTGTTCGTATATATACATACATACATACATACATACATATATATATATATATATATATATATATATATATATATATATATTTATTATTAAAATGTTGTCAAGGCATATTTTACCCCCTTATAAGAGGGAAAAAGGTATATACAATATATATTGGTATATATCACATTATATGAAATACAAAATTGTCAAAATCTTGATATTCATCAACTGTTTCATCTTATTTCTTTATTTTTCTTGCAGACACCACAAAATACCATTAAAATGAGACACAAATTTAAATAGATAAACAAATCAATAGATATATAAGTAAATGTATAGATAAATAGATAACCAATTGAATAAGTGAGCAAATAGATAGATAGATAAAAAAATTATGAATACATAAAGAAATAGATAAAAAAAATGAATAAGGAAGCAAATGAATAGATAGGCAAGTAGATAAAGATGAATGAATGAATAAAAAAAGATAGGTAAGTAGAGAAATAAATAAATAAATAAATTTGTAGATAAATGAATTAATATATAAATAAATAAACAAATGAAGAGAGTATATTAGGTTCAAGTAGAGGAAAATATTTCCTTTCCATTTATAGCGATATTTTCTACTAGATTGATAAAAAAATTTAAAGAAATGAATACTGGACAAAGAATAAAAAGACGCCTACACTTTAGAAATTATCAAATGTTGTCTTAATATCGCTTACTATATTCTATAAAAGATACATATATCATAAAGTATGAAATCTGTTTGTACCAATATGTAGGTCAGAAACGGGGCCTTTTTTTTTCTTTTGTCCTGTGTCGCCTTTTTAAAATGTGTTCCGATTGTCGATGGGTGGTTTTACACATTTTAGGGGACAATTCTGTGACACGATAAGATTTCAAGGTACCATTTTGGAATGAGTCTGACTCTGAGCTGAATAAAACCGTTAAGTGTTGGCCAGAACGAAGTCTGCAGAGTGAGTGTAAGCCACAGCATCAAACCTGAAGTGATGACGTGGCGAGAAACTGCGAGTTCGCGTCGCGATTGGCGCGTCCAGGGCCACCGACGCAAAGTGCCCAAATCAGTTTAATTGGACTAATTTGGGAGCTGTCGCGGTGAAAGCCAATCAGCCGTATCTGTGCACCACATCGATCTCATCATCCCGTGTTTACAATAGCTCGGTTCATATGGGTTTCATCGGCGCGAAAATCAGACCTCGACTCTAAATGGGATCTCCATCTTCGTTCCACAAATTCTAGTTGGTTGATATTTGAAGTTAGAAGATCTAGTAAAGTGGCTCTCAGCCTGTTGTTCATGAACTACTAACGGACCACAGAATTTTACAAGTTGGGCCACAAACCCAAAACTAGTGGGAGACAGTGGATGCCTAGTGATACAAGTGAATGTTGAATAGTCGTTTCCAGGAGGCTAAAGAGGAAAAGCATTGGACATATGAGAGAACAAGCTGAGCATCCTTGATCTGCCACTCTTTTTTTTCATATCTCTACCCTTATCTAAGGTGTTCGGGAAAGAATCTTCGTTATTTATCTTTATCGTTATCTTAGCAAGTTCCCACTTTTCGGCTCTTTAGAGATTTCAGCCGCTTCTTAAAAGTCTTCTTAGTGTCTCTCAGCCCCCGTCTCTCGGTCTCGACATCTCCTTCACTCCCCACCAGGCCTCCCATTCTTCATAAAACCTCG
Source organism: Oratosquilla oratoria (assembly GCF_046742065.1). Lineage (NCBI taxonomy): Eukaryota > Metazoa > Arthropoda > Malacostraca > Stomatopoda > Squillidae > Oratosquilla > Oratosquilla oratoria. The sequence continues at coordinate 52,749,710 of NC_134799.1, forward strand.
ACCGTCCCGATGGATCCCCAAAAACCTGCACTGACGGAAGCCTAATTCGAAGCCGCGGCGCACGTCAGGACAGGGACCAGTGGGGGGAAACGTGGGTCCGGGAACATGATGAAATGATTGTCAGATGGATGATGGGGAAGTGGAAGAAAAAGAGGAGGAGGAAAAGAAGGAGGAAGAAAGAAAAGTAGAAGAAGGGAAAGAGCAGGAGGCTAAAGAGAAATAATGAGAAGAGAAGCAAAGAAAAACAAAAGGAAGAGGAAGAGGAAGAGGAAAAGAAAGAGGGGGAAGCGGAAGAGGGTGAGGAAAAAGAAGTGGAAGGGGGAGAGGAAAGGGAGGAGGAAGAAGAGGAGGAAAAGAGAGGGCAGCAGTAAGATGAAGAGTAAAAGGACAACAAAGAACAGCAGGAGGAAGATGAAGAGGAAGAGGAAGAGGAAGAGGAAGAGGACCTCCCATACGTTGTACAAGAAGATCTGATCGGAGGACGCGAGGAAGGACAATAAGACGAACTAATGGCGAAT
>NC_134799.1:52755227-52757727 GCF_046742065.1 Oratosquilla oratoria
ACGCGGATCCCGTAAGTAGGCGTCCCTAGGTTGTAAACAATTGCCCGACCTTTGAACCTATCAATACAGTGACACACTTGGTGAAGTCTGTTTCTATCAAGGACATTTTGAGATTTTTTACTTTGACCACAGGTTCATTTATCTGAGGCGAGAACTCATTGCAAATGTGAAAATACATAGATCGTGACTCCATTTACAAAATCTACCCTGAAGTAAACAAAACCACCTATATATCCATGAAAAACAAATAGATAAAGAGGACCTAAACAGGACACATAGTTGGCGGAGTTCACATCCTCAGGAGTAATTAGATACTCAAGTGACAGCCCCAATAAAGGACAGACTGCAGGCGCCACGATAAGAGCTGAAAAGCTATAAAGGTGCCAGTACGTCTAACAATCATAGTAAAATAGTCTTTACGGCAGCAACCCACGTCGTCACTGTTTTATCTTCTTCAGTATCGTGAGACTGTTGCAGATGGTTTTGTTCAAAGTCTCAATCAGTTCAGACCTTTTTAAGACCTCGGTCTCCCCTACATCAATGAATAAAGTAATTTGGCGCAAACCGATTCAGAGTCTACATTAAAAATTCTACAGGGGAAGCAACTGTATTGAAGGGATAGATGTCGAGCGAAAGGTCACTCCAGAATTGACGCTGCCGCCTCTGAACTGCGCACCACAGCCAGTCTCTTTCTGGGACACAGTGACGGAAATGTCGCAAGCGAGTCCATCCGCATATAGATAAATGTCCGTACAATGAGAGTCACATGTCGCAAGATGATTTGTCCACTCGGGATAAGCAAACGAGGTGAAATGAAATGTTGACCATTGCTACCAGTGATCAAATAAAACTGACCAACAATGGGTCTCAAGTAGAGGGAGACCCGTTTCCTACGCTCCTAACAGAGAATATGGCCTCCTCTACCTCCTCCTCTTTCTCCTCCTCCTCCGTTTCATTTTCTACTTCCTCTCCTCTTCTCCTCCCTCTTCTTTCCCCCAACCTTCACCTCCTTCTACGTCTGCTTTTCATCCTTTTACTCCTTCTCCTCTTTCTCCTTGTCCTCCTCCTCCTCCTGCCTCCAGTCCTCATGCTCATCCTGTTCCTCCTTTTACTCTTCCTCCTCTTCCTCTTTTTTCATCCTCCAAGTTTCCCTCTTAATCCTCTTATTCATTTATTTTTCTTTAATATTGGGTCACTTTTGGCACACTTAGATCTTTTTTTCAGGATGACACCAAACGGTTTTATTCAACTCAAGAAAAACTTCTGATAAGGCTAAACTTGCTTAACTCGTTCTTGTTCCTAAGTCATCTTCCCAGGGGTCAAGACCATTAGTTAAGAGCCCTAAGGATTACCTAATTGTTTATATGAGATCAATCTTCGCAGTGGGCAAATGACTCCGAAGGACCTCAGGAACACATGTCAGAGTGTTCTTGTCCACCGGATACCGAGACATACAGACGCCGGGGAACCGGAGGACTCCGGCGGAGACGATTAGACCCCAGATGCTTCTGGTCAGGCGTTCAGACGGCGCCCATCAACGTCCCTTCCCCGTACGCCTGTATTCCCATTTTCCTATTCTACCTCGGATCTTCCATTTTCTTTGCTACAGCCCTATCTTCACCATATTATATGTTTAAGAGTTTTGTTTTATATATCGTGTGATTTTGTTCATATGAAATAATGGTGGAGACTATATTGAACAAGACATTAATCATCTGACTGCGTTAAGAGTGGAATCCGTTCACTTCCCTAATTTTCGTGAGAGATTATCAAGACCACTTTTACCACGAACAAAAGTATATAGAGTATACATTGACTTAATATATAATTTTTTGTTCTGATGTCATTTGACATCAGAGTGATCTGACGTCCCAACCCCCTCCTCCCTCATTCTTTCTCCTTTGTTTTTCTTCCTCCCTCCACTTCCACTCCTTCCCCGTTTCCCACCTTGTATGGATAGTGACTCTATGTTTCATAAAGTCGAAACTTAAGGGAATTGAGAGATATATCTAAGGATCAAATCACTCAGCATTCGTTTGTGAATAGAGATTAATCTTCACTCCGAAAGGAAAGCCAGTCATTTATACTTATATTCCTCCATTCTGTTTACCCTTTTTGAATATCTACTTATCACTTCCATTACTTCACTTCGGTGAGATATTGTCCCCAAGGACACAAATATCAAAACATTTCCTTCAAACTCTCTCTTCTCTCTCTATATCATCCCTCTCTCCTTCCACTTTCCTCCTTCCTCTCTTTTCCCCTACTCCTTCCTCACTCCCTTCCACTCCCTCATTTCCTACTCTCTCTCTCTCTCTCTCTCTCTCTCTCTCTCTCTCTCTCTCTCTCTCTCTCTCTGTCTCGTTTGTTCGCTCGCTCTCGTTCTCTCTTATTCCGTTACCAGCGTTCCACACAGTGACCAAGGACAGATATGAAAACTCCCAGAGCCACAACTATCCTCATTTTGAATGTTCTCATTTGCCATCATTGTCGTCATCAC
>NC_134799.1:52762727-52769208 GCF_046742065.1 Oratosquilla oratoria
GAAAAAAAAAATAAAAGTTAAGCGGAAGCTCAGTATGGCCGGAACTCGTCTGCACCGAGCTCAAGAGCGAGGTGCTGTCACGGCCAAGAACGAGTAGGAGGGGAAGACGAGGAAGGCAGAGGAGGGGGAGAAGGAAGGAAGGAAACGAGAAGAAGGACATGACCGACGATGACAAGAGCAAGGGAGCGACGAGCCGGACCACTGACCTACGAGATGACGATGAAAATGGTGATTGTGATGAGGAGGAGTGGGGAGGGGGAAGAGGAGAAGGAGGGACGATAAAAGAGGAATGTGAAGAGGTAAATAAAATTGGATAAGGCAGCAGTGCATAATGGACAAGGATGTATGAAGGAAAAGGAAAGAGGAGAATGAGGAGGGTGTTCTGGAGGAGAAGGGAAGAGGAAAAGGAAGAAGCAGTAAGGAGAAGGAGAAGAAGAAGGAGAAAGAGAAACAGGGAGGAGGATCAGAAAGTGAAGGAGTATAATGGTGAGAAGGGGATGAGGAAAAGAAACGAATTAAAAGAAGAAGGATTGAAGAAGAGTGAGAGGAGGAGGAGATGAAGAAGAGGAATAATTATGAAAAACTACTTTATTTGCATAACCACAAAGTTGTCTTGGGTGAACGCTCAAGGGAAAATGTACGATAGATATATATAATTCATTTACACCACTGAGGTGAACCTCCATATAAAAAAAAAAAAAAAAAAGCAGTTTGAAGGCAATCTAGGTGGTGCTCAGGCCGGGGGCAAAATGACAGTCACTGATTAACCCCGCGGAAATATAAATTAAAAATCTGATTTGTGAAATAAAATATATATTTTTTGAATCTAAAAAAATTATCAAATAATGTTTGAGAGATGAGAAAAAAATTATGAAGGAATTAATAGATGGATACATAAGTGAATATATAATTAACAACAAGGGAATATAATTGAACAAGAACAATAAAGTAAGTACATAAAGGAAACAAATGATAGAATAAGAATTTTAGTATATTCAGTAAGTAAATAAGAGGAAAACAAATATATAAAATGAATACTTACTTACATACATACATACATACATACACCAAAGGCTTTTTCCCCCTACACGGGGTGGTAGCCAAAAAGAAAATGTCATAGAAACCACCTCCCACCCATTCACGGAACATTTCCTATATATTCCCACTTTCCCCTCCACCCCCCTCCCTCCCTCTTATCTTGATCACTTCTTAGATCAATAAAAAAGAAAGAATACACAATTCAATAAATGCACATTCCAAGGAATATTTGTATAGATAAGCACATAAGAGTAAATAAGTTTCCCTTGGCAAAATTTCCTAAGCACAGAATGAAAGACAATGAAATAATTGGAGAGAAATGAGCCAAATACAACAACCGAAGAACAGCAAGCACCGCAATCGGCATGATCTTACAGTGTTGCTGAGTGGAGGAATGAATTGTATTGTACATACTGGAACTGTGAAGTACGACCTGGACAGATATGTCATCCTAGAAACGTTGCTCTAGTGCAAACAAAACACACAATACAATTACATACATACACATTTCAACTCAACACACACACGGCATCACATCACATACACACACACACACACACACACACACACACACACACACACACACACATCACACACATCACACACACACACATCACACACATCACACACATACACGCACACACATGACACACATATTACGCACACATACACATACACAGACACATACACATACACACACCCACAACCCACCCACACAAGGCTGAAACTAACCTTCAGTATCGCTGCGCTGCGAGTAGTTACTCCAACTCTCGTGGGGCGGGGAGTTGGGTGTGTGGTGCGTTTGTAAGGTCACAGCAATACCCATAGATCGGTCATATATGAGTTCTGAGCTCTCTTCCGGAAGAGAAATAGCTGTCGATCTCGAGTCTAACAATGTGATCCAGGACCATTGCTGAACTCATAACAAACACATAACGCACGCACTCTCAAGCAGTGCAAGCCGGTCACACTCCCAAACTCTGATGGGTAAGGAGCTGTGTGGTGTGTTGTGTATATAATATATATATATATATATATATAATATATCTCAATATAATATAATAAAAATATATATATATATATATATATATAATATATAACTATTAAAAATGTTTGTGGGTGCGCGCGTGAAAGACGTGAGTTGAGGTTGATGTGTGTGATGTGTGTGGTGTGTGTGTGTGCGTGTGTGTGTGTGAGTGTGATGTGTGTGTTATGTGTGTGTAAGTGTGTGAGTTGTGGGTGTGTGTGTGTGTGTGTAGTGTGTGTGTGTGCGTATGATTTTTTGTGTCGTGTGTTGTGCGTGTGTGTGATGTGTGTGTGTTTGTGTCTGTGGTGTGCGTGTGTGTGTGTGGTTGTGTGTGATGTGTGTGTGTGTGTGTGTGTGTGTGTGTGGTGTAAGTAAGGTTACAGCCTTGCCCATAGCTTGGTCCATTTATGAGCTCTGAATTTTCCTCCTTGAGGGGACATTGCTGTCGTGCATGAGTTTAACACGTGATTCCAAAAATCGTGACAGTGACAGGTGTTCAGGGATAAAACCTATATTTACAAGAAGCGAAGAAGGAAGGCACAGCAAATGTATGCTAGTTGGGTATGTAGATGGATTGAAGGGTTGTTGTACGCCATGGCTGGCCAGCCATATTATAAGGTGGGGAGGCAAAATTTCGTATAAGAATAAATGCCTTTAATTAATAAGTTTTAAATGTAATGTGGAGTAGTCAGACCCTACCATAGCGATACAAAGAAATATAAATTTTCACAAGGCAAGATGTAATTTTAAACACTCCGGCACGAAACATGGTGAAATAGAAAAGAAAGAAAGAAAAAATAAAATAAAAATGATAACAAACCCGCACTTCTTTAAACCCTCACATTCAATCTCCTGACTCCAACATATGCAAATCGTCCCCGCCATCAAAACTCATTCTATCATATTTTTATGTCACCATCATTTATGCCCCGACCCAAATACGGCACCCACAATGGTCCTTCTTACTTTTTTTTTTATTTCACATGTGGAGTCACCTCCAAAGTATTTCTGGAGAACGTCGTTTTATCAACAAAAAGGTATTTTAAAGTTACAGTGGCAATGTAAAGAAATGCAAATTCGACGAACTCAACTTATTATCAGAACCTTCCCACAAGTGTATATATATATATAAATAAATATATAAATATATAGTATAAGTAATATATATAAATATAAATATAATATAAATATATATAATATAATTATATATTATATTCATATATAAATATGATAATTTTTATGAACCTTCGCGCAAGGATTTGAACCTGCGCTGTACATGACGACAAGAGGCCCGCCAGTGACTACCGCCTTATACCACTCGACCCACTGATACTTAAAATCGTACACGAACTCAGAAACACATACTGGGTTCACGAGAAATTGAGAAGGCCACTACCTGCAACCCTAACTCGATTTTTTACCAAATACACCCAAGTACACTCGAGGGAGGTGGTAAGGACCCGGATCGAATCGACTAGCGAATTCATTCGAATGGTATACAATTACGAAGCGTGAAAAGGATTCGATCCGGTCCTTACCCCTCCCACGAGTGGTACTTGGTCGTAATGGTAAAAATGAGAAAAGTGGTTTCAGGTAGTAGGACCTTCCTCAATCTCGAGAACCAGTAAGTGTACTTGAGTTCGTACGATTTTAAGTAATCAGTTGGTCGAGTGGTCTAAGGCCGTAGTCATGGCGGGCCTCGTGTCGTCATGTACAGCGCAGGTTCGAATCCTTGCGCGATGGTCAAAAAAGTTATCTTATTAATTTCGCTGTCCACTAGCGAATTCCTCCGTATATAAAATATATATATATATATATATATATATAATATATCTTATATATATATAATATAGTATTTATATAAATATAAATATATATAATATACATAGAAATATATATATAATATAATACAATTATATATATTCGCTATTGATATATCCATACATAAACATACACACACACACGCAAACACACACACACGCGGTGCCTCGGTTGGGTAGAGTCCCAGACTAGTCAGTAGGGCGGTACGGGTGGTGCCTGGTTCGAATTCTGCCCATGGCTGAAATTATATTTCAGTATCGCTGCGCTCGAGTCGTTACTCCAACTCTCGTGGGCGGGGAGTTGTGTGTGTGTGTGAGTTGCGTGTAAGGTCATAGCATTACCCATAGATCGGTTCATACGAGCACTGAGCTCTCTTCCGAGAGGGAAATAGCTGTCGACCACGAGTCCAACACGTGAATCCAAAAAGACCCCAAGGTGAATCACCACACACTCACACACACACACACACACACACACATACACACACACACAAGCACACACACACACACACACACACACTACACAACACATCACGCAAATGGGATGCCGTGAGCTACCACCGCACGCACACACACACACCACCACACACACACCCACACACACACACCCTTACATGCATATATATAAGAAAAATATATGTATATATATATATAGATATATAATATATATATACTGTAAAAATATACACACATATAATATATATATATATATATCTAGTTATATAGCTATATCTAATATATTCATATATACATACATACATACATACATAAATACATACAAACATATATAAATATATATATATATATATATATATATATATATATATATGTATTGGTTTTTATAAAACATATATATATATATGTGTGTTTGTGTCTGTATATATAAATATAAATAAATAAAAAAATATATATATATGTGGTTGTGTGTGAGTGTGTGTGTGTATGTGTGGTGTAAAATATTATTGCGAGTGTAAAATATTCATATATATATATATATATGTATATATATATATATATATATATACATATATATTTGTGTAAGTGTATGAGTGAGTGTGTGTGTGTGTGTATGCGTGATGTGTGTGAGTGTGTGTGTGTGTGTGTGGTGTGTGTGCGTGCGATATGATGTACGCGAGTATGCGTATACATTGTGTGAATGATTGTCTCCTCAATTCAGAATGCTCACCTAGTGTCGTGTAAAGATAGGTACATTAAGAGTTGCACACAGAAAGTACATATTGACTTCTGATGTTAAATATATTTTTATTAAATTGAAACCCTATTTCTCTCTCTCTCTCACTCTCACCCTCTCTCTCTCACTTATCTTTCTCTCTCTCTCCTCCACTCACAACTCCTCTCGCACTTTCTTTCTCTCTCTTTCACATACACATGTACACACACGTAGACAAAACACAAGCACACAACACACACACACAACACACACACACACACACACACACCCGTACACACACACACGTACACACACAAAATCACCACATATATGGTATTATGCTTTTTTATATATCCCATTGTGTACCGAAGAAGTGATTTAATTTCGTTTAAAGAGAAGAGCTCGAGGCAACTGGGATTTGGATCGATTCAAACAATTTATTGTCATGGAATGGGATTTAGGAGGATCTAACACCACTGGTCTTAAGGGGGGGTTTCTTAACCTGAATAATGCTTCTGAATAGGACCTCAGGCACAAAGGTGTGAGAAGAAACAGAATAAATACTGGAAATGAGAGAGACTGTAGAAAAGATGAAGTCGAAGGAAGACTGGAAATGACATTGAACACGCAGTGATCCTGAGAAGAGACTGCAAAGGAAATTGGAACGAGAGGAGTCTCTCAGGTCAAAGGTATCTCTCCCTTTAAAACGTGAAAAAGGATGAAAAGGCAAATGATTGGTATTGAGTAGGATGAGGTGAAAAGGGGATGAAGAGCAGAGACGGAATTCAACGTTATAATACACACGAAACAATAATTACAAGAAAAAAATATACCAAGCAAGTAAAGAAACAAAAAAAAACGCCGTAGCACCCATCACGACCACCTCACCCCCACTACCCCGCAACATGCCCGAAGAGAACACGATCCAATTTGATGCGTAGAAAGCCCGTTTTATAATAACGTTGACATAAAAACGTTGAGATATAATTTGGATAAGAAGCTTAAGTGATAAACATTAAGAAATGGGGCCATTTAAATGCAAAAACCCGTGAAAAAGCAATAGAAATAATGGACTTGAGCTAAATATTATAAGTGTGTTATGGACTATTTACTGTGTAAATGTGTGTGTGTGTGTGTGTGTGTGTGTGTGGAGTTGTGTGTGTGTGTGTGTGTGTGTTTGTGTGTGTGTGAGTGTGTGTGTGTGTGTGTGAGTGTGTGTGTGTTGATCTGTGTGTGTATGTTTGTGTGTGTAAAATACGTGCATGATTGCGCGTGTGTGTACATGCATGAGTGCGTGAGTTGGTGTAGATGTGTTTATTTGTATTGATTAAGGTATGTAGGCGTATGAGTATCTGTGTCCACAATATTTTAGTGTGTTTGTGAGTAAATGCGAGTATCTGCATGAGTGAGCACACAGACACACAC
>NC_134799.1:52777208-52779708 GCF_046742065.1 Oratosquilla oratoria
AGTTGCAATCCAAATACACAAGATAACTAATTGCCAAACATTACAATATGCTGCATATGTGTTTATTTGACAGTCGGTATGAATATATTTATCTATTTCTATATTAAGTTGCAGGCATGCAAATGAGCGTAAGCATATATCTGAATGTGTATACATACCAAATGTAAATGTATTGCTAGGGATTACATACGCATGTATGTATATATACATGTGTATATGTATTTATGCAGGCATGTATGTATGCATGTATGTATGTATGTATGTATGTATGTATGTATGTATGTATGTATGTATGTATGTATGTATGTATGTATGTATGTATGTATGTATGTATGTATGTATGTATGTATGTATGTATGTATGTATGTATGTATGTATGTATGTGTATATGTATGTATGTATGTATGTATGTATGTATGTATGTATGTATTTATGTATGTATGTATGTATATATGTATATATGTATGTATGTATGTATGTATGTATGTATGTATGTATTTATGTATGTATGTATGTATGTATGTATGTATGTATGTATGTATGTATGTATGTATGTATGTATGTATGTATGTATGTATGTATGTATGTATGTATGTATGTATGTATTGTGTACGCATGTATGCAAGAGTATATGCCTATGTATTTCTATACATGCCCACATAAAGTTGTACACAAATAGACATAAAGCAACAATATGCATGAGAAAGCATTTTCATAAAGAACTCTTCTTTTTTCTATCTTTTCAGTTTGTATTTCACTTATTTTTTCCCCGTGATAATCATCTAAGAGTGAACATTAATCTCCCTGGCCATTGTGCATAGGCCTTCCATTCTTCATCGTCCTTAGACTTCATCACCATTTTAAATTGCATAAATTTCCCCAATACTCCATTCTATTTTGAGCTGGAAACACCAAAGCGTGTCTGCCGCCTTTGCACCTTCTGACTTAGTCATGTGCATATCTTGACGTATAGTAAGCTCCTCTCACATTACATTTTTTCTTCTCTGTACCTAATCAATCTTTGTGTTGGTCTTGTCATTATTATTTATATATTCATTACTTATCTATATATTCAATTATTTGATTATAAAAACATAATAGCATACAAATGGAGGACACTGCAGGAAACCAAAAGTTCATTCATGTATATATATATATATATATATCTTATCTCTATCAACGAGGATAAAGAACAACCTGATGGCGGGCAGAATTAAAAAAAGTCAAGTAATACAGACTATACAATGCTATGAAAATTAATAAGGTAATGAATAAAAAACAATCAACTGAATGAGTAAATGGATAAATGAATAGACACTACCCGTCATGGAAGCGTTTGATATGATGCATGTATTGTGTAAATAATCCTCATTTCCATAGTTAAACTCATAGGGGAGGCCCTAGCGTCTACATAAATTTGATGGATGGGTCTTCACTTGTAATCGTTAGTCATGTTAAAGGAGGGAATTAAGTAGGTAAGTGAAAAACCCATAAAACCCGCAATTTAGTGAGACACAACCTGCGTGGTATTCAAAGACGTGGTAGATAAATCCAACCTCATTGATCATCGTTATATTTGTGTTATCCTTGCTCTTCTTTGTGCATATTTACGTTTGTTATTAGAAGTGCTAGTCTTCTATGTATCATATCATACTGTTTTTCTATTATGTTTCTATATTTTTTTATGTTTATTTCAAGAAAACTTAACTTCCTCTGTCTCATGGTCCTCTATTGCAGTTGTCTAATCTTATTTTCTATTAATTTTATGTTTGTTTTGTTTGTTTCAAGAGGAGTTAAGTTTCTCTGTTATGATATCTTTCTTTTGAAGGTTTGTTTTTAGCGTTCTACGGCCGAGACGCACACACGTCCACATATGTAATTTTTAAATTTTAATGTTTGCTTTTAGTCTCCGAATAAAACTCATACAGTCCATTCTACATTGTCCTTGATATTCAATATTTCCACTTCCTTTACTCTACGCTTCACAATTGTCTACATCGTTCCCACTAAAGAGAAACCTGCGTTCTACATATATCATGCAGTTTATTCCCCTAACCAATTTGTGTCTTGTTTTTATCCCTATATACAACAATGGTAAAACATATAAAGTATAAAACATATAAAATATTTCCTACAGCAGACATCTATTTTATTACTTTTTAATGTAAATTCCCTGTGTCCCTCTACGTCCATTTTTTCCCTGCGCCTTTCAGTCCAGACAGCTTAGTATGGATATTTTCGTCCCCCATGCTTCGATTTACAACCATAGGACATCCTCCAGTGTATAGACTGAGATCACCATTCGTCTTGAGTCCATGGCAGCTACCCCTCGCATACGGTTATCGTACTTTTAAAGGTTCATAGTTCGGGAATGAGGGAAGAATGTCGAGGTAAACATCTAAGGTAAGGTTTGAAGAAGGAAAGGAGGAGACGAGAATAAGGAATCAAATGAGGGAAAGAATAGAAGAATGTAAGGAAAAAAGAGTAATGAAAAGGGGTA
>NC_134799.1:52784708-52787208 GCF_046742065.1 Oratosquilla oratoria
GGCCTTAAAACAACCAAACTGGGCTAAAATAAAGAAGAAATTTTTGACGCAAACTAGCGTTCTAAGAACAAGGAAAAAATGCAAAGCAATGACGTAACGTTATTTGTATCAGAGAGTATTATGTAGCTAAAACTAAATCATTCTAATGCTCAGAGAAGTACCTTCTTGAAGGAAGGCTGGTAGTTTTCTCAGCTTGATAATATGATCTGCAGATTCGGTCACTGTTAGCTTTAAAGATTTAGTCACAGTAAGACGAGGAATGAGCATTAGGATGAAGTATGATAGAAGTCCCGCTAAACTACGGTTCATAACAAGAGCAATAACACGAAATATTTAAATGTATCACGCTAACGCCTTTTGCATGTTTTATCCCAACGTTTCTAGTTCATAAGAGGCTTTGTAGTAACACAATAACAAAACTCTTTTAGAATGCATCTCTGGGAAAATCCCGGATTGGAAACCATTGCGACCAATCTGTGATGCATTTTCTAGTTGTAATATTTTTCTGCACCTTGATAGAATCATCTGTCGTCATGAATAACAACATTCATAATGAATATTACATTCTTGAAGGGATCAGTTATATGTGATAGTATCGCCATCAACATCGGATTTTCTTATATTGCAATTGTAGTATCCAAATATCTGACTAGATTATGCAGCCGAAGGTTGAACGACTCAGTGCAATCTTTACTGATCGAGCCTCTGGCGAAGCCGAAGTTTATTTCGCTCTCCATCTTACGTTGGCTTTCGACAAAGATATATCAGACATGTCCCTGTGTCGAATTGAGGGATTAGTCGGGAAGTCCTCCCGAGTCTGAGTCCGTTTGTGCGCATAGGCACAAATCTGAATTCTTCGGGATGAATATCAGCACACGGCTTTGGGTTTCTGATAAGCACAAGTCTATACCTTATCCAGTTACCGAAGAGTCCTGAATACCTTACAGTATCCTCGTCCTTCAGCAAGTCATTGAGTATATTTTGTCTTTCCTTTTCATTGCAAATTGGTGTCAGGGTTCTTCCGTGTGGCACAATGACTTCGATGTGGCGACAAGGCACGCGTTACGACGGCGCCATCTCCTTCAAGAGGGTTTGGGTGGGAGGGGTTGCGTGGAGCTCAATGAGAGAACTTGAGCACCCACCCACTCACCCACTTGGCACGATAGTCCTCCTGATATAGTCGAGAGCTCAGCTGTTTCCGATAGCACAGCTGCAACTGGGTGTGATCTTTCCTAATGTAATTGATGGAACTCGGAAAGCTGTTTATTAACAGTGGATGGGGCTGTCTTATCAACCTAACGCAGTATCAATTCGTGTTGTTGTTTGGTAAAATTCGTAAAAATCATCAAACATTTCTTTTGTCCAGTTATCCAACGATATGATGGCTTTTGTCTGCCACGACATTTTAAACAATAATCTTGTCCGTTTCTGTAAAATCTTAATTGGACTTATTCCTTTATCCAATACTCCAAATGTCGTTTCATGAGATTGTGTAGCCAATTATTTATGTCAGCTATTCTGCCAGTAACTGTTTAACTATAACTAAAGCTGTCTGTGCGTTGTCATGAACAGATTATAGTTTATTTTCATGGGGCACAGGACTTTGCCAGTCTATACCATATTGCAACTGCAAAATTTTCTATATAATTTCTTCGCCTGCAATCTAGATAGCATTAAAGGAGCGTAATATTTTAAATCAAACACTAGTACAGTCTACAGAACGAGTACAAGTTAGATAAAGCACTGAACTTTGTTTTGTAGTTAAGTAGTTAACCCATTTAGATAAGTGGGGTACTTTGTAGATATTGTTCAAGATAACGACAGACGATATTATTCGCCTGAGAGGTAATTTCTTTCAGTCCACTGCTCAACCTTTAACTGAATCAAATCGTGTTCCTGCAGTCAGTACACAGTAATTTAGGGAATTTAATGACACCCCCACGAACCATGTCACACAGCATTTTTGAAATTGAGTGAAAACTAGTCTCAAACCCCACCCCCCTAAATGAATAGAAGTAATAATCACTTTATGGTACCCTGTACCATATCTATGACACTTCGGTGCGATATTGTCCTAAAGTATAGAAGCGTTGATTATTGCTGATAGAAAGATACCCTATATCCATAGTAATGTCTATAAACCATGTAACCCTTCCATATGGTTGAAAGTGCATGGGTCCACCATTCTGTAAAAATCAAATCACAACAGGGGCTTGCAATGCGTGTTATCTTATCGCCCATCTGTATGATAACTGCAGGTATGCGAGATACAAGGTCACAGTTAGTTTGGCCCAGTGTTGTTTTTTCTTTCTTTTTTCTTTTTTTTTTTTCTTTTTTTTTTTCCTTTTCAGTTCTTCCATCTACCACCATCACCGTAACCTCCACTCCCACACCCCCCTTGGCCCTCGCTGTTCAATTTCCGGTCAACTCTGTCCACGCGGCAACCGCACTTCATTTTTCTGCTTGCACAGGTTGCCAAATTGTTCTCAATTATTGCGGG
>NC_134799.1:52797208-52799708 GCF_046742065.1 Oratosquilla oratoria
ACAGCACATCCACAGCAAGGCCGCTTCATTAAAACGGCGACCCCCCATCTCCGTCCCCTCATACAGGAAATGAGAAGACGGGGAGAAATTCCTTCGGGCTGCGTCAATTCATTTCTCATACATACTCCCTTACCCCCCATCCCCCACCCACTCCATCTCAAGCATCACAGCATCATCCATACACAACCATTCTCCATTTACCCCTATGTTCTGTCCTCTTCTGTCCTTCCTCAACAGACATTCCCCTCTTTTCCAATGCCCCTTTTACTCCATCCATCCACCTCATCATAGGTCGATCCCTCATGTCCACTCCTTCCACATCTGCCCTCCACACCTCCTTTAATAGTTCTCACTCATTCTTTCCATGTGTCCAAATCATCCCAATACTCTTTCATCAACCCTATCTCCCAACTCCTTTTCCACACCCGTTTTCTTCCTCACCTCCTCATTTCTCGCTCTATCCAGCCTAGTAACCCCTATCATACTTCTCGGACACCTTATCTCAAACACATTCAAACTTCTCCTCTCTTCCTCTCTTATGTTCCATGTTTCTGCCCCGTACAGTGCTGTCGGTACAATCACTCCTTCATACAATCTCCTGTTTGCATCCTTTCCCAAATATCTATTTCTCATTACACTTTTATGTATATATATATATATATATATATATATATATACATATATATATATATATATAATATATATATATATATGCGTGTGTGTGTGTGTGTGTGCGTGTGTGTGTGTGTGTGTGTGTGTGTGTGTGTGTGTGTGTGTGTGTGTGTGTGTGTGTGTGTGTGTGTGTGTGTGTGTGTGTGTGTGTGTGTGTGTATGTGTGTGTGTGTGTCTGTGTGTGTGTGTGTGTGTGTGTGTGTGTGTGTGTGTGTGTGTGTGTGTGTGTGTGTGTGTGTGTGTGTGTGTATACATATACATATACATAAATATATATATATACATATATATATATATGTATGCATGTATGTATGTATGTATATATGTATATATATATATATATGTATATATATATATATATATATATATATATATATATATATATATCGCAAAAAGGTATTGAAAATAATGAGGTTCTATACCTCTATATGTAATTCATTTCCGTGGAAATACGTGTACAATATATACAGTACACATTTCCTTGGCATTTTTGTAGATCATCTGAAAATATTTTTTACCTTTTTTTGACACCAATAACTCTGAGAAGATACTACTACTGTATGTCAGCGTTCCTCTCAGAAAATCCAAAGAAGAATTTCCCTTTCCTCTCTGCAACCTAAGCAACCTGAGCATGCACCCCACTCAGGTTTGCTCTTGCAATATGGTCAGGTTGCGTGTACAACCTTACATTTCTTCACCCGTGGCCCTTTGCAACTAACGAACTTTGGCGGTTTACCAATGATACTGCATCTCCTTTAACAATCGCCCTACTGCGTCTTGCATACTCCCTTCCTCCGCCTTGCCTTGCTTATCTTCCAATGTCTAGTTTTTCTTCGCTTGGCATTATGTTCTTCTCCTTGCCTCTCCATGCCTCTCCTTCCCTTTCACTACCGAGTTTTACCCTTTTTACTCTATATCTGTTTCCTTCACTTTTCCTGGCGTTTTTTGCTTTCCCTTGCCTTTCCTTTTGCTTCACCTTACCCATTTCCTTACTTACCTCGCCATAACTTTCCAGCATTTCCAAGCGGTTCATGCTTCCCTTCCACTTCCTTGATATGTCTTGCGCTTCCTTGCCTTTCCTAGTCTTTCTTCCCTTCCCTTCCCTTGCCTTAACGCCAGAGTATCATCCTTTTAATTAACATAATGCATTCGCGTCTTTCCTCAAGAGACCCAGCCCAAGACCTTATTACTCGCTGTTGCTGCAGCCTTCTCGACGGAACATGTTACTTTTCAAGGTATCAGTCACACTATATGTGTATGTATATACATATATATATATATATATATATATATATATGTATATATATGTATATACATATATATATAGTGTGACTGATACCTTGAATATGTATATATCATACGCACACACATCCCTACATATATGTATATATGTATATACATATATATATATATATATACATATATATATATATATACATATGTATATATGTGTGTATGTATATATATATATATATATATATATATATTTATCCACCTTGACGTAGTGGATAGGCTTGAGAATCTTCATGATTAGAAAAGCTATGTCGAAAGAGAGCAAATCTCTGCAAGGTCACCCATATCGAACAGGTTTTGTATGAAAGATCAGACAAAGAGCAGTTCACATAGTCGCAGGACCCATTGCTAACTGGCATGTCCCTGATGGCGAACAGGGAAGTTCCTCATAGATATATGGAGTACCACCATAATGACGGCGTTGACCATTTGGCACCCTATGTGTGTGTGTGTGTGTGTGTGTATGTATATACGATATACATATACATACATATATATATATATATATATATATATATTATATATGTATATATAT
>NC_134799.1:52827208-52829708 GCF_046742065.1 Oratosquilla oratoria
AAAAGAATAGCCATTATTCTCTTGAAATTAGGAAAGATTTTTGTGTAAATATGAATTGTTTGTGTATGTGTATGCATATGTGTACAAATAGCACAAAAGAAATAAGAAAGAAAACATAGGCCCACCGATTACAAAGTAAATGGAGAGAGAGAGAGAGAGAGAGAGAGAGAGAGAGAGAGAGAGAGAGAGAGAGAGAGAGAGAGAGAGAGAGAGAGAGAGAGAGAGAGAGAGAGAGAGAGAGAGAGAGATAGAGAGAGAGAGAGAGAGAGAGAGAGAGAGAGAGAGAGAGAGGAGAGAGAGAGAGAGAGAGAGAGAGAGAGAGAGAGGGAGAGAGAGAGAGAGATAGAGAGAGAGAGAGAGAGAGGTGGGGGAGGAATTTTGAAAGAAATCTAATTGCTAACTGTAGGAGAGAGACTGCCAAAATAATCTTAGGTTTCCTGTTGAAGCAAGTAAACATAGTAATAATCATTCTTTAACGTAAATTCAATACCATGGACATACTGCAGTTTCTAAAACGATTTTGGATTCGCTTGACTAAAAACTTTAGTTACATTATTTTGTATTAAGCAATCGTTTTAATCTCAAACAAGGTATCCGTATTTATTTTTTCATTAACGAATGGTAATAAATGTTAGATATACAATTATAGATATTAAAACCTGATCCATAATATATATAAACAAGCAAAGATATATTTTATTTTTTAATGATTAGTCTATTTTTCATATAAATTTCTTCTGTCAATAGTGCTTTATTTTTCTCCTCAAACGTATTTTGCAAGAGCAACGACAAAAAATATATTCGCATAGTTCTTTGTCATGGGTCAGTTTTGCCTGTCCGCAGTTTTGCTATTTTGGCCCCGTCGTTACAAAACAATGGAACAGAAACCAAAAATCTGAGACCTTATCACTAAAACGAACCCACAAAATACGGGGTTAAAATTCCTTGTGTAATACGGCTCAAAGTTAAAACTAAAAATAATTACGACTAAAAATAAGTTTCTATTTGGAATTCAACATTAGCATTATTGTTTAAGAAAGAAAGTCACCTTACCGTGAGTTACAATAAATGCCAACTGCCTAGTCTTCGTAAAGTACATGATATTGGCTTAGGCTTCTTCTTGGTATAATGTTATTTAGAGTCTGAAAAAGTCACTAAAAATTACCTTTACGTATGTACAAAAAGTTCCTCATTTAAGAAAAACAACAATTTAATAAATATTTCATAACTTAAACCCGAAAAAAAATTATGAATTCTTTGTAGAGACATACTCATGAGTCTAAGGGTTCAAGACCTGTATCTTACGTACTTCATATGCTGGTATTCTTTAGCCTCCTGGAGAACACATCACCAATGAATTAAATCGTTGTGCGTTCACTAACTACCACTGGTTTTAGGATTCTGGTCCCTAATCTGTGATCCATTAGATGTATATGCAACACATATTGTGACCAACTGGTCTAGAACACTGTTGATGGCTGTAACTTCGCTTACAAAAATGAAAGTGAGAGCTAAAAAAGGGCCTGACGGAATCAGCTGGAGAGCGTGGAAGGGAGCAATGGCACAGAAAAGAAGGAAGGAAACAAGGAAGAAAGGAACGAAGAGAGGAAGGAAAGAAGGAAGTAAAGTGGTTGCATAAGTACGATAGATGCAAGGGAGCAAAAAAGAACCTCTGCTTGATTAGGTGCAGACAAGGCAATGGAGAGTGGCGGTGGTGGTGGTGGAAGGTCCCATGTTTTGTCTTGATGCACGAATGCGTGGTTTTGCGTTGGTGGAGGAATGCATGTGTTTTAGGTCGAGAGTAATACATGTGTGTCTTGTAGCTGCAAAAAAAAGCAACGTGAACGGAGGTCAATATGTATTAATTCAGAAGAGAAGTTTACGTATTTGGCAACTTTGTTTAAATTTGGTTGTAGACGTTCGCATCTAGATGTACATGGAGTATTTTTGTGATTGTATATGTATATGTATATGTATGTGTATATGTATATGTATATGTATATGTATATGTATATGTATATGTATATGTATATGTATATGTATATGTATATGTATATGTATATGTATATGTATATGTATATGTATATGTACATGTAGGAGTATATGTATATGAATATGTATAGGAACAGGTAATACGTCTAATAAGCATTTCATTACATCTAAGCGTTACTGTATTGAAATGTGCAGAACTAAGCCCTTCAACACGGTGATATCCTTCTGGCGAGCAACAACCAACTTTAATTCCGCGACGAGGAGTCATCTTACAAAAGAGATTAACCTCCTTCCGTGTCACGTTTAGAATTATTTGTAGCGCCATCGTGGCCCTTACTATTTGTGGAGGAGTTACGAAAGGTTGGAAAAAAAAAATTAATTAAGGATTTGTGAAAGAGAGAGAGAGAGGGAGTGAGAGAGAGAGAGAGAGAGAGAGAGAGAGAGAGAGAGAGAGAGGGGGGGGGAGCTAGACGGGTGGAACAAGGGGAGTGACGGTGACGTTGTCTGA
>NC_134799.1:52834708-52837208 GCF_046742065.1 Oratosquilla oratoria
GGAACCATGAATGAAACGACCCCAAATATCGTAAGCTTCTGCTTTGGATATCTTAGTCCCGAAGAGATGTCCATTCGCAGTTGGTGTATGATAGTATGTAACGCCTCTTCCCACCTTTGAGGTACTAGAAATAATCTAGAGCTTCCTCGTTCCTCAAAAAAATATTTCTCCCCGGCTCACTCACTCCCTAGCATCCCCTCTCTCTAGTACCTTTAGTATATCTTTCTCTCCCCCCCTCCCCCTCCCCTCCCCCGTTCCCCTGTCCCCGTCAGCCCTCCACCACCCTATGAGGCAGAGGAGGCTTCATACCAGCGGGCGCTTGCCTCTGCAAGCCTGGCCCCCAAACCACCGCCCTCTGGCGTCGAGAGCCAGACTCGCGGCTTCAGCCAACGCTTCCTTCCTTCCTTCCTTCCTTCCTTCCTTCCTTCCTAAAGCCACTTCAACCAAGAGGTACAATCTCTCGTTTTCTCCTCTTCATTCCTATCCTTTTGTATCTCTGCCTGTCTGTTTGTTTGTCTGTTTCTCTCTCTCTCTCTCTCTCTCTCTCTCTCTCTCTCTCTCTCTCTCTCTCTCTCTCTCTCTCTCTCTCTCTCTCTCTCTCTCTCTCTCTCTCTCTGTATGTGTGTGTGTGTGTGTGTGTGTGTGTGTGTGTGTGTGTGGGTGTGTGTGGGTGTGTGTGTGGGTGTGGGTGTGTGTGTGTGTGTGTGTGTGTGTGTGTGTGTGTGTGTGTGTGTGTGTGTGTGTGTGTGTGTGTGTGTGTGTGTGTGTGTGTGTGTGTGTGTGTGTGTGTGTGTGTGTGTCTTTCTTTATATTTCTTTCAATATCTATCTCTTTCCGTCATTCTGTCCCCTCCCTCCTCTCACAGTGCTTGTCTGTCTATCCCAGTGGGTCTGCTTCTTTGTTTCCAATTATTCTTGAATATAATGATTTAAACAAATAAAAAATAATCCTCTTCAAGGTATCCTTCCTTGACCGTAACTGAAATAAAAACATTAAAGTATGTCACTGTAGAAATAAGGTTGATCAAGGATTCTCTTAACTTCTTTGATATGGTAGTGCTAACATGTATGACTGAAGTTACCTGGAATAAACTTGAATTCAAACTACAGAGTTCCTTGTCACAAAACATACCTTGCTCATCATCGCGTGGGAATCGTCTTTCCTTGAATCGTTTACACAGGCAAAACCCGTCTTGATCGATCATTGAGAAGATAGCCCTCTATTCTTTAATCATTTGTAGTATTTTTCTTCATTCAACCGAGGAAAATTTAAGAAATAGCTCCTGGCATTGATGTGTTCAGTGCGGTTTCTTCTTTGGCGGTCTCTTCAGCTCCTATCTCTGAAGAATGTAGTGATAGATTTTAAACTTCAAAATAACTAGATCCAGGGAGCTTTGGTGCTTACAGCGATGAGGGACAGAAGAGAAGTGGGACTGGGTTCATAAGTATTATGTTTCACCAATATAAGGCTTCATGAATATTTGATCTTCTTTATGCAGATTTTCTCTACCTGCAATTTCGACTCGTGCCTTCTTCTTGGATGACGTGATTAAACAAAGTACTCAGATATAGTTTTACCAACGCTAGTACAATGTCTAGTAAGTAAAAACTTGCTTAAATATGAACATCTGCGTCTGGAGAAAAGAGAAAAAAAAATCCAACTCTTGTGTCTACGACTGAGACCTGAAGTCTGATGGATTACGAAGAGATACCAGTAACAACAATACCTTATGGATTTCCTTTAATTCGTGACGCCCCCACCTTTCCCCACTACTGGCATGTGCGCATTTCTATGCCCTCTCCCCGGAACTTCTTTTCCGGAGACTGATGAGTTTGTCTCCCAGGGGCGTCTCCATGCTGACGGCGGAGGAACTAATGATTTCTTGCTGATGGTGAGAGTGGGCTGCGGAGTTCGTGAGGGAGGGATAGAAAGGCGAAGTGTGTGTGGGGTAGTTGGTTGATGATTACAAGGAATGGTATCAGGGGAGACTAGCTAGCTAGGAAGAATTGGAACGTGAGCTCTATAGAAGGAGGGTTATTATCTATAAAAATATATACATAGAAGATTGAAAAAAATTAATGATTGTTAGTAAGGAGGGCTTACATTGTCAGGTTCTCAATATGTTTCTTCATATATCTCATATTTCAACACTGAATAGAATCGCTAAGGATCCACTAACTACTACTAGTTTATGGATTGTGACCCCGCTTGTGAACCACTGCAACTGTAGATTACTAGAGAGAGGATTCGTTTACTAAGTGTACAGGTTCAACTGCGAATATGGTGACAATATAGCCAGTTACTGAAATTGAGGAGATAGTACAACATAATGCGCAAAATTAGCAATGGATAATAATTTTGAGTATGTGGTCTAAAGTATGCCTATAAATATAGGCATATAAAATTTGATTATCTCTGTAAGCTGAAACACTCACTCACACACACATACACACATACAAACAAACAAACAAATACACACACACACACGCACGCACGCACA
>NC_134799.1:52842208-52844708 GCF_046742065.1 Oratosquilla oratoria
AGAGAAGAGATAGATAGATAGATAGATAGAGAGAGAGAGAGAGAGAGAGAGAGAGAGAGAGAGAGAGAGAGAGAGAGAGAGAGAGAGAGAGAGAAAGAAGTGGAGAAAGAAGTTGGGAAGAGAAAAGATAGAGAGAGAATAGATAAAGGATTTTTGATGAAAATGCACGAAAATTGTGGATTTTGAAAAAAGTCTACAATGTACACAGGTATGCAAACATTTTCACTCTCGCTCGGGGATCTGCATATGTCCATAATCCAGCACGGACGCGCGCATGCATATATGCACGCTCACACGAACACACCTACGCGCATATATAATTCTGATAGTTGTCACTGCTCCATCCCGTACTTGATAAATAAAATCATCTGATAGTAGTTGTAATTGGGAATAGATATATAAAATATATTAAAAATGGTTTGAACCTTTTTACCATTGGAAAGACTTTCCTGAGTGACTGGCTTTGTACATAATAGTGAACCCCCCACCAAAAATATATATATATCTGTAAATTTTTTATAATATTGAGTGTACCTGAAAAAAAGGCATGAAAAAAGAAGAAATTTGATATATGGATGTCCGTAATCTTTCCCTCTGGCATGAGATAGGCTTTAGTGTATAAAAAGCTTTTTGACTTCTGAAGCTTGGTCAAGCAAGTTCGTCCACATATGAACTCTCCATCGCCATAGTGCTTGCAATAGATTCTTCGGTTAAAATTCCCTAAAGATTTGCTTCAGCTTAGAAGAGACCCCATAGTTTGTTCTTAGTTGATCGAAATCCCTTTGTCAGTCAAAGGAGATTGTTTGGCGTACACCACAACAGAGTCTGTAGTTCTTATGGTGCCACGCTGTGTTGAAGTGATGAAACAGGGATCTGCCTTTTCCAGTTTGGATGATCCAGTAGTATCTCTTACACCGAATGTACTTCCACCTTTTGGGTCCTTTTCGTCTCTTCTTCCTCTGCCTCCTCCTCCTCGTTTTTCCCCACCTCCTCCTCCTTCGCTTCATTTTTCCTCCTCCCGTTTTTCTTTCTCTTCCTCCTCCTCTTCCTCCTCCTCCTTTTGCCTCTCTTCCTTCTCCTCTTCCCTCTCTTCTTCTTCCTATTTTTTGTCGTTTAAGTCAGCGATTTTGAATCTTTCCAGCCTCAAAACCATCAGTATTCAGTGTATAGGTAACCCATTACTCTCCATAATCAGTCTCTATGCATCTTGTTACAAGAATTACGGCTGCTACATTACTGCAAGGAGGAGTGTCTTCATATATCAACTAATTTTTATTTCCGCATCTCTCGGTTATACCAGCACTCCAGATGCTGATGTAGTGATTTAGTGATGCAGTGAAGTCTTTCGATATAAGGTTTTGGTTTTGTAGCCTGAACAAAATTTATGAAGTGTGTTATTGTAGTGAGGGGGTTGATTAAGTCCTTAACCCTTTTAACACTTTGTAAAGGGATTCAATGAGGTAGAATTATTTCCTTGAGGACGTAGTGAAGAATGAAATCGTGTGACGTTAGCCAGAAAAAAATATATACATATCCGTCAGCGTAGCTAAGGCGTTAAGAGCCTGATGAAGACTTTCTATTATCTATTAGAAAATAGAAATTTCTTAATTTCATTGGCTGCACTGGCAAAAGCTACAAGTAGACTTTTATAGAGAATCCAGTAAACCAGTTAAGTTTAACCAGAAAATCAGTTAAGACTCTTCTTTCTACTGGTATAAAAAATTCGCCAGGATTGGCAAAATGTTTATAAGTACGGCTCTTAAAGTCAACAACATATTTTCTGACTTCGGAAATCCAACGCATTTGATAATCGGTTCTCCTTTTGGCACCTCGTCCAGACGAAGAATCTGCAGCAAAAGAACTTCGTAGAGTCTGCAGAAGAACTTCGTAGAGTCTGCAGAAGAAGAAATTCGTAGAGTCTGTTGGTTCATTGGAGACAGAGCTGATGGATGGCGCGGTGTTCCCAATTACCAAACACAACACAAAGGGGCGAAGTCCCGTTACACCCCCCTCCCCCTCCCCTTCCCCCCTCCCCCCAACATCCCCCCAGCCCCCTTGGTCGTCCTGTTGTGAGGGAAAACAGGAGACACCCAGGAAACCCGCATGGCCTGATTTGTGACGCCTTCCACTACCCGTATCCTGAGTGTACTTCCAACTCTTGGGCCCTCGCCGTCTCTTCCTCCACTTCCTCTCCCTCCTTCGTCTTATTTCTCGTTTTCTTCCTCCTCCTTTTCTTCTTCCTCTTCCTCCTCCTTTTCTTTTTTCCTCATCTTGGTTTTCTTCCTCTTTCTCCTACTTCTGTTCCTCCTTCTCTTCTTTCTCTTCCCATTCTTCATCTTTTTCTACTCCTTTTCTTTCTTCTTTTGTTGCGCCTTCTCCTCTTTCTCTCCCTTTTGCTCTTCTTTTTTTTTTTTACATTTTCCTATTACTTTCCCTCTTCCCCTTTTACCTATTGTTTTCCTTATTCTGTTGCGTCTTCTCTTCCTCTTCCTTTCAATCA
>NC_134799.1:52857208-52859708 GCF_046742065.1 Oratosquilla oratoria
ACTCTGGAGGAGGAGGAGGAGGAGGAGGAGGAGGAGGAGGAGAAGGAGAAGGAGGAGGAGGAGGAGGAGGAGGAGGAGGAGGAGAAGGAGGAGGAACTGGAGGGTAGTGAAGGTAAAGAAGTAAAGAGGAAGAAGAGAAGGAAGTGGAGAAAGTGTGGGTAAGGAAGAGGAAATAGAGGAACTGGAGGCCGCCAAGACTAAAGAAGTAAGGAGGAGGAGAAGGAGGAGGTGCAGTGTCGTGGAGGTAAAGAAAGATGTAGGAGGAAGTGGAAAATGTGACGGTAGAGAAGAAAAGCGAAGAAAAGAAGAGAAAGAGGAGAGAAATCAGAATGAAGTGGAGGAAGAGGAAGAGAGGGAATAGGATAAAGAGCAGGAGGAAATGGATAGCTACAAGGTTAAAGAAGTAAGGTGAAGAAAAATGTTGAAGAAGGAAAAGTTGAGAGATATAAGTGAAAAGAAGGTAATCAAAAAGTAGGAGGAAGCTGAGAAGGAGAAATGGAGAAGAAAGAGGATTAACAGTAGAATAAGGGAGAGCAAGTATGGCGTGATACGAGCAAATAAGGAAGAAGAGAAAGGGGAAAGAATGTGGAAAGGTAGAGGAAGATGAGGATGAGTGTTTAAGGAGAAAGAGAAGAAGAAGGAAATAGAGACGAAAGAAAAAAAGGAAGATGAGGAAGAGAAGGGAAAAGATGAAGAGCAGGAGAGAAGGAAGAACCTAAGGATAAAGAAGAGTTGGAGGATGAAAAGGTGACTGGAGACCAAGAATAACTGAAGCTGAAGTATTAACCATAATTGGGAGAAAGTGAGGCAATAAAGAGTAGAAGTATGAGGAGAAAGGGGAAGATTACAAATAAGAAGAACTACTGGAGGAAGAGGAAGAGGATGAGACGAATGAGAGAGAGGAGGAAGAAGATGTGGAAAGAAAGGGGAGGAAAAAGAGAAAAATAAAGAGAAAGAAGGACGAGAAAGAAGAGCAGGAGAAGAAAGATGTGGAGGAGGAATTGGAATAACAGAAGGAAAAAGAAGAGGAGAAAGAGCAAATGGAGACTGAAGATAAGGAAGTGGAAGAGGCGTAGGAGAATAACCTGGTGCAGGTGAAGGTGGTTTATCGTGCGGTATCGTGACGTGTCAGCCTTGACAGCAGAGTAGGAAGAGAAGAGAGTTATTCAGAGCCTGGGATGATGGATGTGTTCCGGTTCATAAACTTTGGTACCGGAAAGGAAGCATGTGAAAACGAGAATCAGGGGGGGTGGGGGAAGGAATGAAGGGAGGGTAGTTAGGTTAGAAAGTTAAAGGTGTTACTGATACAAAAAAAATAATAAAGACGAAATGACAATAGAAAAAGCATGATGATTGCAATGGAAACAATTAAAACAACAACAACAAACAAACAAATGCAGAATGACCAGGACACGACTTCAGACATATCTCCTATAGATAGAGAAAGTGAACGAAAGAGATCGAAAACAAGACTCGTACTCGAAAAAAAAAGACTGTGACGTGGAGAGATATCTCACATGTCTGGGAGTCTCCAAGTGGCTCGACGAACGGAGGTTGATGGAATGGAAAGCAGGAAAGGATGTTGAGGAAAGAAATGGGGACACGTGCGATTACGTCAAGGACTTCGATTGGACATCCGTTCCATCGAAGGATGATACACAGATAAAACAAGTTTTGTGTAAGGTGGGGAGAGGATTTGTTTTACGCAACATTGAGCCAAGAAAAAATTACGCCTAGTTTTTTCCTTTAAAAATGTATCAGTGAGAAGCATATAGATTATATATTAAACGATAACGTTATCATTACCATGTATTCATTATATTTATACATACATATATATATATATATATATATATATGTGTGTGTGTGTGTGTGTGTGTGTGTGTGTGTGTGTGTGTGTGTGTGTGTGTGTGTGTGTGTGTGTGTGTGTGTGTGTGTGTGTGTGTGTGTGTGTGTGTGTGTGTGTGTGTGTGTGTGTGTGTGTGTGTGTGTGTGTGTGTGTGTGTGAATATGTTACATATATATGTATATACATATATATATATATATATACATATATGTATGTATGTATGTATACATATGTATACACACACACACATACACACACACACATATATATATATATATATATATATATACATATATATATATATATATGTGTGTGTGTGTGTGTGTGTGTGTGTGTGTGTGTGTGTGTGTGTGTGTGTGTGTGTGTGTGTGTGTGTGTGTGTGTGTGTGTGTGTGTGTGTGTGTGTGTGTGTGAGAGAGAGAGAGAGAGAGAGAGAGAGAGAGAGAGAGAGAGAGAGAGAGAGAGAGAGAGAGAGAGGGAGAGAGAGAGAGAGAGAGAGAGAGAGAGAGAGTGAGAGAGAGAGAGAGAGAGAGAGAGAGAGAGAGAGAGAGAGAGAGAGAGAGAGAGAGAGAGAGAGAGAGAGAGAGAGAGAGAGAGAGAGAGAGAGAGAGAGAGAGAGAGAGAGAGAGAGAGAGAGAGAGAGAGAGAGAG
>NC_134799.1:52877208-52879708 GCF_046742065.1 Oratosquilla oratoria
TGAGTTCGTAGAATATAATTTCATTACATTGCCACTGTAACTTTAAAATACCTTTTTGTTGAAAAACGACGTTCTCCCTAAATCCTTTGGAGGTGACTCCACATGAAATAAAAAAAAAGTAAGAAGACCATTGTGGGTGCCGAATTTGGGTCGGGGCATAAATGATGGTGACAAAAAAATATATAGAATGAGTTTAGAGGCGACGATTTGCATATGATGGCGTCAGAGAATGAATGTGAGGGTTAAAGGAAGTGCGGGTTTGTTATCATTTTTATTTTATTTTTTCTTTCTTTCTTTTCTATTTCACCATGTTTGTGCCGGAGTGTAAAATTACATCTAGCCTTGTGAAATTTATATTTCTTTTTACGCAATGGTAGGGTCTGACTACACACATTACATTTAAAATTATTAAATAAAGGCATATATACATATACGAAAATTTGCCTCCCACCTTATAATATGGCTGGCCAGCCATGGCGTACACCAACCCTTCATCCATCTAATACCCAACTAGCATCCATTTGCTGTGCCTTCCTTCTTCGCTTCTTGTAAATAAAGGTTTATCCCTGTACCCCTGTCACTGTCACGATTTTGGATCACGTGTTAAACTCATGCTCGACAGCAATTCCCCTCAAGGAGGAAAATTCAGAGCTCATAAATGGACCAAGCTATGGGCAAGGCTGTAACCTTACACACACACACACACACACACACACACACACACACACACACACACACACACACACACACACACACACACACACACACACACACACACACACACACACACACACACACACACACACACACACACACACACACACACACACACACACATACACACACACACACACACACACACACACACACGCACACACACACACACACACACACACACACACTCACTCACGCATTCACGCGCGCACCCACAAACATATATATATATATATAATATATATATATATATATATATATATATATATATATATATACACACACACACACACAGCTCCTTACCCATCAGAGTTGGGGTGCCGGCTTGCACTGCTGAGAGTGCGTGCGTATGTGTTTGTATGATTCAGCATGGTCCTGGATCACATGTTAGACTCGTGATCGACAGCTATTTCTCTTCCGGAAGAGAGCTCAGAACTCATATATGACCGATCTATGGGTAATGCTGTGACCTTACACGCACACACACTCAACTCCCCGCCCACGAGAGTTGGAGTAACTACTCGCAGCGCAGCGATACTGAAGTTAGTTCAGCCTTGTGTGGGTGGGTGTGGGTGTGTGTATGTGTATGTGTCTGTGTATGTGTATGTGTGCGTATATGTGTGTATGTGTGTGCGTGTATGTGTGTGTGTGTGTGTGTGTGTGTGTGTGTGTGTGTGTGTGTGTGTGTGTGTGTGTGTGTGTGTGTGTGTGTGTGTGTGTGTGTGTGTGTGTGTGTGTGTGTGAGTGAAATGTGTATGTATGTAATTGTTTGTGTGTTTTGTTTGCACTAGAGCAACGTTGCTAGATGACATATCTGTCCAGGTCGTACTTCACAGTTCCAGTATGTACAATACAATTCATTCTCCTCTCAGCAACACTGTAGATCATGCCGATGGCGGTGCTGGCTGTCTCGGTTGTTGTATTGGCTCATTTCTCTCCAATTATTTCATTGTCTTTCAACTGTGCTTAGTAATTTTGCCAAGGGAAACTATTTACTTATGTGCTTATCTATCAAATATTCCTGAATGTGCATTTATTGAATTGTGTATTCTTTCTTTTTTATTGATCTAAGAAGTGTCAAGATAAGAGGGAGGGAGGGGGGTGGAGGGAAGTGGGATATATAGGAAATGGAATGGGTGGGAGTGGTTTCTATGACTTTTTCTTTTTGGCTACCCCCCGTGTAGGGGGAAAAAGCCTTTGGTGTATGTATGTATGTATGTATGTATGTATGTATTCATTTATATATTTGTTTTCTATTTACTTACTGATATACTAATTCTTATTCTATCATTTGTTTCCTTTATGTACTTACTTATTTACTTGTTCAATTATATTCTTGTTTGTTAATTATATATTCACTTATGTATCCATCTATTAATTCTTTCATAATTTTTTTCTCACTCTCAAACATTATTTGATATTTTTTTAGATCAAAAATATATATTTTATTCACAAATCAGATTTTTAATTTATATTTCCGCGGGGTTAACAGTGACTGTCATTTGCCCCGGCCTGAGCACCACCTAGATTGCCTTCAAACGCGTTTTTTTTTTTTTTTTTTATGGAGTTCACTCAGTGGTGTAAATTGATTTATATATCTATCGTACATTTCCCTTGAGTCACCCAAGACAACTTTGTGGTTATGCAAATAAGTAGTTTTTCATAATTATCCTCTTCTTCATCTCCTCCTCCTCTCACTCTTCTTCATCCTTCTTCTTTTATTCGTTCTTTTCCTCATCCCCTTCTCACCATTACTCCTTCACTTTCTGATCCTCTCCCTGTTTCT
>NC_134799.1:52892208-52897208 GCF_046742065.1 Oratosquilla oratoria
TTTACAAACGATCTCTTTTATCGTAAAACAACTTTGGTGGAGAACGATGCATCAAATGCTCGACAACGAAAGCTCCATTTGCATAGTTATCTTTGGGTAGAACCACTGACTTTTATTTGTTGTTGTATATACGGGTTATACCACTGCGGCTGAAGAACTTTTGTTTCCGAGTTTCCTGCCCTCTTTGATCAACAAAGAACTTATTTTTCCGAGCTTCCTTGCCTCTTTATTTACCGAAGAATCCCCTCTATCACGGTTCCTTGCCTTTGGTTGTTAAAGATCCTCAGAGTCTGATGTTACTCGCCTCTTTATCAGGCCAAGAGCCCTGTTAACCAAGGTTCCTCGCCTTTCTGTTAGCCGAAGCACTTTCCGTTTAGAAGTTCCTCTCCTCTTTAACCTTCCCGCTCAGCCTGGAACCTCCTTATTCGCCATTAGTTCGTCTTATTGTCCTTCCTCGCGTCTCCGATCAGATCTTCTTGTACAACGTATGGGAGGTCCTCTTCCTCTTCCTCTTCCTCTTCCTCTTCATCTTCCTCCTGCTGTTCTTTGTTGTCCTTTTACTCTTCATCTTACTGCTGCCCTCTCTTTTCCTCCTCTTCTTCCTCCTCCCTTTCCTCTCCCCCTTCCACTTCTTTTTCCTCACCCTCTTCCTCTTCCCCCTCTTTCTTTTCCTCTTCCTCTTCCTCTTCCTTTTGTTTTTCTTTGCTTCTCTTCTCATTATTTCTCTTTAGCCTCCTGCTCTTTCCCTTCTTCTACTTTTCTTTCTTCCTCCTTCTTTTCCTCCTCCTCTTTTTCTTCCACTTCCCCATCATCCATCTGACAATCATTTCATCATGTTCCCGGACCCACGTTTCCCCCCACTGGTCCCTGTCTTGACGTGCGCCGCGGCTTCGAATTAGGCTTCCGTCAGTGCAGGTTTTTGGGGATCCATCGGGACGGTCGAGGTTTTATGAAGAATGGGAGGCCTGGTGGGGAGTGAAGGAGATGTCGAGACCGAGAGACGGGGGCTGAGAGACACTAAGAAGACTTTTAAGAAGCGGCTGAAATCTCTAAAGAGCCGAAAAGTGGGAACTTGCTAAGATAACGATAAAGATAAATAACGAAGATTCTTTCCCGAACACCTTAGATAAGGGTAGAGATATGAAAAAAAAGAGTGGCAGATCAAGGATGCTCAGCTTGTTCTCTCATATGTCCAATGCTTTTCCTCTTTAGCCTCCTGGAAACGACTATTCAACATTCACTTGTATCACTAGGCATCCACTGTCTCCCACTAGTTTTGGGTTTGTGGCCCAACTTGTAAAATTCTGTGGTCCGTTAGTAGTTCATGAACAACAGGCTGAGAGCCACTTTACTAGATCTTCTAACTTCAAATATCAACCAACTAGAATTTGTGGAACGAAGATGGAGATCCCATTTAGAGTCGAGGTCTGATTTTCGCGCCGATGAAACCCATATGAACCGAGCTATTGTAAACACGGGATGATGAGATCGATGTGGTGCAAGATACGGCTGATTGGCTTTCACCGCGACAGCTCCCAAATTAGTCCAATTAAACTGATTTGGGCACTTTGCGTCGGTGGCCCTGGACGCGCCAATCGCGACGCGAACTCGCAGTTTCTCGCCACGTCATCACTTCAGGTTTGATGCTGTGGCCTACACTCACTCTGCAGACTTCGTTCTGGCCAACACTTAACGGTTTTATTCAGCTCAGAGTCAGACTCATTCCAAAATGGTACCTTGAAATCTTATCGTGTCACAGAATTGTCCCCTAAAATGTGTAAAACCACCCATCGACAATCGGAACACATTTTAAAAAGGCGACACAGGACAAAAGAAAAAAAAAAGGCCCCGTTTCTGACCTACATATTGGTACAAACAGATTTCATACTTTATGATATATGTATCTTTTATAGAATATAGTAAGCGATATTAAGACAACATTTGATAATTTCTAAAGTGTAGGCGTCTTTTTATTCTTTGTCCAGTATTCATTTCTTTAAATTTTTTTATCAATCTAGTAGAAAATATCGCTATAAATGGAAAGGAAATATTTTCCTCTACTTGAACCTAATATACTCTCTTCATTTGTTTATTTATTTATATATTAATTCATTTATCTACAAATTTATTTATTTATTTATTTCTCTACTTACCTATCTTTTTTTATTCATTCATTCATCTTTATCTACTTGCCTATCTATTCATTTGCTTCCTTATTCATTTTTTTTTATCTATTTCTTTATGTATTCATAATTTTTTTATCTATCTATCTATTTGCTCACTTATTCAATTGGTTATCTATTTATCTATACATTTACTTATATATCTATTGATTTGTTTATCTATTTAAATTTGTGTCTCATTTTAATGGTATTTTGTGGTGTCTGCAAGAAAAATAAAGAAATAAGATGAAACAGTTGATGAATATCAAGATTTTGACAATTTTGTATTTCATATAATGTGATATATACCAATATATATTGTATATACCTTTTTCCCTCTTATAAGGGGGTAAAATATGCCTTGACACATTTTAATAATATATATATATATATATATATATATATATATGTATGTATGTATGTATGTATGTATATATATACGAACACATAAAAGGGAATCACATCACTCGGCTTTGTAACATGCACTGGAAATCTGCAGTGTAATTCTTGACGCCCGACCTTGGAGGAAAACAGAATATTAAAAAAAGAAAAAAAAATCGCTTCTCCTGAAATGAATGATGTACATAAGACACTACTTAACCTCTGATGTTTCTTTATATAAAATTTGCTGTGCGCTAAAAGGATCTTTTTTAAGTTGCTTCAAGAAAACAGCGTTTAGAGAATGTACTTACTCTAATCAGACAACAGCACTTTTAACGGCGATTATACAGTAGTGAGCACATTAACCTAACACATAATGTGTCAGAATTATACTAATATACATTTCCTTGTTGTTGTATTAATACATTTAAAAAATACTTGAATGATAAAAGTCACAACTCTATATAAAGATATTGAATATACAAAATACTCAAGAACAAAGTACTATGGATTAAGTTTAGATAATCGATATATTAAGTAGTTCAGTTGTAGATGAATTTTAGTCCAAATCGCCAAGAAGACGACTACACTTGTCTTTGCCGTGTCACAGACAAGACTAAATGAGGTACCTGGTTTCGTATCTTGAGGACCCTATTGACCACGCTTTATGTTCCTTCTTTGTTTTAGATTCATTAAATCCTTCAACTCAGTGACACTTTATGGATTTTATCTCGGTCAAGGATATACAGTTTTATACATTTGAAATGGTATTAGTTGCTCGGGACCCCTTCAAGGTGGAACCAGACCTCTTCAGTCTGTCTTCGCCCGGAGGGAAATAAAATAGTAAATAAAGAAAAATGTCACCGTTTAGAAGATCTTCAAGAATTCTTCCTTTTTCTTCAAAGGTCTCTTCAGTTTCTTGGATTTAGTTTTAATTACTCACTTGATCATCCTTCTGGAACCCACAGTTGAGGTTCATTATAACAATGCCTTGGGAAACTCTCATATAACCCTACCAGGACTACGGAATATCGTTACGATGACCCGATGGCAGCGCGAAATTCTCCACATAACATTAACAACAATGGTAACACGTTTCGTGGATTTCTGCCAGCTGACGGAAAAAAGAGATTCTCAATATGATCCCAACTTGACTGAATAGTCATCTGATTAAAACCAAAACCAATATAGAGTGTTTAAGAATATTTTGTAAGATTCTGGTTTATTCATATCTTATATAAAATAAATTTATATTATCATATCCACCAATAACTCCAATTGTCAATTCCGTCTATCACCAATTTCCTTCAATGTATTACCCTTAGCATTAATCAATTAACAAAGCACCAACCAACCAATCAATCAATCAATTAATGTATCTATCTTCCTATCAGTCAATCAATCAATCAACCACTTTAAGTCCACTTCTGAACAAAGGCCTCTCCCAGTCTATTCCATGGGTTGCATGGCTGAGCCACCCCTCTGCTATATCATTCCTGCAAACTCCTCTATTTCATTTCACCATCTTCTGTCTGGTCTCCCTCTTCCACGCTTCCTATGTCGCGGCATTTATCACGTCACTGTGGCTAACTCTAGATGTTTTCCATTTAGGTCTAGGAATTATTAGTCGTCTACAGCATCATGTTCACCACTTGTCTGCGTAGTAAGAACTCAAGAAATATTGTTGTCTTTCTGTCAGTTGAATATTCTGTAGTCAGGTCGGTCTCAAGTTAGTGTTTTTTTTTTTTATTTACTCGATAAGGATCGTCTAAAGTATTGTAAGAAAGAATAAAACGTAGGGCTGTCAAGCTGGATCCTCTTTCAAAACGACTACAGCCTTTGATCAAATCCTTTACATAATTACCATTCTACATGCATTTCCCGAAGAGTTTGATTGATTAATTCAGCTAGTAAAAGGTTGGCAGACCAGTAGTTCCTAAAAAAAGAAAAAAAAATACTATGATCTTATTCCAGTGTTCATGTCCATTTTTTATTACCATAATAAATGTTAGTTATTCCTATAAATTTAAATTTTGTAACTAGGGAAAATTCGTATTAGAAATACTTATACAATGTAGGAGAAAAGACAAACTAATAAAGAAACATAAATCTATCTTATACTTTAAACCAACATCCCTGAACCTGAAAAATAGAGTGAGACAGCGAGAGAGAGAGACAGAGAGAGAGAGAGAGAGAGAGAGAGAGAGAGAGAGAGAGAGAGAGAGAGAGAGAGAGAGAGAGAGAGAGGGAGAGAGAGAGAGAGAGAGAGAGAGAGAGAGAGAGAGAGAGAGAGAGAGAGAGAGAGAGAGAGACAAACAGAGAGAAAGATAGAGAGAGAGGTAGACAGAGAAAAAGAGAATGACAGAGAGAGAGAATGACGGAGAGAAAGAGCGAGAGAGAGAGAGAGAGAGACAAACAGAGAGAAAGATAGAGAGAGAGGTAGACAGAGAAAAAGAG
>NC_134799.1:52907208-52909708 GCF_046742065.1 Oratosquilla oratoria
CTCGTCCAAGAAGATGTTTTTTCTTCAAAGTCTTCTCTTTCACGGAGTTCTTTCTTCAAAGACCTCTTGTTCTGTCTTTGCATAAGAAGTTTTAAAACATCTGTAACTGCTGTTTGAACTAGTTCTGTGGACCAAAGAGAAAAACCTGTCTCAGGCAATTAAACCCTATATAATTATATAACACTCTTTGTCCCTCCAACGTGGTGGTGGTGATGATGATGATGATGATGATGATGATGATGATGATGATGATGATGATGATGACGACGAAGACGACGACGACGATGATGATGATGATGATGATGATGATGATGATGATGATGATGATGATGATGATGATGATGATGATGATGATGATGATGATGATGATGATGATGATGATGATGATGATGATGATGATGATGATGATGATGATGATGATGATGATGACGACGATGATGATGATGGCGTTGGAGGTGGTGCTGTTGGTGGTGGTGATGATGGTGTTAATGGCAAAGATGTAGAATACAGCAATGACGACAACCCTGCAGCTACACTTGTGTACCTCCACCTCCTCCTCCTCCTCCTCCTCCTTCTCCTCCTTCTCCTTCTCTATGTTCCCTTCCAGTGAAGGCACATCCTAGCGAGGCTCTTGCCTCGGTAGTACTGGAGTCGGGCGGGAGGAGTGGACGGAGAAACGACCCGAGCGAGTGAGGGCGGTGAGGGCTGCATTGAGACCTGACTGCCCAGGAGGCTCGACTCGACGCGAGCTCGCTGTTGGTTGAGAGGAGTGTGCTAGAGAGAGAGCGAGAGAGAGAGAGAGAGAGGGCGAGAGAGCGAGCAGGGCAGCCGTCAGTGCGAGGCAACGGAAGTGGGTAAGCAGACATGTGAAGGGAAGGAGGGCTGCTGCGAGACGCTGCTTTTGCCGTGAAACTGTGAATGCCGTTTTCTTATATACGAAATGATACCAAAGTGTCTCGGTTCAAAGTGTTGATAATATGTGTGTCTTTGAACAGCGTTGCCTTTCCGTTAGGATGATCTTGTTCAAGAGTTAAGAGAGAAAATGAGTGAAAGAGACAGAGAAAAGTCCGGATTGCCCTTTTCGAACCTAGGTGGTGTAGACTCTGGGCAGAAGTGTCTCGTGCACCCTAACCAACAGGTGCCTCCGCCTCCAGCGCGCCCCCACACAGCGACCTCGTCCACACGAAGAATATCACCTTCACCAGTAACTGCCGGTTCAGCTCCTGCAGACCCGGGAGCAAAACGCGTGCCAATGGCTGGTTTCACTTCTGTCATCGTCAGTAAGATAGGTACGCCCCCCCAAAACTCTAAACTCTGTCTCCAGTTTCGGGCTTGATTGAGGAATGTATTCCTGTTCCTCCTATGTCACACATTAGGACCAAAACACCGCTAGCTCCTCCTGACTTCCTTCCAAACTTCCTCCGCCTTCCTGTTCCCTGACTTCCTGCCTTCCTGGCTTAACGTTACTGCCTTACTGACAGTAAACTTTCTGTTGCATCCTGGCTGCTGCTGCTGTTGCTGCTGCTGGCAGCTATTTCGTCATTTTTTTATTTTAGCACTGACCGCTGCTCCTTTACCTTCCTATCCTCCTCTTCCTCCTTCACCTCCTACTACCCTTTCCTCCTCCTCCTCCTCCTCTTTACAACCTCCTCCTCTCTTCCCTCTGTCTTTTCCTCCCTCTTCCTCCTCTTCCTCCTCTTCCTCCTCTTCCTTCATCCCTTTCCCCCATGATCTAAATGCTTCTCTCCCTTTCACTTGTATTTTCTCCTCATAATTATGCTCATGATACACTTTTGCTAAAATAGCCGCCTTTGGACACCTGTAAATTTAACTTTTTACCAACCGTTCATTGCTAGAGGCAGGATTGTACCAAACGCCGTACTGCCATAAAATCAGCTCCTCTCCATGGTTAAAGGTATTATTTTAATTAGTGGCTCTTCAATCTTAATCACCTCGCCATGTACATCATCTCTTCATCATCATCCATCATCATCATCATCATCATCATCATCATCATCATTCATATCCATCATCATCATCATCATCAATCATCATCATCATCATCATCAGCATCATCGTCGTCGTCGTCGTCGTCGTCGTCGTATCGTCGTCGTCCGTCTTCGTCGTCCGTCGTCGTCGGTCGTCGTCATTCATCATCATCATCAGCATCATCATCATTCATCATCATCATCATCATCATCATCATCATCATCACGTCATCATCTCATCATCATCGTCGTCGGTCGTCGTCGTGTCGACGGCTTCGTCATCATCATCATCATCATCATCATCATAATCATCATCTCATCATCATCATCATCATCATCATCATCATCTTCATCCATCATCATCATCATCATTCATCATCTCATCGTCGTCGTCGTCCAATCATCATCATCATCATCAATCATCTCATCCTTCATCATCATCAATCATCATCAGCATCATCATCATCGTCATCATCATCATCTCATCATCATCATTTTCATCTTCATTATTC
>NC_134799.1:52920292-52932792 GCF_046742065.1 Oratosquilla oratoria
GACATTCATGTTACCCAACCATTTTATATGTTAGATACGTTTATATTATGATTTTGCGACAATTCACATAACTATATATAGGATCAATGTTTATTTGTTTTACAAAGTTTTGTGAGCTGATGCATATCTCTACAATGGCTTCAGGCACTTCGAAACACGGAAGGTGTATCAACATTGAGCAGACTGATCCACCTGATTCATGAAATTCACAGAGCGTCCCAGTACAAAAACGTTGTGATCATGAGAGATTTTAATTATAGAAACATTGACTGGGAAACTTTAACAGGAGATCATGAAGCGAAGAAATTCCTAGATGTGGTACAGGATAATTTCTTACGAGGGGACAAAATACCCTGGACTTAATTTTAACAAATAATGAGCACCAAATTAGCAGCGTAATAGTGGGAGATAGTCTAGGCTCTAGCGATCATCAAGAAATAAGATTTAATGTTATTTGGGAAAAATAAAAAAATACGAATAACGTTCAAGTACCAGACTTCAGGAAAGCAAACTTTGACAATATAAAAACCTATTTGAAATTGAATACGAAATGTCATGCGGACGTTTCAGACATTATCGTTTCTCGTAGCGGGGGTGAGAGTCAGGTCGGTACCAGGAGCCGGGTCACGGAGGGTAATATGCATACCTTAGGTCAGGTCATTTGGGGGCGAGGGCCCAACAGTCAGCGCAGCGATTTAAAAGAAATGTATAGCAATCTAACTGATCTAATTATTAATGCACAAAACATATGTATCCCCCTAAAGTCAATACGGAAAAATAGTAATACTCCCAAATGGATGACGGACAGATTGAAACATGAGATCGGAATGAAAAGAGGACTTTACGTAAAAAACAACAACAACAACAACTGAGAAACACACCTTAGATCAAGATATAACGAAATGGCAAAGCTGGTTAAAAGGAATACACGTACTGCGAAACGCAATCATGAAATCAAGGTGGCCAGTCAAACAAAATCCAACCCAAAGGGTTTCTTTCACCTCTATAGAACAAAAAATAAAGAAAGAATAGAACCAATTACAAACGATGAAAATGACATGATAGAATCGGAGGAAAAAATGAGTGAGGAATTTAACAATTATTTTCTATCAGTGTTTACTAATGAGAGGTTAGATAAAGTACCTGACTGCGATCCGATTTACAGAGGGGACGAAGAAAGTAGTCTATCTAATATCAGCATTAGTAAAGAAGAAGTAGTCAAGCAGATTGAAAGACTTAAAGCTACAAAATCTCCGGGTCCAGACGAAAATTTTCCAATAATGCTTAAGGAGTGTAAATTTGAAATCTGCGACCAGTTAACTGAAATATTCAATAAATCGGTAGATACTGGTTTTGTTCCAACTGCTTAGAGGCAGGCAAACGTTGTTCCTGTTTTTACGAAGGGAGATAGATCGTCCATATGCAATTACAGGCCAATCAGTTTGACATCGGTTATAGGAAAAATGCTTGAATCAGTAATAGTAAATAGACTCAGAGAACACATCGAAGGGCATAATTTAATTTGTGATTCACGGCATGGTTTCTCCAAGGGTAAGTCATGTGTGACTAATCTTCTATCCTTTTACACTAAAGTATATAAGGCGTCAGATAACAATGAAAATTACAATGTTATTTACCTTGACTTTAGCAAAGCGTTCGACAAGGTGCCTCACCAGAGACTACTAAATAAAATCAAACCCCATGGCATAGGAGGAAAGGTGTTAGAATGGATTAGAGCTTGGATTATTAACAGAAAACAGCGGGTCACCATAAATGGAATAAAATCTAGGTGGGGCAATGTTACTAGCGGGGTCCCCCAGGGCTCGGTTTTGGGTCCCTTGTTGTTCATTATGTACATAAACGACTTAGACGATGGGATAAATAGTGATGTTAGTAAGTTTGCGGACGACATTAAAATAGGACGCCTAATTGGGTCAGGAGACGACGCAGAGATTCTGCAGGATGATCTTAATAAATTGTTAACATGGTCGGAGAAATGGCAAATAAACTTCAATATCTCTAAGTGTAGCGTGTTAAACGTAGGGCTACACAACCCCAAAAATAGATACATCTTAGATAACACGTTTTTAGAAAAATTTGAGTGCGAGAGGGACTTGAGAGTTCTGGTGAGTCCGGACCTTAAAATCAGGAAGCAGTGCATTAGCGCCAGAAATAAAGCTAACAGAACATTAGGTTTCATTGCTAGGACGGTAACGAATAGAAGTGCAGAGGTAATTATTAAACTCTATCTAGCGATAGTTAGACCCATCCTTGACTATGCGGTACAGTTTTGGTCTCTGTCCTACAGAATGGACATAAATTCACTAGAATCAGTACTGAGAAGAATGACCAAAATGATACATGGACTCGGAAATTTGCCTTACGAAGAGAGGCTTAGGCACCTAAACTTACACTCTCTGGAAAGACGCAGAGTGCGGAGTGATCTAATAGAAGTGTTCAAGTGGATCAAAGGCTATAACAAGGGTGATCCAAACAAGGTCATCATAATAAAACAACAGGGCAGGACTCGCGGTAATGGGTATAAACTGGACAAATTTAGATTTAAGAAGGAAATAGGCAAGAATTGGTTTACTAATAGGGTGGTCGATGAATGGAATAAACTTAGTAACCATGTAGTAAGCGCTGAAACTATCAGTTGTTGTAAAAAAAAAAAACGATTAGACAACTTTATGGATGGGGACGACAGGTGGTGATGGACACGGAGCTGCCTAGTGTAGGCCTTATGGTCTCTTGCAGTCTCCTTTATTCTTATGTTCTTATGTTCTTCTTCTTCTTCTTCTTCTTCTTCTTCTTCTTCTTCTTCTTCTTCTTCTTATTACTACTATTATTACTATTATTATTATTATTATCATTATTATTATTATCATTATTATTATTTATATTAGCGTCATCATTATCATCATCATCATCATCATCATCATCATCATCATCATCATCATCATCATCATTGTTATCATCATTATCATTATTATTACTATTATTACTATTATTATTATCATTATTATCATCATCATCATCATCAGCATCATCATTATTATTATTATTATTATTA
Organism: Oratosquilla oratoria; assembly: GCF_046742065.1. Lineage (NCBI taxonomy): Eukaryota > Metazoa > Arthropoda > Malacostraca > Stomatopoda > Squillidae > Oratosquilla > Oratosquilla oratoria. Next base: position 52,923,366 of record NC_134799.1, read on the forward strand.
TTATTATTATTATTATTATTATTATTATTATTATTATTATTATTATTATTATTATTATTATTATTATTATTATTATTATTATTATTATTATTATTATTATTATTATTATTATTATTATTATTATTATTATTATTATTATTATTATTATTATTATTATTGTTATTATAATTATTATGTTTTGGAAAGAAATTAAGAGAGGAAGAGGAGGCGAAGCAAGTAGAGAAGAAAAGGTAAAAGGTGCAGATGGAGAGATGATAATGGAAGAGAAGGCAGTAAGGGGAAGATGGGCAGAATATTTTAGGGAGTTGCTAAATGTGAAGGAGGATAGGGAGGGAAAGATAGCTGCAGTGGGAAATGCTAAGAAAATGAGAGTGATGAGTGAGGAAAATGGAGGAGAAATAAGGAAGGATGAAGTGAAGGCAGCAGTTAAGATGATGAAAGCAGGTAAGGCACCTGGTCTGGATGGATGCCATGCAAAATGTCTTAAAAAAGGAGGTACAGTGATGGTGGACTGGCTGGTGAGGTTATTTAATGTTTGCTGGAGAGAAGGTAGAGTGCCGGAGGACTGGAGGAGTGCTTGTATAGTTACACTTTACAAGTGTGAATGTAGTAGTTTTAGAGGGATTAGCTTGTTAAGTGTAGTTCGGAAGGCTTATGGGAGGATCTTGATTGAGAGGATTAGGAGAGGAACAGAGGGAGTAATTGGTGAGGAACAGTGTGGATTTAGGACAGGTAGAGGTTGTGTAGATCAGATCTTTGTGGTAAGACAGATATGCGAGAAAGCTATAGGAAAGGGGAAGGGTGTTTTTTGGGCCTTTATGGATCTGGAAAATGCTTACGACAGGGTAGACAGAAAGGCACTGTGGGAGGTTATGTGGATATACGGGATAGGAGGAAAGCTTCTCGGAGCTGTCAAGAGTTTTTATCAGAGTAGTAGAGCTTGTGTCAGGATTAGAAATGGAGAGAGTGAGTGGTTTGAGGTAAAGGTGGGACTTCGTCAAGGATGCGTTATGTCGCCCTGGCTGTTCAACTTATACATGGATGGGGTAGTGCGAGGGGTAAATGCAAGGGTAGTGGGTCAGGGATTGGAGATGGTTAAAGAAAATGGAGAAAAGTGGGAGGTGAGCCAGTTGTTGTTTGCGGACGACACTGCGCTTGTGGCAGGATCGGAGGAGGGATTGAGGAAGTTGGTGGCAGAGTTTGGGAGAATGTGTGATAGAAGAAAGCTAAAGATAAATGTGGGTAAAAGTAAGGTGATGAGATGTACAAGGGGTGAAAGTGGCAGTAATCTGGAAGTGAGCATTAAGGGAGACCAACTGGAGGAAGTGGATAGTTTTAGATACTTGGGTGCAAATGTGGCAGGAAAAGGTGGAGTAAAGGTGGAGGTAGAATGTAGATTGAGAGAAGCGAGTAAATACCTTGGTGGATTAAAAAGTGTAATGAGGAATAGAAATTTGGGAATGGATGCTAAAAGGAGACTGTATGAAGGAGTAATTGTGCCAACAGCACTGTATGGAGCAGAAACATGGAACATAAGAGAGGAAGAGAGAAGGAGCTTGAATGTGTTTGAGATGAAGTGTCTGAGAAGTATGATGGGGGTTACTAGGCTAGATAGTGTGAGAAATGAGGAGGTGAGGAGGAGAACAGGGGTGGAAAGGGATTTGGGAGATAGGGTTGATGAAAGAGTGAGTGAAGAAAGACTAGTAAAAGAGGTATTGAAGGCAGATGTGGAGGGAGTGAACATGAGGGGACGTCCTAGGATGAGATGGATAGATGGGGTGAAGGGGGCTTTGGGGAAGAGGGGAATGTCTGTTGAGGAAGGACGGGAGAGGACAGAAGACAGGGGTGAATGGAAAATGGTTGTATATGGAAGATGTTGTGATGCATGAGGTGGAATGGACGGGGGGATGGGGGTGAGGTAGTGTGTGTGAGCAAAATTTTGACGCAGCCCGAAGGGATTTTCCCCCGTCCTCTCCTTTATATGGGGGAACGGAGAGGGGGGGTCGCCGATTTAATGAAGCAGCCTTGCTGTGGATGTGCTGTGTCTTGCAACACTGCTTCTGACCCAGGGCAGTGGACAGGGTGCAGGGATGACCCGTTATCTAGTAGGTGCTAAGATGGGAGGGAGGGTGGAGGGGTGTGGAGTGTTTTCAGGGATGGAATGGGTGGGAATGATTTTATGCCTTTTCCTTTTTGGCTACCTCCCTAGTAAGAGGGAAAAAGCCTTGGTATATGTATGTATGTATGTATCATTATTTTGGCTCATTTGCATAAGACGTTCAAACCACTTTGTAATTCTTGTTGTGTTATGGATATTATCTTATTTTTCAATTTTGGTATCACCTGTAAATTTGGATAAATTAGTGTATATCATTAATGTATATCAGAAAGAGTAGAGATCCTAGGAATGAGCCCTGAGGCACTCCACTTGATACACAATGCCAGTCTGAACACTTTCCATTTAGAATAACACGTTGCTTACGATCAGACAACAATTCAGAAATTCATCGGTGAATATGACCTACTGTACCATGGGGATTAAGTTTACTTATAGTAGTAATCTCCTATGAGGGACTTTATCGAAAGCCAAAATATATAGCGTCAACTGCCTTCCCCTCGTACATTCCGTAAATATCATGCAAGAAGTCGAGAAGATTTGTCAGACACAAGCGGTTTTTGAGGAAACCATGTCGTGAATCTTTAATTATATTGTTTTCTCCAAGAATTCCACAATTTTGTCTCTCAGAATAGACTCCATTAGTTTACACACAACTGATGTAAGGCTAATAGGCAGATAAACACCAGGGTTAGATTTGTCACCCTTTTTGAACAAGGGCACAACATTTCCTAGTTTCCATTCTTGCACAACTCTTCCAAATTGTAAAGATAAGTTAAGAATCACACGATCAAATAGCACCTTTTAATCGAGACGGGCTCCGTCTTAATCCAGCCGGCTCTGCTCGCCTATGTAGACTCCATAATGATGCACTGCTGTCATATAAGAAAGAAAGAAAAAAAAAAAAAAAAAAAAAATATATATATATATATATATATGTATGTATATATATATATATATATATATATATATATATATATATATGTTGATAAATTGTTTAAGACAAATGAGAGAGTGATAGGTGGGGAAGGGTAAACGAAGATGGGCTAAGAATACATTTATTGTTCTTACGTTTCGGTTATTATAACCTTCCTCAGAGAACTTATTACAGAACATCTTGATCACAACATTTATACCCGTAGTGGGGGAACTTGTGAAGCTTCGAGTGTCAGGTTTTTTCTAGCGCATTAATTATTAAGAGACTGGCTGCTTTAGATAGGCATATAAATCCTTCTCTGTCGTTATTATTTTCTTGGACATTTATATGTGCAGCTTCAACTGTCTTTCTCATCTTCTTTTGTAATCCTTTGTGTAAAATTTCAACTTTACTCCATTCGGGAAGGTTGTTGCATATTTCGAGGTGGCGGATCAGGGAGTTGGACGTTCTGTGTGCTTTTAAATCATTCCTATGTTCGTTTATCCTCTTTTCGATTCCTCGACCTGATTCACCGATGTAACCGAGGGGCAGCCACTACATAGAATGCGGTAGATCACACTGAGGTCGTTGTTGTCATTAGTGTGGTTTTTAAATATTTTACCTATTTTATTGCATGATACTTTGGCGATGTTTATGCCACCTTTCAGTAAATATCTATCAATAATTTCGGTTCTATCAGAATTAGGTACAGTAATGAAATGCGGTGTGACTAGGTTTTTTGTTACTGTATGGATCAAATGTCCATACAGTAACAAAAAACCTAGTCACACCGCAATTAAGTCTGCCTAGTCTCGAGGACTATGACATTGATGGGGTCACTGTATTTTGGATAAACACTGAAAATAGAGATTTCTTAGCAGAATATAGTGTAAATGGGTACACGATATTCTGTGGCGAACAGTCACAGAGAGTAGGTGGCGGTGTATTTCCTTATGTAAAATCGCGCCTACACTTACAGGAAATTACTAAGCCGCAAATAATTAACATTGGCACCAAATATGTGCAAATTCGTATAGGGTCCGAAAAACTCATTCTTAGTCTTATTTACCGACCACAAGCCCAAAATCTAAACACTTGTAAACACTAAACACTGTAAAATAAGTAAACACTAAACAAAATCTAAACACTATACGAGCAGATTCTACATAGTTGTAGTGAGAACGATGTTATCATTGAAGATTTCAACTTGCTAGCAACTGTATGGGGTTGAGCATTAAATTCACACACCAGCTTTACTCGAATATTTTGGAAAGTTTGTTGTATCATCAAATTCGCGAGCCAACACGCGGGCAAATTTTTCTCGATATTGTTCTTTCCACTAAGGATAACCAGGATAACGGATGTAAATGTTGGGCCGAAATTCAGAACCAGTGACCGCAGTATCCTCACATTGAACATTGAATGTTACATCGATATGCAAAACAAAAACTTCAAAAGGGTACCAAACTTCCAGCAAGCAGACTTAGAAAAATTAAGAAGCATACTTGGAAACACCGACTGGTCAGAAATTTACAAAATCCAGGATGTTGAACAAATTTGGAGTATATTTACTAGTATACTAAAAAAATCCGTTGAAGAATGTGCTCTAATGCTCGATAGACGACCATCAAGCAATGCCAAACCTAAATGGTGGAATGTTGATATTTAAGAAAATATTGCTAACCAAGAAGAGGTACAAACCAACACCTAACCAAACAGATGAGGAGAATCTAAAAGGCTTATCAAAATCAGTAGGAAACTACAAGAACAGTATATTGCCTCTAAATGCGAAGAAAACCCAAAAGAATTTTTCAGATATACTGTACCAGGGAAAGAAAAGTACTCAAGATCACTATTGGTCCCCTCCAATCAACAGGTGGGGGGATAGTAACAGATGAGAGGGTAATGGCAGATATTCTAGATTATTATTTTGTCTGTGTTCACTATTGAGAACAACAGGAACGAACAGCCAGTCCCACTAGGACAGACAGCATCCACACACCTATTTGGCATGGATATTGGAGAACATGATGTGATGCGTGTTATAGATAAACTTGAATATGCAGCTCGCCTGGATCAGACAAAATTTATCCAAGAATACCCAAGGAAGTTAAAGAAGCAATCTGTAAGCCCCTCAGTGTGATTCTTAACTTACCTTTACAATCTGGAAGAGTTGTGCTAAAGTGGAAACTAACAAATGTTGTGTCCTTGCTCAAAAAAGGGCGTGAATTTGCTACAAAATCAATAAAACTATTGACGCTATTAACGCAGTCAATGCAGGTACCAAGCTGTATAAATTGTCTGGTGATTACAAAACAAGTTAATGTTATGGTACAGTAAAAAAACTACAAACCTAATAACCCCCTCCGTCCCAGAATTAGTCAAATACTTACACCCACGTGCAAATTAGCCAATAAATAAGTAGATGAATAAATAAATAAATAAATAAATAGATGAATAAATAAATAAATAAATAAATAAATAAATAAATAAATAAATAAATAGATAAACAAACAAACAGATAGACAAACAAACAAACAAACAAACAAACAAACAAACAAACAAACAAACAAACAAACAAACAAACAAACAAACAAACAAACAAACGAACGAACGAACGAACGACCAAACAAACAAATAAATAAATAGATAGATAAATGAATAAACAAATAAATAAATTATCTCCAAATCCCATTCCGAACAGATTCAGCCTGGCATCGACTCTTGAGTTCCTGGACCTGGTAGAAGATGCACCCTGTCAAGTAAAAATAATATAATTGGATGCCACTCCACCCTTCACTAATATTCCCGTTAGCAGAACAATCAAGTGGACCGGCCCTCGGACTAGGCATAAAAAAAAACACCGTCTGTTACTAAATACATGCATAATAATTGCTCCTACCCGATGCTAGGACCATAGTGGTGAATCACTCATAAGTGCATTCTCGTTTGTGTGTAAATAAATGTGTTTTTATGTGTATTTGTGAGCGAATACCTGCTTGCATGTCAGTAACTACGCACCAAGATTGGTTCTGAATATCCTTGTATCTTATAAGTGAATGCTAGAAAAAATACCAAGGAAAGAATAGAACGTACGTTCAATTCTTTCATCTGTCTGAAACAAGGCCTTACGATATAAACATATTTTCATCGGAAAAAAAATGCATGAAGCAATATTTACATGCATTAGGATAGACTGACAGGAGAAACCGCGAAGAGGAATAACGGTAAAGAAATTATAAATTCAAGAAAACGAAAACGCGGAACTACGCCCCTCACGCGTACGCCGACTCGGTTGGATTTGACGTTGCGCCGCGAAGCCAGCCCGTCATGACGTTCACTCGCTCCCTCAGGCGACAATACTCCCATCTGGCGTTACCAGGAGCTCAGTCATTCAGGTGCTGAAGTATCCAAGCTCTTTGTATTAAATTATGTTTTTACAGAGATGTATAAAGAGACTGGACTCTAGAGTTAATGGGAAGGAGAAATAGAAAGGGAGAGGGTAAGGGGGAGGAAAAAGGTTAAGGAAAATGGGAGAGGAAAAGGGAGGGAAGGGGCCATGGAAAAATGAAAAGTGAGAGGGAAAGGGAGAGGAAAAGGGAGAGGGAAAAAGGGAGAGAAAAGGGCAGTAAGAGGGGAATGGAAAGGGAGAGGGACAGGTACATAGAAATAGGAGAGAGGTAAATTGAAAAGGACATGGAAAGGGAGAAGAAAAGGGTGAAGAAAAAGGAAGAGGAAAAGGGCAGTAAAACGGAGAGAAAAAGGGTCAGTGAAATGGAGAGGGAAAGGGAGAGGGGAAAGGAAAGAGAGAAAAAAGAGAAAGGGAATGGGAGAGGGGGAGGGAAAGAGGAAGGCAAAATAAAAGGTAGGGGAGGAGAGAGAGGGAAAAGGAAAGTGAAAGAAAGCAGGAAAAAAATGAAAAGGAAAGAAAGAGGAAAGGGGAGAAATGTTGTCGAGGGAGTTAGGGAGAAATAACATACATACATATATCAAGGGCTTTTTTTCCCTCTTGCAAGGAAAGTAGCAAATAAATGAATTAATAGATAAATAGATAAGTAAAGAAATAAATGAATAAATAAATAAATAAATAAATAAATAAATAAATAAATAAATAAATAAATAAATAAATAAATAAATAAATAAATAAATAAATAAATAAATAAATAAATAAATAAATAAATAAATAAATAAATAAATAAATAAATAAATAAAGACAAATAAATAAATAAAACTTGAAATCCACCGCAAAGCCCATCGGTCCCCAGCAGTGCTTGTACCGCCCGTAAGGGGTGATGAACGTGGTGAGGTACTGGTTTCCTTCTGCGAGGTCCATCTTCCAATAACCAAGTAGAGCGTCCGCCGTCATAAAGAACCTCGCAGAGGGGGTGACGCTGCGGACCGTCACAAATGGTGTGGCTGAAAGATGAGTGGGGCGCGACACCTGAGAGTTGAGTTTGGTCAGGTCCATCGTCATGCATTCGTCCTTATTCTTGGCCACGAGGACCATCGGGTAGCGCCATTCCAAAGGTTCCTCACCGACAGGCGTGATGTTACCTTGCTGCACCATTGATTCAATTTCTTCTTCACTTGATCCTGAAATGCGAACGGTATTGGTATGGGCGTATGGATGGTGGAGGGCACCGCGTCAGCTTTCAGGTAGATCCTCTTGGAGGGACCCACCATCTCTCCTATGGGGGCGGAGCGGTCATCTTTGGAGACCAGCACATCGCTAAATTCCCGTAGGAAGTAGTCGCGAGCGGCGGCTGGTGAGCTGTCAACGAGTAGTGTTAGCATGGCGCACCTGTTCGCGTATATCACCGCCAGGATAGGCTTCGGGAAGTCGGGCGGGACTATGGGCAACTCCCGACAGTGACCGAAGGAGAGGAGGGGTGGGGTGGGGGGTGGGGGTGGGTGGTTGAACTCCTTCATGAACCCGTATGTCGGCTGCGCCGACAGGGTAGCCCGGAAGCGTCCCACCGCGGGGGGCATTTGGGATCCTTCGGCTTTGTACGTCGGTGCCTAGAGCGGCGGCTGGAAGCTGGCCCTGAGTATCCCCAATATGCCTAGGTGTCGAGCGCTTATCACCGTGACTTCCGCACCTATGTCAGGCAACATAAGCTCGAGGATACGTTTCCGAAGCGGGTGCGGATGTTGACAGGTGGCGGAGAGCTATTAGAGCCATCAGACACCTGGCGGCAGATGCCAGCCTCCCCAGGGGAAGGGGCGGTGGCGCAGGGACTTGGCGACTCGTGGTGATTCTTGTCCCGATCCCTGGTTGGCTTGTAATGCTTCTCCCAATTACCCTTTTTGTTGCAGGCATGGAAGCGGGCGTCCTTGGCAGGGCACTTGGGGGTGCGAGGGTGGTGTCCTTTGTTCTCGCAGCTGTGGCAGGTACTGTTAGCCGCCCGGCATTTCCCGGGGTCGTGCCGGGAGCCGCAGGATTGGCAGGGGTCGCTGGATCGCAGGAGAGGTGCGAGGGGGCTGCTGAGGCGGGAGCGCGTGCGCCTAGCAGGATCTGCAGGGGTCGCTGGATCGCGAGGAATGCGCGGGAGGCTGCTGAGGCGGGGGTGCGTGCGCCTAGCTTTGAGCCCGTTTGTGTGCTGACACGGCACATACGTGCGGGTCATCCTGGGCATCCGAAACTGTCACCCTCGCTGACTCGTGTTAATGGCAGTTGGTCACTACCTCCTGCAGTGACGTATTTGTAGCGAGGGAGTTGAGGCGTCGTACGAGATCCTCGTCCCTGACGCCCATGAGAATGAGTATCACCATCTTTAGCTGGGCCTCCGAACTAGTGACGGGGTTTCCAGTACACAGGTTACTTCTTCAGCCTTATCCTTTACAAAGGATTACAAAGGCGGAGCATGCCGACAGGAGACCTTTAGGTCCATATCTAGGTCGGATGCGAAAAAAGAAAAAGAAAATCATAGTAGATATAGATAAATAAATAAATAATTTAATTAATTAATAAATAAAAACTATAATAATGTAAATAATAATAAATAAAATACATGAATGAATGCATAAGTGTAGTTAGATAATAAACAAACAGGTAAATAGTAAATAATGATAAATTGACATATAACTAATAATAAATAAGAATCAAGCAAATAATAATAAACAGACAAATGATAACAAAACAAATAAGCAAATAATATTAAATAAATGATAGTAATTACAGCATCTTGCTTAGGTGCTTATCTAAATGACTCTTAAAGCTTCGAAGTGAACTACATTGCACTTCCGCTGCAGTATTTTATTCCATTCATTAACTACATGGTTGGCGAAATTGTTTCTACCCACTTCCAAATTAAATCTATTTCCAGACAATTTGAGACCATTGTTTCTTGTCTGATTCTCATTCAATGTGAAAATTTTGTCACTTTTGATGTTGT
>NC_134799.1:52937792-52970292 GCF_046742065.1 Oratosquilla oratoria
CCATATTATTCAGTCGCCGCTGACAGAGTAGGTTTGTAGCCAGCAGGAGTGCCTGTAGTTCGCAGTACGTAGGGCTGGGCGAGTTGGGTAACCTGCGACCAACCCAGCCTCCCTCAGGTGGCTACACATCAGGTGAGTAGACGGCGCAGCCCGCGCTACCGTCTGGCTATAAGGACCCGTCTACAGTAGGTAGAGATGGTGCGCGGCAGGAACGGAGGAAGTCACTGCGGCGATGTGTTCCAGGGCTAGTTGTTTCTGGAAGAGCGGTGGATCTATTTTGAAGTGGGTTGAAGGTGATTCGAGGAAGGCCGTGATTAACCTCGGCTATAGGGACTTCGATGTGATGTCGCTGCAGGGTGGAGCATACTGTGTTAACGAGGGTACGGCGGGGTCAAGTGAAGCTCTTAGGACATGGAAATAGTGTGGGGCCAGATGGGGGTAAGTGGAGGCACTTGACGAAGGAGGAGATGTTATCGTCTATTCTTTCAATAACTGAAGGAAGATTAAGTTCGGTCTGCATGTTTACTATTTTGGTGAAGGTGGGGTATCCAAGAATGTACTGCATCACTCTGTTCTGGAATCTTCCTAAAGGCACCAAGGAGATATTGGAGAGTTGACCGAGGGCTGGAGAGATATAGTCTATGGCTGACCGAATGAAGGCAACATAGATGGTTCTTGCCAAGGGGATGGGCAGTTCAGCGGCATTGTTGGTGAGTCATTTAAAGAGGACAAGGCGCTCCTCTAGCCAGTGGAGGGAGTCTTGGATAATGGGATGGATGCGCTGCCGTGCAGGTATGGCTGGAGTGATGAGTACTGGCACTCCCAGGTACAGATACTGTACACAGTGAGGAATGATACAATGTCCTACAGTGAACACTGACAGTGTTCCGGAGCCCCGAGGAGAGAAAACTTGACTCTTTTCTGGAAAAAGGAGGAGGCCACAGGCTGATGTCGACTCGTAGAAGAATAAAGGAGGTACTGTGGGTTACCAGTAGAGGTGGAGTGCAAACATATATTGTCAGCGTAGTAGGTGACAGTTGTGCCGGGAATGTTGGAGAGAAAGGATAGTAGGCGGTGTATCAGGATAGTAAAGAGGAAGGGACTTCAAAGCCCACCCTGTGGAGTACCAAATTCGAGTTCCCTGGAGGTACTGCACGTTCCCTGGAATAGTACACGTGAAATCCTGTTTGAGAGATAGCCACCGATCTACCTGAGGAGGTTGCCTTGGACGCCAAATTCTACGAGAATAATCTTCCTGTTGGCTATGTTGAAAGCACTCTTGAGATCAAGAAATGCTACCACATTAGTAGGGGAGAGACGGGCATATAGGTCCATCAGGCAGTGGTGTGTGATCCTCTGTGGTAAGAAACCATACAGTTGCGGTGATAGCTTATCCTGTAGTCGAAGCACAAGGGGAGTGAGAAATATATGTTCGAGGACTTTACAGAAACGGGAGGTGAGTGAAATAGGCCTGAACTTGTGTGTGGCAGGTTTGGGGATGGACACAATGGTGCTAGATGTCCAGGCACTAGGTGCATATCCCTTGCTAAAGCAAAGGTTGTAGAATTGCAGCAAGGGAGTGCCAGGGACTTTAAGGACTAGGCGGAGGAGTTGATAGGTAATACCATCATCCCCAGGAGCTGTTGTTTTGCTTGTGACAAGAGCACGACGAAGTTTGTCCTCAGTGATGGGCACGTCATCTTCATCCATCAGTAATAATACAGTCATTAGTCGCAATGTGCGGATATTCTTGAATGGGGGCGGGAAGGTTGTTTGCCTGTGCTTGTTTAGACTAAGTACTTAGCAAGTCCTGTGCATATTGGGCTGGGCTGGGGTGGAGACCACTCGATGGTTTCTTCTTATTGACCATTTATCAGGTGTCACATGAAGCCAACGCTGGTCTAGTAGTTGATGCTGTCGATATATTTCTTCCACGACTCGGTATGGGCAAACTGGTGCAGGGCAACGAGGTCATCTCTGAATGTCTGGAACTGGAAGAGATTAGCAGGTGTTGGCTGTCTCTGAAAGACGAGACCATTTCTTTCAGCCTTTTTTTTCCGCCCGTAGGATGCATCGGTCTAGTATCCAGGCGTGGATCTTGCGCCATCTTTTGATGTGTGGTCTTGTGACGTAACGGGTTTAATAATCATGTGTTAAAGCAACGAGGGAAGAGTACAGGTTGTCAAGTGACTCGAGATCAATTGCTGGTATTTTTTTTTTTGAATCATTTTATTACGCTCAAAGAGCGGCAAGCCTAGTACATAGGTAATTAGCTATTTACATGAGGATCATGACTCATAGGACACGCTGTTCGACTGAGGTGGCAATTCGTAGTTAAGTACAAAATTTCAGAGGTTGGGACACAGTGGTGGAGGACACGGTATATAATCAGTGGTAATAACAGCATGTATAAAACAATCACATTCAACAGTATATACAAAACAAAAGTATGTACAATATCACAGTCATGATATAAGAGACATTGACATAATTGAGACAGTCGTGGACATGAGAATTATTACGTCGTACAGCGATAGTTAGCACCCACCAAAGTGTGGGTGACGTAAGAGTAGTGTTTCTAAATGGTTATCGGCAAGCAAGTATTTACATACATCAATGACAGACTCTCTATGGGGGATTAAATCTGTTACTGCAGGGCATTCAAGGCAATAATGCTGAAGGTTATTTGCATTGGGCAGGTCACACAGTTTACAGGAAGAAAATTGAGGCATGTCTCTTGTCTCGCTCACCTGCCACACTGGTCTGTAGCCTAATCTAAGTCGAGCAGATACCACATTATGTCTTCTAACTAAGAGTCCTCGGCGGCGATATTTGTGGGGGCGATTGGCAAAGTGATCATAGTGCTGAATGGTCACACTCGAAGGTCGTTCGATATTCCTACGGTGAACGATAGGCAAATGAGCTGCAGCACGTATTTTGCGTCTGTAGAATGAGAGGGAACCAGGTGAAGCGTCAGTTGCAGGTGAGGGCTGTTCGCAGGCTGCCTTGGCGAGTAGGTCCACTGTCTCGTTGCTAGTTATTCCTACGTGAGAAGGGATCCACAGGAAGTGAATAACAAGGGAGTGCTCAAGGGCTGTGGCTAACTGAAATAGAATGAGAGTTACTAGGTTATGGGATTCTGATTTTTGGGAGGACAAGGCACGGAGAGCAGATTGAGAGTCACAGATAATTAGGCCATTACTACCAATACGTAGCAGTAGATTGACAGCATCCAGGAGTCCGTGGAGCTCGCAGGAAGTTGAGCTAAGGAAACCTGGTAGTCGGCGTCCAATCCAGCCTCCATGGGGTGGAACTATACTAGGCGAGTAGATGGCACAGCCCGTGTTTCCGTCCGGTTGCAGTGACCCGTCTGTGTATATTGTATGAACAGCTGGGAGGGAAGAGGTCACTTTGGCGATGGTTTCTAGAGCTAGTTGCTTCTGTAGTAGGGGCAGGTCACTCTTGCATGTTGGTGTATAGGTGACGGCAGGGAGCGGAACCTTCCAGGGGGGCGGATTGTGAACAATTTCTTGTCTAGGAATATGAAATCCTATACTCTGTAGGTTTGTGCAAATGGTTCTAATAAGGGCGCAACCACCAGGTTGGAGTCGGGGTCGAGGTGCGGTGGGGTCGAGAGACGTTGTGATGACATTCGAGTAGTGGAGGCTAATATGTGGGGTGTGTAAGCATTTAACAGTGAAATATGTTACGTTAGCGTGTATTCGTTCCGTCAGAGGGGATAGATGTAGTTCCTGTAGCATATTGGCAACCCGAGTAGAGATTGGGCAACCTAGTATGAGCCGCATAGCTTTATTTTGAAATTTATCGAGGGGGTTCAATGCTGATTTAGGTAGTTGACATAAGGCAGGAGAGAGATAATCGATGACTGAACGGATAAATGCTACGTATATATTTCTTGCCACTGCTATGGAGATCCCAGCAGCGTTGTTGGTAAGCCACTGAAGAGGTGTTAGGCGTTGTTGTAGTCGAGTCAATACGTCATCAACAAGTGGATGAATACGCTGCCGTACGGGGGTGGGGGGGTGTGTGACGCGGACGGGCGCTCCCAGGTAGATATACTGCGTGCAGAGTGGTATAACGCTGGTACCTACTAGGAAAGCAGGGAGTGTTCGTGGCTTACGGGGAGAGAAGATCCTGCACTTTTCGGGGGATATGATGAGACCACATGAAGATGAGTGTTCATAAAACGAGTGGAGAAAGAGCTGAAGATCTTCAGAGGAGGTCGAATGAATGCATATATCGTCTGCATAACATGTAACTTGGGTACCTGGGACATCAGGGAGTAGAGAGAGAAGGCGATGCATGAGGACATTGAATAAAAATGGACTGAGGACACCTCCCTGTGGGGTGCCAAGGTCAAATCTCCTGGTAGCACTAATAGCCCCTTTATAGAGTACACGAGACGATCTGTTGCTCAGGTATCCTTGCACCCATCTCAAGAGATTCCCTTTGATATTAAAATCTACAAGCTGATCGAGGATGATATCCTTGTTTGCAATGTCAAACGCACTTTTAAGATCTAGAAAGGCCACAATACTGGTAGGGGAGAGGCGGGTGTATAATTCATAGAGACAATGATGTGTGCTGCGGTGGGGCAGAAAACCATAGAGCCTAGTGGAGAGTTTGTCGTGGAGGCGGAACATGAGGCGGTTGAGAAGAATACGCTCCAGCACTTTGCTAAAGCAGGACATGAGGGAAATGGGTCGGAATTTGTCGGAACCGGGTTTAGGAATTGGAACAATGAGACTGGTCGTCCAGGCTTGTGGAACATATCCATATCGTAGGCAGAGATTATAGAGACGGAGGAGGGGGTCACTTGGTACTTTTAGGAGAAGGCGGAGGACTGAGTACGTGATACCATCATCACCCGGAGCTGTCGACCTACTGCTGGCAAGAGCACGGCATAATTCGGATTTTGTTATGGGTATATTGTCCTCCTCATCTGGTTCTAGCATAGCTGCGGACAGACGAAGAGTGCGATGTAACGAATGAGTGGAGAGGGACTCTCTAATATGCGCTGGGAGATTACGAACACTGGATTGTTCAGACCAATCCTCTATGAGGGCCTGTGCGTAATGAGATGGGCTATGGTGAAGACCAATGGGTGTCTTCTTTCGGATCACCTTCTTAATAAGTCTCCACATGGTTCCCACGCTCGTCTGTTGGTTGATGCCATTAGTGAATTGGTTCCAGGCGTCAGTGTGTGCACATTGTTGTATGGTTACCAAGGCGGAACTTGATTCTTGGTATTGCCGTAGAGTGTCGGGGTTAGGGGATCTCTGATATGCAAGGCCGTCTGCTTCTGCCTGTCTTTCTGCTGTTAGTATACGGTCGTTGATCATCCAAGGCTGTACTCTCGTCTGGCGTTTGATATTTGGCCTACGTACATAACGATCGAAAAAGTTGTGTGTGCAGGTGACAAGAGAGTTGTATAACTTTTCAGGAGATTCAACATTAAACTTGGGGAGGTGTGCAGATACGAAGGAGACGTAGTTGGGAGAATACTTTGGGGGGATACTGATTCGCGTGCGTTGGTAAGCTGGAGTAGGCATCACTGGGACTGAATACCGAAGGCAGAGAGCGAGGTGATCTGAGAAGAGGATAGGCACCGAAAAGCACTTGACGTTGGTAGGCACGAGTCCACATGTAAGTATGTGATCGAGGGTACCGCCCCGAGCGTGCGTAGCACCACCAGTGTTCCAGCGAGTTAGATGGTTGTGATGTATAAAGTCGACTAGCCGGGTTCCGCTACGATTTACAGTGTCCGATTGGTCACCTAGGGTAGGGTGTCTAGCATTAAAATCGCCCATGTATATCATACCACGAGTTGTGGGAGTAGGAAGGGCTGCAGTATTCAGCTTACCAGGGGCAGAATAAACGTTACAGAGGCGAATTGTACCACTTCCTAGTGCAACCTCAATAAGTTGGTAAGTCGTGTCATTGTCCTCGGAAGTGCCGAGTGGTCGATGCTGGACGGTGGAGTGTACATAAGTAAGGAGCCCATTTCGAATGTGGTGAACATATGGAATATAACCACTAAGGGATGGGGCTGCCCCCCCACCAGTGGGACGTCCAACAAAAGCTTCTTGGATAAAGATGACGTTCGGTTGATGATGGTTGACGTAGGCCCTGAGTGCAGCAACCTTCGCGGGTGTGGTTATACCACAGGCATTCCAAGAGAGGATGTGTAGCTGTGCGTTGTTATTGAACGTTATTTCTGTTCTTTCGGAGGCCAGGTGAGACGATAGTAGAGGATCGGGCACTACCTCCTGTTGGTCCTCGGGAGGGGGCGTCCACTGTGATGGCAATCATTTTCTCGAGGCGAGTAGCGAGTGAGTCAAATTTAACAGTAAGTGCAGAGGTTGACGCGATGTTAGCCTGCTGGGCATCCACGAGCGATTTGAGTGTTGCATCGTTAACCGATAGTCGTGTAGACAAGGAGTCAAAGGCGGCCATAAGAGAATCAAAGCGAGCTTCGATGCTATCAAATCGAGTTTCAATAATTGCAACACGATTTGTAAGGGAGACACACTGAGACTTGAGAGATTCTACGGCCTCTTGGAGCGTAATGATCTGCCGAGAGGCGGCAGCGGTGGATGGCGGCGATGGTGTCGGTGGGGGTGGAGTTTGGGTACTCGGAGCCAAGCGTACTCGTTTGGTACATCCATGCCACACATTAACTCCGGGCATTTGGCATCGCGGGCATTTCCACTGCGATTTGTCTGGTGTAGGTGGTTTTGGTGAGTCTGTCGATGATGCCGAAGTAGAGGTAGGTACTGTGGTTGCTGTAGGACTACGATGAGGGCAGGAACGCGAGTCATGTTCAGCTGAACACCATGCACACTTTTCATGGGCATTGCAATACCGAGAGATATGACCAATACCCCAACATTTGAAGCACCATGGTTTTTCGTCAGGCATTTTGCGGAGTTCACATGGTGGTAGGCAAGGAAGGAAGGAAAAGTTAATGTGGGATGGGGGCGGGTTAGGTAGGCTCCATGTAATTACAAGTCTGTTGATGGGTACCTTATTCTGCAGGAAACGGCGTACAGTATATACCCCTGTTAGCTCCTTAGCTAAAGTTGGTTCAATATCTACAGGATATCGTGTGATGAGATATGTGGGGAACTTGTGCGGTCTATCTACAGAATCTTGTATATCAAGAGATAACGACAAAATCGCCCCATCCTTGACCTCATCTATGATGTCCTGTCGGCGTCTCGATATGTAGACATAACTTGATGTGACAGCTGACATTTTGACCTCGGCTAGTTCTCGATTAAGACCAAACATTCTTACGACTTCAGAAAGCCATCGCAGTTTCTCATTAACTCCTGGGTTCCCTCTGAATTGTAGTTTGACATACTCGGAACGGGGGACAAAGGCAAGAGAAGTAGATGAAGGTGGGGGTGGGGGTGGGGGAGGTGCATTCTGCGTAGCAGGTCGTGATGGAATGGGTATGGTAGCATCTTGTAGAGGCAGAGCCTTGTCACTCTTGGTGGCCTTGGCAGCGGGAGATGTCTCTTCGCTATTGGCATCGGAATCGCTATCTATAGGACGCTTTGCGGAAGCGTTGGTGAAGTCCATAGGCTGGGGAGATGGATTGACAGGTGTCATTTGTCGGTGATCGTGATAATCGAGACGAGGCCAGTTTTTCAGTGACAGGTCGTCATCCTCACTTAATGCAAGATCCATCTCAATATTTGCAAGGGAGCCGGGACCTGTGTATTCCATTTTACGAGGCAAGTTTGCAGTATTTGTGACTTGAGCAGTTTTACCAGGTGAGTGATGTGGCCATGATGTGGGTACCTGTGTCAAACACCTCGCACTGCGCATGCGCAGATGTGAGGAATTCGATCAGGGAGGCCCTCCCCGAGTATAAAGCACTATTTCGGCTAAGTTCCACAATAATCAAGTTCACTGATAACACTGTACGATGCACTGGGTTTTAACACGGCCTCCGGCCAACTCCGAATAATAGGAACACCGTATATCTTGCGAAAAACGGGGGTCAGTAGCAGAGCTTATCCAAGCAACCGCCACCTACCGTGTCCAACCGTGAAGTCTCAATTGCTGGTAGAAGAGTGATGTAAGAGACGTAGTTTGGACAGTATTTCGGAAGAATGGAGATGCGGAAGCGGGTGTGAAGAGGAGGAGGCCCACTGGGTAGGAAGTACAAGGGTCCAAGTGTGATGTGGTAAGAGAAGAGAGTCTGTATGGGAAAGCACTTAACGTGTGTTACTGCTAGACCAGATGTGATGACGTAGGATCTTGCATATATGCTCTTGGAATATCCCTTTAGAGCACTCTGTAAAAGGATTAACTGAAGAAAGATAAAAAAGAAAAATATAATTCAATTCTCCTGAACATAAGATTATAGCTAAAAGAAGCTAGTTGCTGTATCCATAGGTGAGGACCACAAGGGCGACTACAGTATCGACAGAACAGTGGCAAGAGAGGTAACAGTTGGCAACACAGTGATAAAAGGGGCGACGTGAGTTGACAGGACCTACGAGCTAGTGAACTAGTAGGGGGGACAATGGCGGCAGCCGGGAATAGGACTCAATGCTACTAAAACATCTCCAAAGAGCAACAAGTCAACGCATGTAGCTAAAGAAGACTACGCCTAAAGAATTTAGTGCAAGACACGTGCTTACTAGTTGAAACAGGGTTGAAAATGAAAATTTAAATATATAAGTTTTTGCAAGACATTCTCATTTGTTTGGGAAATAAGAGAGACAGACATGGACATAGTGCGGTGAACTCAAAGGCAGAAGCAATAAAGAACCTGTACCGAACAATGTAGAAAAAGTTAGAAGTTTCTTGGGATTGATAAGGTATTATAGGAAGTTTATTAAGGGATATGCAGACATAGCTAATCCATTGTCAGAACTTTTAACCTCAGCAGGAGTTGAGCAAGGGCCTAATCAAACAAATTTAAGGTACAATTTAACTAATAATTAACAATCAGTCACTCACATTGATAACAATAGTAACAATAATAATACCAATATGTATATATATATATATACATATATATATATATATATACATATATATATATATATGTATATATATATACATATATATATATACATATATATATATGTATATATATATATATGTATATATATATACATATATATATATATACATATATATATATATATATATATAAACACAAAACCAATTAATCTTGTAGTGAGTTTAGATTCTGATGTTGCTTGACTACTTAGGACAGAAGAATCTCACCAGTGGGGCGACAGTAATAGGCTCTTCACTATGTCCCCAACAAGGCACTTGACATTAATCATTATGTTCACAATTATCACAACTTGTCATAGAATACACTTAGTCACAATTCTAGCAGATATAATTGTTGTGAGAGTCAATGCTTCACTAGCTTCTTCCAGCCATGAGTACTTATCATACCTTGAATTAGTACCAGGGGTCATTCGTAAAGCCGAACGATGAAGTGAAACAATTGGTCCAGTTTTGTTGTTCTTCGTTGGCCGAACGTTTCCACTCTAAGCTCACCCAGACTATTCGATGCTAAACGAATTTGTGGTGGTGATATAGTGATATGCCGGCTAGGTTGTATTCCAGCTCTATTTGTCAACTTGTCCATGTAGTTCTTCTCTCCTCCTCCACCCTTCACGCTTTGGAGTTTCGAAGTTTCGGAGTTTAAAACTTCAGAGTTTCGAAGTTTTGGTGTTTGAGGCTTCAGAGTTTCGAACTTTGAAATCAAGAAGTCGATAATACTTTTCCAAAGCATTCGGTTCTCTCCAACTGTAATTAATTGTGAGTCACAATTGACCTGTGACATCCATTAAGTTCATTGTTAATGAAAGATTCAAAGTTCATTTAGGGACCTGCACAACAACAAGCTTTGACAAGTTGAAAGATAAACTTACTAGTTCTTCAGTTCTAATTTTTCCTAATTATGATAAAGAGGAAGAAAATTATGAGAAAGAGGCGGGGTAGGGAGAAGTGGAAGTGGAGGTAGAATGTAGATTGAGAGAAGCAAGTAAATGCCTTAGGGGATTAAAAAGTGTAATGAGAAATAGACATTTGGGGATGGATGCTAAAAGGAGATTGTATAAAGGGGTGATTGTACCGACAGCACTGTATGGGGCAGAAACATGTAACATAAGAGAGGAAGAGAGGAGTTTGAATGTGTTTGAGATGAAATGCCTGAAAAGTATGATAGGGGTTACTAGACTGGATGGAGTGAGAAACGAGTAGGTGAGGAGGAGAGCAGGGGCTGGAAAGGGAGTTGGGAGATAGGGCCGATGAAAGGGTATTGGAATGGTTTGGACACATGGAAAGAATGGATAAAGAATTATTAGTAAAAGAGGTGTAGAAGGCAGAGGTGGAAGGAGTGAACATGAGGGGGCAACCAAGGATGAGATGGGTGGATGGGGTAAAGGGGGCATTGGGAAAGAGGGGAATGTCTGTTGAGGAAGGAAGGGAGAAGACAGGGAATAGGGATAAATGGAGAATGGTTATGAATGGGTGATGCTGTGATGCATGGAAGGAAGTGGGTTGGGGATGGCGGGGTGTGGAAGTATGTGTGAATGATATTTTGACGCAGTCAAAAGGGATTTCTCCCTGTCTTCTCTTTTTCTGCATGAGGGGACGGAGAGGGGGATCGCCGATTGAATGAACTATCCTTGCTGTGGATGTGCTGTGTTCTGCTAACACTACTTCTAACCCAGGGCAGTGGACGAGATGCAGAGATGACCCGTCATCCAGGAGAAGCCAAGATAAGAGGGAGGGAGGGGGGTGAATGGGAGTGGAGTATGTGGGGATGGAATGGGTGGGAGTAGATTTTATGCCTTTGCTTTTTGGCTACCTCCCTTGTAAGGGGGAAATAGCCATTGGTATATGTATGATAAAGAGTTAATTCTTTGTAATGATGCATCAGACGTAGGGTTAGGAGGCATACTGATGCAAGAGAGAGATGGAAAATTACAACCGATAGCTTTCATATGGAGACTCTGTAACAGTGCAGAGAGAAACTACTCCATTACAGAATGAGAAACATTAGCAGTGATACATTCACTGGAGAGAGATTGTTTTTGTTTTAATACATTTATTACGCCCGTGGGCGGCAAACAATAGTACATCTATCACAGCATTGTGTTAGAGGACATGTCATATATTACACACATTCTTTAAATGGAGACATAATACAATAATCATTCAGGATCCCCCGAAATGGTGATGGCGAGATAGTGGTACTATGTAAGTGTTACATACAATCATCATGCCCCGTCTCCGGGGAATATTGTCTGTCACTATGGGTCACTGGAGACAATAATACCAAGGGTGTTCGTGTTAGGACGGTTACACAGCCCGCACGGTGATCACCGTGGCATATCATCCGTCTGGGAGCCCCGTCACACAGGTCGACTCCCAAGTCCGAGCCGAGCACTGACATTATTGTGCTTTCGTACCATGGTCTTGCGTCGGCGTTACTTGTGGTGGTTGGGTAGGAGGTGGTCGTATGGGGATATCGGTAGACCGTTCCGCATCTTTCGGTGTGTTGACATGGCATGAGTGGCTGCGTGTACTCGTATCTTGTTTTAAGGCATGATAGGGTGAGCATTGCGCGTGACGTCCATGACGTAGGTATAGGCTGCCTTGGTAAGATGGTCCACCGTTTAATAAATTCATTGCTTCTGAGGGCGACAAACAATAGTATATTAGTCATAGTATTATGTAAAGAGATACAAAAGGAGGTATGGTTGGATTTAACAATCAAAATCCCCCAAAATGGGGGTGGCGAGCTAGGAGTGTATCTAAGTTGTCGTCACTAAGTAAATATTTACATACAGTTATCACGTCTTGTCTCTGTGGAATACTGTCTGTCACAATGGGGCATTGGAGACAGTAATGTTCAAGAGTGTTGGCTTTAGGGCGGTTAAACAGCCTGCATGATGAGTAATGTGGCATATCTTCCGCCTGGGATATTTGCCACACAGGTCGATATCCGAGTCTGAGCCGAGCACTGATAACATTGTGTCTCCGTACCATGGGTCCGCGTCGGCGATACTTGTGGCGGCTGGGTAGGAAGTGGTCGTGGTGTTGAATGGAGACACTGGTGGCTCGTTCCGCATCCCTTCGGCGTGTTGTTATGGTGTGAGTGGCTGCGTGTATTCTGTTTTTGTGGCATGTGAGAGAGGGTACTACGCGTTCGTTGTCTAAGACGAAGGCACAAGCTGCTTTGGCAAGACGGTCCACCGTATCGTTGCCAGCAAGGTCGACGTGTGAGGGCACCTATATGAAAGATACGGCCATAGATGCTTCATGAGCAACGGCGAGTTGGGTCAGTATGGCCTGTACAACACGATAGTAGTTGGGTCTGGGTGAGGAGAGGGCGTGTAGAGCTGGTTGGGAGTCACAAACGATCACACCATTTACGTTACAGTCTACAAGATATGTTACTGCGTCGAGGATTCCGTGTAGCTTGCTCACAAAACGTGGAGCTTGATGTGACAGGTAACCTGCGGCCAATCCATCCAGCTTCCACAGGTGGCTGTAAGGTGGGTGAGTACATGGTACACGCTGCTCTTCCATCAGCCTGTACTGAGCCATCCACGTAGATGACATGCGCTGCGGGGATCTTTGAGGATACGCTGTCGATGGTCTCTAATGCTAGTTGCTTTTGAAGTGCAGGAAGGTCATCTTTGGAGGTTGGTGTGAAGGTGACGTTAGGGAGGGAGATTCGCCACGGGGGCAAGTCGGGTTCAACCGTTTCTTCAGGGACGTGGAGGTCAAGGTTTCTGAGTGTGTTGCACACTGTAGTGACGAGGTTGTGGCCTCCTGGTCGAAGTGGGAGGCGGGGTGCACCGTCAGGTTCGAGCGACGCTCTGATGGTAGCAGTAAAGTTTGGGGACAGATAGGGCGATCGGAGGCATTTTACAGAGAGAATGGCCATGTTAGCATATATTCTCTCTACGAGCGAGGGTAGACCAAGTTCACTTTGCATGTTAACGATGCGAGTCGAAGGAGGGCAACCTAAGATAAATCTCATTATTCTATTTTGGAATTTTTCGAGAGGTTCCAAAGCTCTCCTGGGAAGTTGACAAAGGGCAGGTGATAAGTAGTCAACGAGTGATCGAAGAAATGTGGTGTATAGAATTCTGACCATTGGTAATGAAACGCCGGTGGAATTTGTGGCAAGCCACTTGATAGGGGTAAAACGGGCCTGCAGACGATCAAGGAGATCATTAACAAGGGGATGGATATGTTGTCGAGTCGGTATGGCTGGAGTGATCCGGGCTGGTACTCCAAGGTATGTGTACTGTGTGCAATGAGGGATAGCATCACCTCCCATGTTGAACGTCGGTAGTGCTTGGAGAGTACGAGATGAAAATATTCTGCTCTTCTCAGGGGAAATGATGAGACCACAAGCGGTAGTTGACGTGTAGAAGCCATTGAGGACGAATTGGAGGTCAGCGGGCGAGTTGGAATGGATGCAGATGTCGTCCGCGTAGCAGAGAAGGGTTGTACCGGGAACGTTAGGAAGAAGTGAGAGTAAGCGGTGCATCAAGACGTTAAAAATAAATGGACTTAGTACGCTACCTTGCGGGGTACCGAGTTCGAACTGCTCGTAGGAACTGCACACACCTCGAAAGAGAACACGTGACTTCCTGTTACTCAGATAACCTCGAATCCATCGAAGGAGGTTTCCTTGCACTCCGAAGGTAACCAGCTGGTCAAGAATTATTTCATGGTTGCCTACATCGAAAGCACTTTTGAGGTCCAGGAAGGAAACTACGCTGGTGGGAGAGAGGCGGGTGTAGAGCTCAGTAAGGCAGTGGTGCGTACTTCGACGTGGGAGGAAACCATACAGCTGCGGGGAGAGTTGACCTTGTAGACGATTCATGAGCCGGGCAAGGATGATACGTTCAAGCACCTTGCTGAAGCATGAAGTTAGGGAAATGGGCCTGAATTTATCAGTACCTGGTTTCGGTATCGGAACAATCGTGCTTAAAGTCCAGGCTGCAGGTACATGTCCACGAAGGAGGCAGAGGTTGAAGAGGCGAAGGAGGGGGTTGCCAGGAACTTCCAGTAGGAGTCGGAGCACTTGGTATGTAATGCCGTCATCCCCGGGGGCAGAAGTTTTTGTATTAGTCATGGCTAGTCGTAATTCATTCTCCGTAATCGGGACGTCGTCTTCTTCATCTGGGTGGAGAAGTGCAGCCATTAGGTGGAGATTACGGGTGTTGCGACGAGTGGAGAGTGCCTCTTGGATATGCGTAGGAAGATTGTTAGTCTGTGACTGTGACGACCATAAAGTAATGAGGTCCTGGGCGTAGGCGTCTGGACTGTGATGGAGGGCGCTGGGAGGTTGCTTCTTAACGACCCTTTTTACAAGGCGCCACATGGTCGCGATACTAGTCTGGTGATTTATGGAATCAGTGTAATTCTGCCAAGACTCTGTGTAGGCACAGTTCTGGAGGGCGACCATATTATCCCGTGCTATTTGGTACTGATGTAAAGAATCAGGTGTGGGTTGCGTCTGAAAAGTATGACCAGTAGTCTGTGTAGCTCTCTCCGCTTGGATAATACGGTGGTCCAACGTCCATGAGTGAGGTACAGGGCGGCGTGGTAGGTGAGCTTTGGTTACATAGCGGCTGTAGAAGTCGTGTGTGGTATTCACTAAGGACGTGTATAGTGCGTCGGGGGATAGGAAGTCAAATGTGGGAAGGAGACTAGAGATGTACGAAATATACGTAGGGCAATATTTAGGAGGAATGGATATACGGGTCCGGTGATGAGGAGTTGGAATCCGAGATGGTATGGAGTAGTATAAACTAAGAGCAATATGGTCGGAGAAGAGAGTAGGAATTGATTGACAGGCGACACGGGATGGCACGAGGCCAGACGTGATGATGTGGTCAACTGTGCCTCCACGTGCATGTGTGGCTCCACCAGCTTCCCATCGTGTGAGTCGGTACCGATGTATGTAGTTGAGTAGAGGGATTCCACTACGGTTGGGGACAGGGGAGGCATCACCAAGAGCAGGATGTCGAGCGTTGAAATCCCTCATATAAATCATTCCACGATTTGTAGGTACTGGGAGGGCAATAAGATTAATAACACCAGGGGCAGAGTATACGTTGCAAAGTCGAAGTTTAACATTGCCCACAGTGACTTCAATTAACTGAAAGATCATAGTAGTATCCCTGGAGCATCGAAGGAGCTTGTGTGGCATGGATGCGTGGACGTAAGAAATGAGGCCATTCCTGGCCGGATGTATGTACGAGACATAGCCAGACAGCGTAGGTGCTGTGTCGCATGGCTGAGCACCACCGGGAAAGGCTTCTTGAATAAATATTATCTGGGGGTGATGGCGATGGACATATGCCTTGAGTGCAGTGAGTTTCGTGTTATGGCGTATTCCGAAAGCATTCCAGGAGATGACGTGAAGCGATACGAGATCAGAGAATCTTATTACTATGTGCTTTGCGAGAGCCGGATGAGGTTGGTGTTTGAATGTGGGCGCTGCCAGGCAGAGCATGGGTAGAGGAGTTCAAAGGCAACGAGAGCTTCTCTAGATGGGAGGCAACTGTATCAAGTCGCTCTGTAAGGGCTGTGACAGAGGTGATAACAACTTTGTGAGATTCAACTAGACTGGCAAGTGTGGTTGCTGTGGTAGCCTGTTGGTTAACTAAACTTTCGATACGGGCATCTATGGCATCGAATCGCTTCGTGAGGGCTGAACAGCGGGATTCGAGAGATGCAACAGCTTGGCGAAGAGCTTGTACTTCAGCAGAGTCCGTGGTGCTGGGCGTCGTGAGAGAGGTGGCTGGAAGTGGTGGTGGTAGTGATGATAGTGGTGGTCCAAGTCTTTGGGAAGTGGCCGTGGGTGTTCGCTTAGTACAGCCATGCCAAACGTTGACCCCTGGTTTATGGCATCGGGGGCACTTCCATCGGGATGTGTCTGGTGGTGGGGATATGGAAGGTTCTGAGGTAGATGCGGAGTCGTCGGACGTGGTGGGTGGAGTGGGTGGGCGGTGAGAGCAGGAACGAGTGTCATGATTCTCCGCGCACCAGGCACACTTTGCGGGAGCGGAGCAGTATCTTGAGATATGTTTGAAGCCCCAGCAGTTATAGCACCATGGAATTTCATCTTTCATTTTGCGAAGCTCACAGGGAGGGAGGAAAGGTAGGAAGGGGAACTCTAAGGTAGGCGGTGGTGGTTCAAGTAGGCTCCACGTGATGACTAGTCGGTTGATTGGCGTCCCATTTTGGACGAATCTGCGAGCTGTATATATCCCTGGATATTCCTTGGCATGAAAGGCATCGATGCTGACAGGGTATCGAGTGAGGAGGTATGTAGGGAATTTACGTGGTCTTTCCGTGGAGTCCTGGATGACTAGGCGTAAAGATAACATTTCCCCACTCGTGATACTTTTAATGATGTCTTGTCGTTGTCTTGAAACATAGACGAAACGAGATGTAATAGCTGACATCTTCACCTCAGCCAGCTCACGATCGAGACGGAAAGACTTGGCAACGTTGGAGAGCCACCGAAGTTTCACGTCACAGCTTGAGTTGTCAGGGAAAGTTAATTTGACATATTTCTCTCTGGGAGCAAAGGCAGGAGCCTGTGACGGCGAAGTATAGGACGAGATTTGGGGGAGGGGGTAGGGGTGGGAGATGGTGTGATATCATAAGCTTGTGGCCCTGTCATTGGATTCTTCTTCGATGATTTAGCAGCAGGAGAAGGTGGTGGGCTGCTATCATTGGAGACTTCATTTAGAGTGCGTTTAGCGGGGGTAAATGGTTGTGGTGCAGAGTTGCCAGATGTAGGAGAATTTCCTTGAGCGTGATGGTTGTAAGTCGTAAGTGAGGGCCATATGTTAATTGGATCTTCATCGTCACTCATAGCGAGATCGGCTTCAACGATGGCAATAGCCTGTGACCCTGAGTAGTCCATGATTACCACACGTTAAGATTATTCACAGGAGTTCAGGATTTATGAGGCAGTATGCGGGGAGAGCGATTCATCCATGTCGTCACAAACCTCTTACCGCGCATGCGTAGACTTGGCCGCCCCTGACCAGGAAGGTCGGAGGGATAATGTTTTCACAGCTATAGACTAAATTAGTTAATGTTCACACACCGTGATGACAAAAAATGGTAGAGGTGGTCTTATAATATCTCACAGCGCACAACGAAGGGTTGGAACACAATAACACTGCCGGAATTCTAACAAAGAGCACGGAGCTCAAAACTGTAGGACCGGTCACACGCCATATTTGTTTTCATTCCACTGGGGGGGAGAGAGAGAGAGAGAGAGAGAGAGAGAGAGAGAGAGAGAGAGAGAGAGAGAGAGAGAGAGAGAGAGAGAGAGAGAGAGAGAGAGAGAGAGAGAGAGAGAGAGAGAGAGAGAGAGAGAGAGAGAGAGAGAGAGAGAGAGAGAGAGAGAGAGAGAGAGAGAGAGAGAGGAAGAGAGAGAAGGAGAGAGAGAGAGAGAGGGGGAGGGAGGGAGGGAGGAAGAGAGAGAAGGAGAGAGAGAAAAAAAGAGAAGAGAAAGAAGGGGAGAGAAAAAAAGGAGATAGAGAAAAAGAAGGAGAGAGAAAGAAGGAGCGAGAGAAAAGGAGAGAGAAAGGAGAGAGAGGGAGAAAGAGAATATACTCCAACTCCTTTTCTCTGTGCGGTGTTTCCTGTAGTACTCCGGTTGTGACCTAAAGATGTTAAGGGTCATACAAGGTCACCCGGTATCACGGCCAGATTATTTCTTTTCCGCTGAGGCTCCTTCGGCTTCGGAGGAACCCCGGCAGAGATCCGGGTTCGCGGGGGATTGTGGAACACCTTGACGTACCCAAACCCTCCCCTCTCTTCCTCCATTCCTCCCTCCACCCACCCCCGCACCTACACCCCCAACTTCCTGTTTTCGTCTCTCTCTCTCTCTCTCTCTCTCTCTCTCTCTCTCTCTCTCTCTCTCTCTCTCTTTTTAAAGGCGTGGTTATCCTCCCAGAAGTGTCTGGCCCTGTCTTCACGGTCGTGAGAATATCCTTACTCTGCAAACCTCGATCCTGTCCTCGGTCAAATAATTTAGTGACCATTGCAATTTGCATAAGAATTCGCTAAGTCATGCTATCGTATCATATACATTTATGACTCGAGAAATAACTTCAAACACTTTTCGAGCTTAATTCAGGCACAGCGCCAATATGAAGCTTTTCGAAGAGGGAGCCTGTGTGTGTGCAAAGTGACATGACCCTAAGTGCCACATCTACGTATCCCTACGTGACAGCTTTACGTGACATCTTCACGTGGCAACCACGGAAGGCGGCACACATGAACGTGACACCCCCCTCCCCACGTAATATATATATATATATATAAATATATATATTCATATATATATGTATATATATATGTACATATATATGTATTTATATATATATATTTATACATATACATATATACATATGTATATATATATATTCATATATATATGTATATATATATATGTATATATATATATATATATATATATATATATATATATATGTATGTATGTATGTATGTACAACACTGAATGGGTCCCAGTGATTAGATATACAATTTTATCAACCATAATGCACTCGGTTCTTCCGATGATGATGGCTTACAATTAAAGTGCACTGTGGTTGATAGAATTGTATATATATATATATATATATATATATATATATATATATATATATATATATATATGTATACACACACACACACACACACATACACATACACACCACACACACACACACGGACACACACACACACACACACACACACACACACACACACACACACACACACACACACACACACACACACACACACACACACACACACACACACACACACACACACACAATAACGGTCACATACCATTTGCAAATATTTATGTTAATAGACTTTGTTAAATATCGCCAACCGTTCAGCTAATAGTTTCAAGCTTTAACAGGTCAAGAACTCCTGCACGTGGCACTGTTGAAATATTCATCTAGAATACCCCAAACATCTAAGAATACTGGGAGTGAACCTTGATCAGAATTAATTATTCATATCATGATGTAATATCTACAAAGAGGGTTCGCTATAAGAAAACTAAGTTCACTGTAGAAAAATAACTATCTAATGTATCGTAATACTTCTTTGGTTTCATAACTTTAGACTTTATGTTATTCTTAAGACCAATCTCACATTACGGAAAAGAAGGAAGTACTTCCGAACATAGTATCGTTAAAACATCGTTATCTGTTACGTTTTATCTTTAATTTTTAAAAATTGTATGGTGTAATCATAAATCATGTAATAGCAACCCCATTTCTCCACATCGAAACCAAGATTTTATCGACTGATGGACAGCTATCAGTGGACTCGCTTTTTCTGGCTATCATGTCGATATGGTACCTCACGATAGTGTCCCACTAGACCAAAGGCTCCATGATTAATCGTTTACCTGTAGCATTTCTAATAAATAAAATGTCTTTTCTATGCAGTGTATGTGAGCAAGCAAAAGATCCTTCGTATCGGAAGTCTATCATAACAAATGCCAATTTAATCAATCCTATTTTTTTTCTACAGACGGACAGCCCCCCTCCTTCATGTCCTTGTCATCATGACACGAACAAGACAAACAAAGGAAACAACTCAGTCAAAGTGGTTGTCCCAGGTTGTTGAAGTTGTCCAAGAGACCTTGCCTTCAGACATGAAACCGCACATAGCGAGCTCTTCCATCAAATACCACGGAATGTCCTTCGCTGTCGTCTCGTTATTATAGACCCTTTGGATTAATTAATGGAACCCCAGCGCTAAACGGGAGGAGTCGCAGGGGTAGTGAAGAAGAAATTGGGGGGAAAGTACTAGAAAGAAGGGATTGTTATAAAATAGATCAGCATTTCTTGATGTGCAGAGACTAGTCGCCAGTCCTTATTTACATAAAAAAGTATCTCTGGGCCATAGGGGTTCCCTAATGTACCCCCAGAGAAAGAAAATATTAGGTAATCATATCCCCACCCACTACTCAACTGTGTGCCAGGGAGAGTCGAAGCTGAAAGCTTTAATCCAAGGCTTAACTCCTCACAAACAATGACGCCCTCTTTAACAAAGCGACGTCCTTTAGTGGTTTTGCTCCTACAAGTTCCGAGGGCTCACTGGAGGGAATCCAGTGAACATAGCAACAGGAAGTCTTTGACGTTCGCCGGTAACTTTGTGGTTTCCCTGATTGCCAATAGTTGGCGTTGTAATTGCTGTCCTTTGATTATCTATTATCCAAATATGCATAACAGTGTTATAGTGAATTATTTTAAGAATAAATCTAATATCATCTGGGTCCAGCAAATAAGGATGACAAGGATCTCAATGTATAGACTGGTTGTACAAATCAGAATCCTTATTATCCACATTTGCAGCATCAAGAGTAAAACTGAGCATCTTACTCAGGTCATTTACCTGTACTTTTTATTATTATTACTCTATTTCGGTGATACCGTATGGTCTTGCTGCCAACACGCATTGACCCTCCAGGGGGACTTGAACCACCAATCATTTAGCTTCCCACCTCCAGACTTCGAGACTCTAGTCCTCTCAGCCTCCATGTTTAACAATATAATATGTCATTAACAAAAACATTTGTAAACTTGGTATTAAGGATAATCCTGATTATCAGGAGGAACACCATGTGAGAAAGATCTTAATTCACTCACTAGAACTTTATCAAAATACTTGATCAATTTCTAACAAGCTAGACATCCCCTCAGATATAAAGACCATTTTCATATACAATTCTAATTGTTTGCTGCCACGTTTATCAAGGCATAATGCTATCGGTACAGTTTCCTTAAACACATTTGGAATGAACACTTCCGTGCTCAGTGCAGACGGCTGGTAGTATTCCCATCAGAATATACCATTTTAGTTCGCCGCGGTTTTGATTCCTTAAGCATACTTGGGATAAACACTTCCGTGCTCAGTGCAGATGGCTGGTATTATTTATAAAAAAAAAAAAAGAAAAAAAAAAGAGCTAGGATATTTAAGGTTAAGTTCGTGACTGATTTTTTTTTTTTTTTTTTTTTTTTTTTTTTTAATCTTAAGGCTATAGACCCATAAGGGGGTCATTAAGCCTGGTGTGAACCTGCGATCCTGTTTAATTTACCATTACAATTTCCACAACAGTCCTGTTGTGCGCAAATAATACACTACTTTGTCAATAAGGAAACAATCATTGGCCAAAATATTTGTCACATTTAACTGAATTTTGTCGAGACTGCAATGATGTATAAGCGCCTGGCGCTGTGTATCATATTTCGTGCAGTGTATGAGTATGTGTCTTATAGATAGTGTAGTGTTGCAGGTGTTGCACTGGGGAGAAAATACGGCAGTAATATAATGATTTAGGTGGGTGATGTAGGTGGAATTCATCCTCAGCCTTGCTATGGCGATTTCCTCCCGTCTATTGCTTCTGTATGATGTTGACCAGTCTGTTATGTGCTCCTTTTGTTTATGTGTGATATGGAGATTGTCCCACTGGTGTTGCCAGTGGGCGTGTAATTGTTTTCTTAAGATTGAATTGAAAGCACCTGTGTCTATGGGTATATCTATAATAAATTAATTTTCTAACGCAGATTTGGCCAGCGTGTCCGCTTTCTCGTTCCCGGAAATCCCAATGTGGCTGGAAAGTAATGGACTTGTTGGTCGTCGAAAGTGCGCTAATGATTTTGCCCAGAAGAAAATTCCCCATTTGATTACCTGACTTAATTGACTGTAATGCACTCAAAGAATCTGAGAAAATAACAAAGTTACTATGTGTGTCAGATTAAGCCTTTTCTATTGCTTTGTATATTCTAAAGAGTTCGGCAATATAAGTGCTCGTGTGATCCGGCAATCGGAACATCATCCGGGTTGTGGAGCTATATAACCTTGTCCCTGTCTTACGGTCACACTTGGCCAGTGTACCCGTTGATGACTTGTAGGATCTTCTGTCGGAGTTCTTCTACCGAGCACGATTTCTTGTGCTATAAGAGGAAGGACTTTTTGGGTCCTTTCCCTTTTTGAGAATAGGTATGACGTGGGTATGTCACCATGTTTCTGGGAAGTCATGATTAATCCAAACTTAGTTGTATAGTTCCAGTAATTTGTTGAGCGAGATTGAATTTAGATGTTACAGCATCTCATACCTAATCTCATCCGGGCCAGCAGAGGTCCCTCTACAAGAGCTTAAAGCCTGTTTAAGCTCGTGTATTTGGAAGGGAGTATTGTATTCGTGGTGTGTATGTGTACGAAAGACCAGTGGCTCTGCTTCCAGTCTTTATTTATACTGTAAGAATGTTGGCGAATAGTTATTTGTATTGCTTGTTTGTGTAAATGTATCTGCTATTATGGTTGTGATGTGGGCGTATCTACAAATGAGGTTCCTATCGTCAAAACCTTTACGGTAGGTGTGCATGTTTGCCGTCAATTCTTCGGGCGGCTGGCCAAATCTGCGTTAGATGGGTGTGCATGTTAATTGTCGAAATAAAATCACACCAAGACTTTCGCTTGGACTGTTTAATGATTTTACGGGCCTCTGCTTGCGCCTTTATAAAAATAGTCAAGTTGGGTAAAATTAGGTTGTTTTTAAAAGTTCGATAAGTCCTTTTCCGCTTTCAAAGTGGTTTTCTGCAGTCTGATATCCACCAAGGAACTCTATGCTTGTGAAATGCCGAGGTCTTTGGTATTTGCTTATGCGCTGAATTCAAAATGGATAATGTTGAATTGACTACTTTGTCATCCATATTGTCCCCTGTGCGGTTGACGTTGGTAGTACGTCGATACATTTCCCAGTTGGCTTTCCTCGTGATGAATTTGGGACAGGGAGGGGGTGGGTTGTCTCCATAGGCTGGAGCAGCCGTAACGTGGTCACCCCCTATTTTTAGGATGACTGGGAAATGATCGTTGAGCATGGTGTCGTCATGCGTAGTCCATTCTATGTCGTCAGATGGCGCACGAGATGATATGGATAAATTGATGCATGAAAAAGTGCCCCTAGCGTTATCTACACGAGTGGGATCGCCAGTGTTTAGTAGGACCAGGTTGTTGATATTGTTCTATCACTCCCCCACATGTGATGGTGGGAGTTAAAGTCTCCGACTATAAGTTTATGGTGGGGCAGCTGTCTTATAAGTTTATTTACCTCCTGTAGCGGAAATGGTTGGTCTGGAGGTAAATATATGGAGCAGATGGACGCAAGTTTGTTCTGTGCTTTCGTTTTGACAGCAGCTGCCTCCAAGGTTGTGGATAGTGGCAGGTCCGCTTGGGGAAGGCAGTCGCTTACAGCAACTGCGACCTCCCCTCCAGGCGCGAAACTGTCCTTCCTATAGATGATAAAGTTTTTTCAGGTGTAATTGAACACTGTGATTTAGAAATGTTTCCTGTAGACATATAACTGAGATGTTGATTATAGAGTTGAAAATAGATAGGTCATTTACTTTATTTCTAATACCTCGGCAATTCCACTGGATGATTGTCATTATTTTATTTTCTATTTTTATTTACTTATTTAATTTTCTATTTTTTATTTGCTTTGATTTCTTCCTTTGTTGGGCTTAGTGGGAGAGGTGTGTTTTGCCCCCGATGCTCGGTCTGGGCTGGATATCGGACTTAATAGACGTTTGCAGGAGCCGGCGATCTCCACGGGTACATCCTCTTCCACTTGTGCAGACACACGTAGTGGAAGTTCTGGGATAGTCGGGGAAGGAAGGTGCGAGTGCGTGGTTTGTTTGGTAGGTGGGCAGAGATCTTTGTCCTTATCCGAGTGCTTGCTTACAGTCTGTGTTTCAATGGTTCTGTACGTTTTCTTAACTGCAGAAGCATAGGAAGTTGCTCCGGAGGGACTAGTTGGGGTAACTTGTCTTTCCATCACACGCTTCCGTGCTTCGTAGAAAGAGATGCCACAAGTTGCTTTTTCGGTACAAATTTCTTTTTCTATTTTGAAGGTGGGACAATCACGGGAGGTGGATGCATGCTTGTTGTTAGAGGGGCAGTTGACACATTGAAGCACATTTGCAGAGCAGGCATCTGTAGGATGTTCGCCTGCACACTTACCACACACAATCGTTTGGCTATGATAAAACTTAGCAAGGTGACTATATTTGAAACACTTATTACAGCGCAAAGGGTTGGGGACATATGGTCGTACTGAGACATGGATGTATCCAACTTTGGCATGGTTGTGGAGTTGAAAGTGAAGATAATAAGGGGCGTGTTCACTCGCATGTTCTTTTCCCGGTCCAGTCGCATTATGAATTTGACATCTAGAATCCCTTCATCTTTCATTTCTTCGATGATGTCAGACTCGTCCATGGTCATCAAATCTCTGCAGTAGATTACCCCTCTGCAGGAGTTGAGTGACTTAGGGAGGGAGGCAACAACATCGGAGGTATGAAAGTTCTTGGCCTTAAGCAAGTCGCGTGTGGCTTTACCAGAGTTGGTGGTAACTTGGAGATCTCCGTTTCTAAGTTTCCTAACCTGGTTGATATCATCAGTATAAAAGGACGGACATTTCTTCAGAATAAAGGGATTGAATTCAGCTAATCGGGTCTGGTCAGAGTGGAGAAAAACGTGCCTAGCCTTATCCGGGTCGTCAGGTGAAGTATTTTTCGTTTGCAGAGGTGGAGTTGAAGACTCAACTCTGCACGTCGGGGTAGGGGACAACCCCCCTGTAACGCAAGAAATGTGCTCAGAAGAGCCAAAGGGACTATACTATAGGGGTCACACAGTTCCTTGGCGACTGGCGACAGCCGCGTGGAATGACATGCTGTGTGCCCAATGGGGACGGGGTCTACACTCCTCTAAACTACGACGGCTTTATACTAGATTTTGCCGGGCCGGACGAACGAGGAGTCGTGCGGATCCCGGAGAGCTACGAAAGGACAGAAAGGCCAAACAAAGAAAGAGCTAGGAGACGCCCAGATGTGGGTGACAGTGTTAACTGCCTAGATGAAAGCCATCTAACGTTACGTTGGACTATGAGAACTAGTCAGCTCTATAGAGTAGCCTTAGCAAGTATGACTGTCCTTGTTCAAATACCGACTGTCTGCTGCTATATGCTGCTGACGTCTGTTTTTGTCGTGTTCATTCAAAATACCGACGATACTATCGATACTATGTACAACATTGGTGATGAGATTCTTAAGCCTTTACTGTAAGTATACTATATGTTCTATGATATTTAGATTACACACATATAATTTTTTTCGGGATATACAGAAAGAGAAAGAAAAATGTTATGAAAGTATGCACAAATATACAAAAAATAGATATAAAGCTTGTGTTAAGGGGTGACTATAGCAGAAAAACTACGACAATCTGGTACACTTAGGAAACACTAGTCACAATTCACTTGGCGCTCGCTGAGTACGGACCTACCCTTGGAGGTTTGAAACTTACACTTTGAGCTTTGAAAAGGTTGTCGCGATTCACTGCTTAGGTCATTAACGAACTGCGTACCCCTGGTAACTTTTCGGCCATTAACGCTGCACACTTGCTTACAAGCGGCATGTGTGTGGCGGCTATGGGATACCCTTGACTGAGCGGAAAAATAGATAAGAATGACATGGCGACGTTACGTATGAACTTAGCATTGTCAGGAAGTGAAGATGATGACTTAAACAGTAATCCATCCAGGAAGAGGAAAAATCGGCAACAAGAACGAAGCACGGTTGGCTTTCAACTGGTGAGTGAAGGGAGGAGATTACTAAAAAGGGGCAGAAAAAAAGAAACGAAGAACGAGACATTGAAGTATAACAAGATGCTGGTATTGGGCGTGGCGCTAAAGAGTTGGAAATGGAAGGCACGTATGATGAAAGAAAAATACTCTATTTCCCCAACAATCTTGAAATGGACTCCAACAAGAAACTGCAGTGGGCTGTTAGGTTGAACAAAACGCATCAAGAATTTCAAGTCCTGTTCAAAGAAGGTAAGCACAGACCGTACATAACTGTGAAGAACGATGAAGCAGTCAATATACTAAGTACCAGGGGATTTGAGAAAGTGATTATAGAAGTTGCTAAGGACAATGAAAAATACACAAAAGTGCATGGAACCGGAGGACTTGTTAGACCGGGTCAACACTTGTTTGCATTTCCACATATCGTATCATCTTTGCGTACCACCTAGTGATACGATACGGTGCAACAGGGTATTGTACCCATTTGTTGCGTATCCCTATACAGCAGGCGGATACGCAACAAGTGGGTACAATACCCTGTTGCACCGTATTGTATCACTAGGTGGTACGCAAAGATGATACGATACGTGGAAATGCAACAAGTGTGGAGCCGGGTTTAGCTGGTGAAAGGGTTGTTTGGGCTAAAAGGCGAGAAGTAAGGTACGCGGGAAGGATGGAAACAAAGCCCCAAGTAATTGCACTAATGAAATGAAGATATATCTGAAAAAATATTTGTTTCATGCTTAGGATATAAGTAGCTATATATCATAAATCTTCTGAAATATGTTATAAGTGTAGTAAATGGGAACACTTAGCGTATAAATGTCAGAACAACTATCGATGTAGGTACTGTGGTAAAAATCATAACTCGAGAGAATGTAATGAAAAGATTAAGAACAAAGAAAAGGTCATTCCAAAGAGCTGCAATTGTGTAAAAGAACATAATGCAAATTCAAGATTGTGTAGCAAAAGGACCTCTGTTCAACATCCAAGTGGTACAGGTAAACTGGTAGCAAATCAGCCAGAAAACAAGTGACATGTTGGCAATAACAGGCCGGTTGAAAATGCATGGGAACGAAGGGAAAAGGAAAGGCAAGAAAAAAAGGCACAACAACTGCAGAAGAATGTTGACTTGCCAAGTACACAAATCAGTATTGTAGAAACATTTGTTAGTAAACTAAGGGAATTGAAAAACATGTTCATGAAAATGGAAAGCTGGTTGAATGATTATGTGCAAACAAGAAAGAAACGTGAATGAAGAGGAAAAGGGAAAATGAAGATAATAAGGGACCTGATTCTTTGAAACAAGTAGAGACAAAATATACAAAAGAAAAAGAGGAACGTAACAAAACCAGTGAGGGGGTTCAGGTAGATTATGGTATATTTGGTAATAATGAAACCCTTTTGGTCAGTGTTGGAGACAATATTTTGTAAGCCCAAATGACGAACCTAAAGCAAAGGTAATTGAAACGACAGAGAAAATTGGTGAGGATCTTCAAAGAAATGGAGGAAAATGAATTAAAATGTATAATATGGAACGTTAACAGTATATATCGAAGAACTACTGACATCCACTAGTATGTTTTAACTAGTAAGGTGGATGTATGAGAGAGGCCAAACGCAGAGTATGGGATCCAATATATTTGACGTTTCGCCCAGCAGGGCTTCTTCTGAAGAAGCCCTGCTGGGCGAAACGTCAAATATATTAGATCCCATACTCTGCGTTTGGCCTCTCTCCTACAGTGCTGTTGCAGTCGTTGCTGCTTTTACTCAAAGGCGGATGTATTATTATTCCAAGAAGTAGGTACTGGTGGTGTAGACTTCAGATTGCCTGGATATCAAAAGTTTGAACTATTGGTTAATTAAACAAATAATACAAGATGTTTAACTACTTTTGTCAAGAATAGTATACCAACTAATTTATGCATGGCTACAAGAATTAATGGAATTGAACTACTTTGTACTGAATTTAATTTCAAAGATTGAGTAATTTGTGTTGTGAATATTTAAACATGTCTGTGCGGGTATATTAGCATGCTAATATACCCCTTTTGATGTGTAATTTCTATATGTCAATAAATCTTTTGAATTTCAATTTGAATTGAAATTTGGAAACACTAGTTACACTTAAGGGACCCTTGAAGTGTTGGCTATAGGCTAGTTTAGTAGCCGCTAGCGCTGCTAGTCAACTTACCCGGCACGTAAGTGTTGACACTAGGATAATTTGGATACAAGTTTACTAACTTGCTGTTGACAATTGGCAAGTAGAGGAGCAGTTTACAAGTCGCTAGTAATAGCGGCTACTAAACTTGCCCATGTTAACGAGGCTTAACAGTCTCTTATGTTTACTGCAGCTAAACTGACAATAGTAATTTAGTTATTTTCTATCGGTAATTTGATGTATTAGAAGTTGGTGGTTATATAAAAGTGACATTTCTCCAGGTTATCCATTCATTTATCTATTGGTTTATTTTCATATGTGTACTTTAACACCGTTCAATATGACGATTATTCTTGTTTGTATAAAATGAATTACTGGAAAGATATTTGAAAACTGTGACCTAAGACAAATATCACCCGACTTTAAGGATGCCGTAGACACAGAGCAACTTAAAAAGACTTTTCCATTCGGATAGTGTTATATAATCAAAAGCTTGATCATAACTGCGAAATAAAAATCGTGATAACGTGGCGCACTAGAAGCATACGAACAAGGTGAAGGTGGAAATATAGGTGGATGTAGAGGAGTGCGTGGAGGTAGAGGTGAAGGTGGAAATGGCGAAGTGAACTATATTATATTGAACATCAACAATATTACTATGCTACTGATCTTTTAATTTCAAAATAACAAAGAACTTAGAAGAACAACGTAACAAAGGCGACGTATGTAAACAGGATGTTCTATTGGCTGGTTGCCATCACAAACAAAACAAAACTGAGCCGATTGCACGCGTTATGTTAAAAAAGGCCTCAAGTGTTTATGGAAAATAAATACTGCCCAAACAGGCCGTGTCTATGTGGAGCAAAATTTAAATGGTGTAAATTTGAATTAAATAACTCAATCTTGGTTACACGCACAAGAGATATAAGTAGATAAATAAATATGTATTCATGGGGATTTCTAAGCACTTCTCTACATACTCTTGTTTACATAGGGCAACTTTTGAAGGTGATCTAATTTCTAATTTGCTCAGTAGCACTGACACAATCGAACAAACTGTTCTTGAGCGAAAAATTGTGGTTTGATAGTATTACTGCGGCACCGTTTCACTGTATTTCGACTGTTTTTAAGAAACAGTCATGGCTATATTGATATCTTTTCTATCAATCAAACCCTTATCCATTTTTTTTTCTTATGAACATAATAGATTGATGTCTCTGATATGAGAGCACGTTATTTCGATGACTTGTTGGAAAAAGCTAAAGATATGGACTATAATTTATAGCACTTCTGTACTTGTGGACAGTCTCGTGCCGCGAAAAGTGAGGATACTGAAAAAAAAACCAAGCTTCGGGTGAAACTCATTGTCATTTTAACAAGTGAAAACATATTTAACAGTAATAGAAAATCTTATCATTGTTTAATTCATCATTTAATATTGAATCAACTCATTTGAATTTCAAATCCTAAGTGTTATCATCACCTCAGAAATTAATTTGTTAGAGTTATATAGACAGTGCAGAGCAAAATGGTTTCATGATGGAAGATACGGTTTGCCAAGCAAGCCACAAGAATTATCTGCCTTTTGCGGTTTTTTTTTTTCATAACTGACATTTGCATGGCCATTCCCTCCTCGTGGAGTTTATGGTTTTGCCAACCAAATATCAGATAATGACACACTTTGCTGCCAATATTCAAACATTAACGGTCGACATTAACGGTCGTAAATCACACAAACTGGATCTTCCACAGTACAGCTGCTGAAATGAAAATGGTCCATGGGAATCTTTAATGGTGTCACTAGGAGACGAGATGAAGTGAATAAGAGTCTTATTAGATGTTCATGAGGTTCGCTATTTGCCTTCCATAAGTTTTGTGGGAAAGACGATTTTTTAATATACGAGTTTCTGAACAGATGGCTTTGATAACAAGAACCTCCAGATGCAAACACATCGCTATCGGGAAAGTATTTCGAAGGGATTGGAAGAAAAGACGGCAAGTCATGCTGTTTCTCAAGAGGAGGAGGGTTGTCGGTGCCAACCCAGAGCTTCCAGCGGAGAGACAAGTACGACTTATACGACTCATTTCGATCTCAATCGTGATTCAGCCAGTCTTTGGGTGTACTTCGCAAGCCGAGTTCGGACTGGTAGGTGATAACGATAAAGCTTCCCGGCAGGAGACCTTTAAGTCCATAACGAGGTCGTGAGGCAAAAGTCCGACTGCTCTATGATGGTGACCTCGTCCAGCTTGCCATCAGTTTGTTTTTGTATTACGTACGGTCATTTACCAGCGTTTACTAATGTAACTCTTCTACTGACTATACGTTCTTCTTATCGGCTGAACGAAATTATTTGGAGTTGGGATATAGTATCTATGAGAGAATATAATCATGGTTTACTGAACAGAAGTATCTGTTATGAGTAAAATTGAATGCGATTAAGGGCATTCTCTTTGAGCCTAACGAATTCTTCAGCAGAGGCAGAAGAAAAGGTCATTCTTCACAAAGATCTCAGGTAAACTTAATTTGAACAGCATTGACTTGTACTACATAAATTTAACTCTTGTTCATGTTGTAAACAGAGACAAATTATAAAAAAAAAACACTTTCATATGTAGATAGATAAACTATACTGTTCGTCACATACCATCTATAGCTAAAAGGCTTTCGACACCTTCTTAACTGAAGAGGTGCCATGGAGACGAATGAAATAGCCTGGTGATAAACAGAATAATAAAAGTACTACCCACTGAATAAAATCACGTGACTACAATCAAAAGAAAAGTACAAGACAATAACAGTGAAGGGATCACTCTCGTGGCAGTGATTCTTACAATCAGAAAGTCCCGCAAGCATAGAAGTGAGATACCCGCTCGCTCCCATACGAGCAGGTCACGCATCTGCTCTGGTACCCGAGCTAATTCCCATCTCTCCCTGGAATCTCGCTCTGCCAACTGTTTTGTCCTCAATTAACGCGTTTGCGCTACAACATAGCCCCTGTGGTTTATCAAAATTGTTGGAACTGGATTCGTGGAGGAACCCACATTCCCGGTTTATTTCGCGCATCATAGCACACCGGCATAGGTTGAGCTCACAGGGCATCACAAGACTGAGGTAAACAACCCCCCACCAGGACAAAGGCCATGGAGGCCTCCCTGTCTCAAAAAAAAAAAAAAAAAAAAAAAAAAAAGACTCCCTACCTACAAGGTCCTCTGACGGCTTCTATTCGCCCTTCAGCGTCGTCGGAGCCCTCGGGACTGGCCCCCTCCGGGGAAAGCTACCCTCCTTCAAAATATTGTGGGATAGCACGGTCATCCTCACCTCCCGCCACCAAAATGTAGCCGACACCCACGACGACGTCAAGGAGCTTCGAGGGCACCGTGTGAATATTACGATGCTGCTCCCGGAGGATCGCCTGACGAGGATGGAAGTACATGATTTTTCACTTAAATTGGAGCTAATCACGAGTCAGCCCATGATTACTAACGCTAAGCGGTTACTTGACTGGCACAAACAAGAAACCTCCCACGTGATTATTGACGTCAAGGGAGAACCCATCTCCAATTTAGACTTAGGAGGATGGGGGAAGTTTGCAGTTCACACATACATTACCTATTCCTTCATCCGCTCTGACACCCACAACCGCTGCTGCATACCCTACATCCTCTGTGCCGCTGCTTCGGCTACTGCCATTGTCTTGGAAGAGAGTGACCTCAAGGACATTTTCTACACAGTCATCGGGGTTGGGGGTGGGTTAAGGCAGCCCTTGGGCACAATGACCTCGAAAGCAAAGGACCTGATGCCTTGATAACAATGGCATGCAAGTAATCCATCGCCGACGGGCGCGGCACACACATGCGCGAGAAAGCTCACTCCTTCTATCCGTAAGCACAAAACAAAACTACGGAAACTCTAGCAGCGCGATAACTCAGCTCCCCCCCCCCCCACGACCCAGCCCAGCACTGCCTATAACACCCCTGTCACAAACTAGACTCTGTATTTGAGTTGATACTTTGAAACATAGATCGTGACCCGGGCAGTTCCTGCAATCCACATTCTAGAACATATATTTTGCCTCTTTTAGATAATTTGAATATTACTCGGTTAAAAAAAAGTGGTGCGCAATTATTCAATTAAGTTTGTAAATAACTTGCAATTTGCCTTTGACTTACAATGGAGTTGGGTGTACACAGAATGTGAGCGCGGTAATCAGGGGGTGGGGGGCAAAAATGCCCGCGGGTCTTTTTATACCACAACCGTACAACACCAATGCCATGGCACAGGTGTTAGTGTATGCCGATGTAGCCTATCCTATCACTATCTGTCCAGCTCCACACAATATACCCGTTTCTTTATTTCTGTGTAAAGAAAGCTCACAGCATATGAACTACTACATATCTAAAACACGTAAGCGAGGGGGGCATAGACGTGAGGGCTCTACTTCGAGTCGTCATCTTGATTTACTTGCCCTCTGACCTCTGAGGGCGGGAAGCTCCGATTTGTGTATTCCTCCTCTGTCGGCTTGCAAATCCTCTGCAGCTTGAATGAAAAAATAAGATACTCATGTCTACAACCAGAAATCTTACTCCACATTCTTAGG
>NC_134799.1:52975292-52987792 GCF_046742065.1 Oratosquilla oratoria
GTACATCCAAAGCAAGGCCGCTGACCGGCGACCCCCTTTTCAGTCCTCTCATGCAGAAATGGAGAAGGCTGGGAGAAATCCCTTTGGGCTGCTTCAATTTATTTCTCATACATACTCCCTCACCCCCCCCATCCCCCACCCACTCCCCCTCATGCGTCACAGCATCATCCATACACAACCCTTCTCTATTCACCCTTATCTTCAATCCTCTACCATCCCTCCTCAACAGACATTCCCCTCTTTCCCAATGCCCCTTTTACCACATCCATCCATCTCATCCTAGGTCGTCCCCACACGTTCACGCCTTCCACCTCTGCTGTCCACACCTCTTTTACTAATCTTTTTTCACTCATTCTTTCCATGTGTTCAAACCATCCCAATACTCTTTCATCAACCCTATCTCCCAAATCCCTTTCTACCCCAGTTCTCCTCCTCACACCCTCGTTTCTCACTCTATATATCCCAGTAACCCCTATTCTTCTCAGGCACCTCATCTTAACACCCTCAAATTCCTTTTCTCTTCCTCTCTTATGTTCCATGTTTCTGCCCCATACAGTGCTATCGGCACAATCATTCCTTCATACAGTCTCCTCTTAGCATCCATTCCCAAATGTCTATTTCTCATTACACTCTTTAATCCCCCAACACATTTACTCGCTTCTCTCTATCTCATTCCACCTCCAACCCCACTCCTCCCTTTCCCACCATATTCGCACCTATCTAAAACTACCTACTTCTACCCTCAATTGTAGATACGTTGACATAATTTATTTGAATTTTCTGAAAAATCATCTCCTTTAATTTAATGGAATATGAAAAAGAAAAGACCTCTTGGTCCTAAACAAGGCTGGAGTTTTAGCAGATATCTTCAAATAATTGAGATTTTTTTCTGTTCTGAATCGGCTTAATTACGCGTCTCAACTCCTTTTTATGTTATGTTGTCTTAAAGCTGCAGACCTCAGAGAAAACGCATAAAGTACTTCTGTTCCTATAGCCTCAAAGTGTGGATACATTGAAATCCCTGTTTAGGAAATATAGCGTTATAGAATTATTGAATTGTTAAAAAAAAAAAAATCCAAAGCAATTTTTTTTATCAGTTCTGGAAACTGATTAGTATAAGGAATCCGTCCAACGCTTTTCCACTTTTCACAAGCTCCTTATATTCGTATTATCCAGTTTTACTCTGGTTCTGAAAGCTCTGAATGGTACGGAATAATACAAGGGCTATTATTTCTCGGTCCGCAGACTTCGAGTGTCGCAACTGGAAAGTATACCTTATCGACCCCCGCTTTGCAAGCTTCTGATTCGATAGAGATCTTCCTGCCTAGGTAAAGGTTTTCCTTTCACTTAATTCCAGACCCCGAGGGTAATGATCCAGAGCGCGGCCTGACCTCAGTGCATTGAAGGGCCAACTTGAGAGTCATCTGCTTTTTCTGTTTAGCCATCCCCTCGTATTCAGCCTTCGCCAACGAAAAATGAATAAATGTCCTTGAACACTCATCGCTAAAGCTTCTAACCACGCCTCTTCTCTTCATGGGACTAAGAAACACTGGAATTCGCTTCGGCCTTGGGGATGTTTTCTTGCCTGCTCTCCTTTGCTAGGGAGGTCTTGCGTGGATTTATGACCCTCTGGTCGTTTATTCTATCTTCTACCAGATTCTATTCAGATGAGGGAACTCCCCTATTGCCTGGGTTTTCAACCATTGTAGAACATCCCCTTAGGCTGGAATTTGAAGGTTTCATGGATGAGGGTATTGGAGCATCTCACTAG
The DNA here is from genome assembly GCF_046742065.1 of Oratosquilla oratoria. NCBI lineage: Eukaryota > Metazoa > Arthropoda > Malacostraca > Stomatopoda > Squillidae > Oratosquilla > Oratosquilla oratoria. The sequence goes on from NC_134799.1 coordinate 52,977,064, forward strand.
TGTCTAACTATAAATGGAACAAGACCAGAATGTATATATTCTGTATTCAATATTCTATGGATTTTAGTGATATCTCTACGAACTAAGTCATTGTGTAGTGCTTTATAGTTGGGAATTGAGTTCCACTTAAAAAAGGATATACAGTACTTATAACTTTTACTTCAGTTGTCGTTATGTTCTATTTTCCTCTTTAAATATTTCCTTTGCCACCTGTACGAATTCGTCTCTTTACTGCTATATTATCCTGCAAGGTGGAAGCGCTGGTTATTGCTGACTAAACACTGTAAGATCAGAGACATTATCGATAGCCTCGACCTGATCGTCCCAAGTCATTCTTCGTGACACGGCCTAACTGAATTCTTCGTAATGGCAAACCAGACATTAAAGTGGTTTTTGCCCTCAGAGCGCTGTGTCATCGCCCTTATGCCTTGGTCGTCTGGCCAGATGCTCCAGTCTTATTCTTACACAGATAATGTGTGTACTTTTGTGGAATGTTGTTTGTATGCGCCTAATCTAAGCTTAATCTTCCTAGATAGTCATGCACCAGGAGAAAGAACGAACGCTTGTTATATAGAAACTATTACATACGCTCGCATGCACACACACACACACACACGCACGCACGCAAGCACACACACACACACACACACACACACACACACACACACACACACACACACACACACACACACACACACACACACACACACACACACACACACACACACACACACACACACACACACACACACACACACACACACACATTCAAACGCAAAGTGACGATTGAACAAAAAATGAACTACTGCGTTCAGTTCACCGTAAATATAAACTACTTCCGGTCGAGTGTAGTAACGCATAAGAGATGCTGGATTACAAGGACGCCTTCCAGTGACGCTCACAGACAGTCCCGCCCGAAGGCATAGCCTGTCATAACACATCTGTTTCCCGGCCAACCACCAGCACATCTATCCTTGGGGATAATGCCGCGCTGAAGAGAAGTGATAACGCAGGAGTTAAATGAGAGATTTAAGGATGGGAATATAAAGGAGGGATAGTAGATGTTAAAAGTGATCGGCAAACTTTTATTGAGTGGAGATTTTTCTCCAATTATAAAAGAGTGTTGTGTGACTCTGATCCGTAGGGATGTTACTGATGTCCTTGAGATATTGCTAGCATAAATGTTTAGTAATGATGTGTAGTCGTAGAAGATAGCCTGGAATCAGCCTATGCTGCTCACTGTAGATGCAGTATGTAGATAATGATTCATTCGTTTGAAAATGGCCAAGGCTTATCATAGAATTGTATTAATCACTAGTGTCCATTTTTGGCCAAATGTACTGTACTAAAAAAAAAAGAGAGAAAAAAAAAGATAATGTATAACCAAGTGAATTTAAAAACTGTAAAGCAGTTCTTCAGCAGCTCTACAAAAAAGAAAAAAAAAAGCAATGTTTTCCAGCCTTGAAAAGTAAACAAAAAGCGGAATAGAATTGCAGATAATTTGATACAAGAAAACCTTTTAAACTGAAGTAAACACTGTATAACAAAGATACATGACAGATTCCCAGTAATGAAGCTATCCAAGCTTAGTGGAAGCCATGAGGTGGCTTAGTATTCCTTTTCTTTCTTTCTTTTTCTTATACGTTCTTATACGTTGGATGAAACGCTTGAACAAGCCGCCACCTCACTCCCCCTCCATTCTCCCCTTCCCAGCTGAACGAGACGACACAAAATACAGCGACATTACACGAAGGCTAATTGCCGTCGTTCTCTTTGTGCCACGTCAGCTTAGCTGAACTAATCACACCTTAACCTCCTGTCTGGTTAATGCGAAGGGATTTTTATTTAGTTTAGGGTGGACTTTGGTGGAGTGGTGGTGCTAACGATTGTTATGGTTTTAGTCTGCTCCTCAAATGCAAAGCATCGTCTATTGCTAGCCAGGACAAATGCAATAAGTGCGCCACCGTGTCAAAGGTATAAAGTGATGTCATTGACGTAACTTTAGGAGAAAAATACTTAGTTCACAATCATATCCTTCCCTCAAATCAAAAGAGATGCCTCAATCAACTCATTGTCAGTGAAGAACCAGCTTTAGATAAAAAAGTAAAAATTAACTAATAGATAGATAAAAAGGAAATGAATAAATACATAAATGAATAAATTATTTAATGAACAAATAAGTTAATAAATAGATAATTAATGAATAAATAAATAAATGAACATAGAGATAAATGAATGAATAAATATAAATAAGAGATAACTGAATAATTAGTTCAGTAAATTAGTTCAGTAATTAATCTATCAAGTAAATAATTATTTAGTAAATAGTAAATAGATAAATGAATAAATAGATCTAGTAAGATGGAGGGACTACCTTAGTTGTAGTGACAAATGATTTATATCATTTCCCTAATGATAATACAAAGCTGTTCAAGTTTTGATGTTGTTGAATCTAAATATACTCAAAGACTTTTAGCTTCCTACTCTGTTCATTCATTATGAATATTTTTAACCATTATAAGGAAAATAATGTTGGTGTTGTTTGGGTAAAGATAAATGATAAATAAGATCATAGATATAATAGATAATGAAATAAATGATGTCAAAGTAAATAGATAAAATCGTATTTTTTCTTAATATTTGCAAGATTTTCCTCTCAAGAATATAATAAATCCATTAACTCCTTCCATACAGGGTTGCACTTACCCATTGACTGGCTGACGCCATGTGATTTTATTAAGTACCGTTGCAGCTCAACCTCCCCCCTCCTCGGTTGTAAAGAGGTCTTGGCCCAACATTTCGATTGGGCCCTTCCGTACCGGCTGGCACTTTTCCTCTTACTCTGAGTGTCCTCAGACTGCCTTATTCACCTTCTAGCATTCCCTCAGTAAACAGATTCAATGGAATGTCTCTTACGAGATCTTCAATTTATCCCGCTGAAGTCAACACGGGAGAATAGTAATGCTTCCAAATAGATGACGGACAGACTGAAACATGAGATCGGAATGAAAAGAGGACTAAAAACGGGGAAACACACCTTAGATCAAGATATAACGAAATGGCAAAGCTGGTTAAAAAGAATACACATACAGCGAGACGTAACTGTGAAATTAAGGTTGCCAGTCAAGCAAGATCCATCCCTAAGGGTTTCTTTCATCTCTATAGAACAAAAAGTAAAGAAAGAATAGGCCCAATTAAAAATGATAAAAATGTCACGATAGAATCGGAGGAAAAAATGAGTGAGGAGTTTAACAACTATTTTCTCTCGGTGTTTACTAATGAGAGATTAGATGAGGTACCTGACTGCGATCCGATTTTCAATGGGGAAGAAGAAAGTAGACTATCTAATATCAGCATTAGTAAAGTAGTAGTCAAGTAGATAGAAAGACTTAAAACTACAAAATCCTCGGGTCCAGACGAAATTTTTCCGAGAGTGCTTAAGAAGTGTGAATTTGAAATCCGCGACCAGTTAACTGAAATATTTAATAAATCGGTAGACACTGGTTTTGTGCCTACTGTTTGGGGGCAGGCAAACATTGTCCCTGTTTTTAAGAAGGGAGATAAATCGTCTATATGCAACTACAGGCCAATCAGTTTGACATCGGTTATAGGTAAAAAGCTTGATTCAATAATAGTAAATAGACTCGGAGAACACATCGAGAGACATAATTTGATTCGTGATACACAGCATGGTTTCTCCAAGGGTAAGTCATGTGTGACTAATCTTCTATCCTTTTAAACTAAAGTATATAAGGCGTCAGATAATAATGATAACTACGATGTGATTTGCTTTGACTTTAGCAAAGCGTTCGACAAGGTGCCACATCAGAGACTACTAAATAAAATCAAAGCCCATGGCATAGGAGGAAAAGTGTTAGAATAGATTAGAGCTTGGATCAGTAACAGAAAACAGCGGGTCACCATAAAGGGAGTAAAATCCAGGTGGGGCAATGCTACTAGTGGGGTTCCCCAGGGCTCGGTTTTGGGTCCCTTGTTGTTCATTGTGTACATAAATGACTAAGACGATGGAATAAATAGTGATGTTAGTAAGTTCACGGATGACACTAAAATAGGACGCCTAATTAGGTCAGGAGACGATACAGAGATTCTGCAAGATGATCTTAACAAATTATTCACATGGTCGGTGAAATGGTAAATGAACTTCATTATCTCTAATTGTAGCATGATAAACGTAGGGCTATACAACCCCAAAAAATAGATACAGCTTAGTTGACATGTTTTTAGAGAAAACCGAGTGCGAGAGAGAGGAGTTCTAGTGACTCCGGACCTTAAAACCAGGAAACAGTGCATTAGCGGCATGAGTAAAGCTAACAGAGCATTAGATTTCATTGCTAGGACGGTAACGAATAGAAGTGTAGAGGTAATTATCAAACCCTATCTAGCGATAGTTAGACCCATCCTTGACTATGCGGTACAGTTTTGGTCTCCGTCCTATAGAATGGACATAAATTCACTAGAATCAATACAGAGAAGAATGACCATGGACTCAGAAATTTGCTTTAAGAGGAGAGGCTTAGGCACCTTAACTTACACTCTCTGGAAAGACGCAGAGTGCTGGGTGATCTGATAGAGGTGTTCAAGTGGATCAAAGGCTTTAACAAGGGTGGTGCAAACAAGGTCACCATTTTAAAAGAACAGGCAGGACTCGCAGTAATGGATTTAAACTGGACAAATTTAGATTTAAGAAGGAAATAGGTAAGAATTGGTTTACTAGTAGGGTGGTCAACGAATGGAATAGACTTAGTAACCATGTAGTGAGTGCTGAAACTATCAGTTCTTTTAAGAAACTATTAGACAACTTTATGGATGGGGATGAAAGGTGGTGATGGATATGGAGCTGCCTTGTGTAGGCCTTATGGTCTCTTGTAGTCTCCTTCATTCTTATGTTCTTATGTTTAACAGCGTTTCTTGACTTACAAGATTAATACAGGAACTTATTAGCCAAACATTGAAGAGCTAAATATCGTTTCCAATAAAATTTTCAATAAATAGATTTTCAATAAATAATTTTCAACAAAATTTTCTATAAAATGTTCAATAAAATTTTCAATCAAATTTTCAATCAAATTTTCAATCAAATTTTCAATAAAATATTCAATGAATAATTTTCAATAAATTTTTCAATAAAATCAGTTTTCAATCATATTTTCATAAAAATGGAATAAACAGAATATCTTCATTTCTGCATATGTCAGTCATGACCGTGAGACACTAACTTAATTTCTGTATATGTCACTACTACACCAGTGATTTTCTGCATATGTCATTACGTTATACCAGTGACATAATTTGGATTCTTTTAACGTTTCGAGACCATGGTTTAACTTTAATAACTTGGATCAAGGTCTACGTCTTGCTGTTGCCAAACCCAAGAGAAGGTTTGCCAAAACTATTTGTCTCATGTTAAAGTGCCGTTCATCCATTGACACATAATACAATTACCGCGTGTTATTTGAACGCCGTACCTCTGATCAAAGATTGCAAACATTACACAAAATAAATTATTCTAATTCAAGAACAATAATAACAAGGAACATATGAAATGATATGCGAAGGGCCATCTGATTCAAATCTTCGCTCACACCACCGCGATTGAAATATTATGGACACCGTTAACCTGTTATAAGGGATGAGTATGCTAGCTGATTGAAACATATATTGAATAATTCAGCCATAATGACTAGGTTGTAAGAAGTGACAATATTGGACCTGAGACCTGTACGCCGCGATATTATTCTTCGCGTCCTAAGACGGACAGACAAAGGGTTTAACTGTCAAAGTTCTCGAGAACCTTGAGGCACCCTCGCCAATCAGAGAAGGTCGGTATTACTTGATTAGGTCCAGCCTCCCACACCCGTACACCCAACACTACAATCTAAAATTAAAATAATAACATAATAAATAAAAGTCATAGATAGGAGAAATTAGTCGCATTCAACACCATCATTTTGGTGATATGAGATACGCTTGTTCGTGTTTCCCTGATGTAACCATTTTGGCCACTGCTACCATATGTATGTATGTATGTATGTATGTATGTATGTATGTATGTATGTATGTATGTATGTATGTATGTATGTATGTATGTATGTATGTATGTATGTATGTATGTATGTATGTATGTATGTATGTACGTATGTATGTATGTATGTATGTATGTATGTATGTATGTATGTATGTATGTATGTATGTATGTATGTATGTATGTATGTATGTATGTATGTATGTATGTATGTATGTATGTATGTATGTATGTATGTATGTATGTATGTATGTATGTATGTATGTATGTATGTATGTATGTATCGTACGCACAGGCACACAAACAACAACATAAACTTGAACATACTTCATCCGAGACGCCTTGTCGTGAGTGGTGCACAAGTCCTCCGCTGGAGGTTCCCCGCCACGAACTTGGGCGGAGGAGAGCGACCACGGAGACAAGGGGGCGCCGCGCCCCGGCGAACTGCCCCGGAGAGGACTCCGCCCAGACGACGACACGAAACCAAAGGAAACGGAAGGAAATAAAAAGAAACTATAGGGAATAAAAGGAAAATTAAGGAAATAAAAGGAAATAAAATGAAAGTGAAGGAAATTAAAGGAAATAAAAGGAAACTAAAGGAAATCAAAGAAAAGTGAAGGAAATAAAAAGGAATAAAAGGAAAACGAAGGAAATTAAAGGAAATAAAAGAAAACTGAAGGACATAAAAAGGAAACTAAAGGAAATAAAAGGAAAGACAAGGAAAATAAAATATAATGTAATAAAAGGAAATAAAAGCCAATACAAGGTAATAAAGAAAAAATATAGATTAAAAGTTTATAAAAGGTGATAAAGAAAATAAAGGGAAATAAAGAAAAATACAAACAAATATAAATAAAAGGTAATAAAAGGTGATAAGATAAATGGAGATAAAAGGAAAAGCAAAATAAAATGAAAGGTAATAAAAAGAAATAAAAGGAAATACAAGGAAAAGTAAAAATGAAGGGTGATAAAAGGTAATGCAAATAAAATGTGATAAAAGGAAATGAAAGGTAAAAAAGGTAATAAAGGAAAAATATATAATAAGATGTTATAATAGGTAATATAAGGAAACAAAGGGAAATAAAAGAAAAATAAAATAAATTTAAAATAGAGGTAATAAAAGGCAACAAAATTGAATAAGTAGAAATTAAAGGATAAACAAAATAAAGTTAAAAATAATAAAAGAAAATAAAGGGAAATAAAAATACAAATAAAATTAAATAAAAGGTAATAAAAAGTAATGCAAGGAAATATATAGAAATAAAAAATAAAATAAAATACTATTAAAGGAAATAAAAGGTGACGAAGGAAATGAAAGGTAATAAAAAGAAAAAGGGAAATAAAAAGAGAAATACAATGAAATTTTAATGAAAGGTGGAAAAAGGTAATAAATCAAATAAATGAAAATCAAAGGAAAACGAAATGTAATGAAAGGTAATAAAAGGAAATCAAGGGAAATAGAAATAAAATAAAAGGAAATAAAAGGTAATAAAAGGTAATGTAAGGAAATATATGGAAATGAAAATTTGATAAAAGGAAATAAAAGGCAGTAAAATGTAATAAATAAAAATATCAATAGATAATAAATAAATAAATACTGAATATATAAATAAATAAATAAATATATAATAGATATATAATATATAATATAATATAGATAGCATAATATAGATATATAATAAGTAAATAAACAAATAAATATATAAATAAATAAATAATAATTAAATAAATAAATAAATAAAAATAATAAATAAATAAAAGGTTATAAAAACAGTAAAAGGTAATAAAGGGAAATAAAAGGAAAATGCTAATAAATTGAAAAAAAATGTAATACAATAAATGAAAATAAAAGGAAAAACGAAATAAAATGAAAGATGATAAAAGGAAATAAAAGGAAAAATACAAATGAAAAGAAATAAAAGGTAATAAAAGATAATGCAAGAAAATCAATGGAAATCAAAAGAAAAATAAATAAAATGTATTAAAAGGAAAATAAAGGTGATAAAATGTAATAAATGAAAAACATAAAATAAAAGCTTTATTATACAAGGTATTAGACCCCCGTCTGGTGTATTGGCTGCATGTTATTGTGGCAAAGTAGCATGCAGCTGATACTTGAGGGTTTATATGGGGCGCCGCTATGGACCAGAGTCACACATCATTTTGTCTGTGATAGAGGAGGACTCTATTAACAGAGAAATTATGACACTTTTATTATACTGCGATTGTCCCTCCGTTATGCTATCCCCCAAACCCTTGTTACTGTCCTGTACCATTTCTCTGAATATTCATTTCCTTTTTTCGCCTACCCTGTGGTGGTGGATAGAATGCTGCCACCAAGTCTTCCCACTTGAATCGTAAGAGGCGAGGAAAACGGGACGGGGATTAGGATTAGGCATCCTTCTCCCTGTAGCCCCACAGGGGACATTCCTAAAAAAAAAGGAAAGCCATAAGAGGGTCTAGGAGTTTTCCAACCAGTACCCTATGGTTTGGGTCTCTTAATGTGCGTGGATGTAGTACAGATGAGGGTAAAAAGGAAGAGATAGGCAGTATGTTTGTAAGAAGAAAGATGGATGTGTTAGCTTTGAGTGAAACTAAGTTGAGAGGGAGTGTAGTTGGGAGGTTCTCATAAGTGAAGAGAGGGTGAGGGAGAGAAGGTTTGGCTATACTAGTAAGTGAAGAGATAGGTAAACGTGTAGTGGAGGGGAAGGAGTTTTCTTCAAGGTTAATGTGGATGAAGGTGAAAGTGTAAAAGGAGATGTGGGTTTTTGTAAGTGCATATGGGCCTGGTAGTGAGAAGAGTGTAGAAGAAAGGGAGGCATTTTGGATAGATTTAAATGAGTGTATAAACGGATTAGGGAGAAACGTCAATGTAGTAGTATTGGGAGGCCTTAATGCTAAGATAGGAATTGAACCAATAAACAGAAGAAAGTCAAGCATAAGTACACATGGGAGAGGGTGGTGGATGGATGGGTGGTAGATAGAGCGTTAATGGACTATGTAGTGGTAGATAGGAGGTTATAGGAGTTAAGGATATACATGTTCTAATGGGAGAGAGTTGGGGTGCTTAGAGTGAACTGCTTAAATGAGAAAGAAAAGGAAAAGGAGTACAAGAAGAAGCTGAGAGAGGAGTGGGATGGAGTGAAGGATAGAGTAGAACTAGGAGTAGAGGAGGAATGGGGATAGTTCAAGGAGGGAGTCACAGGGTGTGCAAAGATGGTGTGTGGAACAAGGAGGATGGGAGGAAATAGAAGGAAGTGTAGTGAGTAGAAGAAAAGATGCGAGCTTTCACAGATTGGTTACAAAATAGGACGAGGGAATCATATGAGAGGTACAAAGAAAAGAGAAGAGAAGTCAAGTATAAGGTAAAGGAGGCAAAGAGGAGAGCAGATGTGAAATGGGTTAAGATTATGACAGAAAATTTTGAAAGTAATAAAAAGATATTTTGGAAAGAAATTAAGAGAGGAAGAGGAAGCGAATCAAGTAGAGAAGAAAAGGTAAAAGGTGCAGATGGAGAGATGATAATGGAACAGAAGGCAGTAAGAGGAAGACGGGCAGAGTATTCTAGAGAGTTGCTAAATGTGAAGGAGGATAGGGAGGGAAAGGTAGTTGCAATAAGAAGTGCTAAGAAAAAGGGGTGATTTTAATTGTGAAGAGGTGATATGGGAAGAATGGAAGACAGAGTGAAGTGAGGAATCCTGGGGTAATATATTACTGAAAACATCAATAAATGATATAATGACACCGTGAGTGAAACAACACTATACAGTATAAAAGCGAATATATATACTTACAAAATTAGATTGAGTTTCATCAGAGGGACATACTGTTTCCAAATTTGCCGATGATACAAAACTGTGCGGAATGGCAAATGATCACTTAAACCAATTAGGTATTCAAGAAGATTTAGATAAATTACAGCAATGGTCTGAAAAGTGGCTAATGAAATTTAACACAAGTAAATGCAAGGTAATGTACATAGATAAAAATAACAGTAGGTATGATTACAAGTTATTTGGAAATTCATTAACAAAAGTGAATAGTGAAAAAGATCTCGGCGTAATTATCAGTAACGATCTCAAATCATCCAAGCAGTGTATTTCAGCCTCTGAGAAAACAAATAAGATTCTAGGACTGATTGCGCGATCTTTTGACTTCAAAAGTCCATCACTTATTAACAAGATATATAAATCGTTAGTTCGTCCACATTTGGAATATGCTGTTTCCGTATGGTCACCGAATCTCATTAAAGACATTGACAGACTGGAAAAAGTACAACGGCGAGCCGTAAAACTGATTACAAATATCAAAAATAAATCATACGAAAATCGACTAAAACATATGATTCTGTTTTCCCTAAAAAAGCGTAGACTCAGAGGTGGCTTGATACAGGTCTTCAAGATTCTAAGGGGAACTGACAACATCAAAAGTAACAAAATTTTCACACCGAATGAGAATCAGACAAGAAACATTGGTCTCAAACTGTCCGGAAATAGATTCAATTTGGAAGTGGGTAGAAACAACTTCGCCAACCGTGTAGTTAATGAATGGAATAAACTTCCTGCAGAGGCAGTGCAATGTAGTTCAGTTCGAAGCTTTAAGAATCATTTAGATAAATACCTAAGCAAGATGCTGTAATGATTATGATTTATTTTATATTATTTGTTTTTGTTTTGTTATAATTTG
>NC_134799.1:52992792-52995292 GCF_046742065.1 Oratosquilla oratoria
CGTCGTCGTCGTCGTCGTCGTCGTCGTCGTCGTCGTCGTCGTCGTCGTCGTCGTCGTCGTCGTCGTCGTCGTCGTCGTCGTCGTCGTCGTCGTCGTCGTCGTCGTCGTCGTCGTCGTCGTCGTCGTCGTCGTCGTCGTCGTCGTCGTCGTCGTCGTCGTCGTCGTCGTCGTCGTCGTCGTCGTCGTCGTTTTCTAATAGGTAAGAGTGATCATGTTGTTTTTCAATTTACGCTAGAAGTGGTAGAAGACTGAAAGAGGAGAGGGATTATACTCGTATAGACAAATAAGATACAACTTTCCAAAGGTAAACTTTTCTATAATAAAAACAAATACTTTGAAAAAAGTGTATTAGAGTGAGTCCAACGAAACTAAAGAAATTAAGAAAAATGGGATATTTTCATGAAAAATTACAACATCGGTGTTGAAGACTATGTCGCTCATTCATGTCAACACTGACATAACTCAAAAAGTGATACTTTTCAGGAGAAGCAAAATAAACTTTTAATTATGTAATACAGTCTCCCATGGAACTTTTAAACGAGGTATTTAGCAATGAATTTTTATTTCATGATTAAATGTAGTACATGACATCTCATATTAAAAAATACATTTATTATAAACATGCTTTGTGCCTATTTGAAAAATAAATTTGGAATTATGACGTTATTGCCTTGAGCGACATCTAGCGGCCAGTTTTGCTACTAGAGTTATGGCGTTCTTACCACAAATAAATATAGAAAATGGCAAATTCAGTGGTATAAATAACTCAAAATCTTCAATTTTTGAGTTATGTCATTGTTGAAATGAATGAGCGATGTATCCAAGATGAGTGGGAGAGAAGTACTTACAGAGTTTAAAAAAGATGTACATTTGGTAAAACATAAAAGAGGGAAATTGGGGGAGGGATGACAAAAAAACAAAACAAAAAAAAAAACAGACGGACACAAAATAGTCAGAAATAAGTATGCGAGAATAAGAAGAAAAGAAGAAAAGAAATTTGAAAATGATAGCTGACAAAAGTAAAGATCAACCAGAACCAAAGTTGTTCATCAGATTTATAAATGATAAACTGAAACCTAGGGAAGTCATATACAAATTGAAAGTTGAAAAAGTATCATATGAATATGTAATAATGAAGTAATAATAATGAATGAAATAAAAAAGGAACAGAAAATTGAGGGGGGGGGAAGAATAAAGAAAACGAAGTTTAAAGTTAAGTAGAAGGGTTTAACTGTCGAAGTTCTCGAGAACCTTGAGGCACCCTCGCCAATCAGAGAAGGTCGGTATTACTTGATTAGGTCCAGCCCCCCACACCCGTACACCCAACACTATAATTTAGAATTAGAATAATAACATAACAAATAAAAGTCATAGATAGGAGAAATTAGTCTCACTGAACACCACCATTTTTGTGATATGAGATACGCTTGTTCGTGTTTCCCTGATCTAACCATTTTGGCCACTGCTACCACTATTCATATTTAAACGAAACCAGGAGCACGACATGTATGTATGTATGTATGTATGTATGTGTGTATGTATGTGTGTGTATGTATATATGTATGTAGTTAATGTATGTATGTATGTATGTATGTATGTATGTATGTATGTATGTATGTATGTATGTATGTATGTATGTATGTATGTATGTATGTATGTATGTATGTATGTATGTATGTATGTATGTATGAATGTATGTATGTATGAATGTATGTATGTATGTATGTATGTATGTATGTATGTATGTATGTATGTATGTATGTATGTATGTATGTATGTATGTATGTATGTATGTATGTATGTATTGTACATACAGGCACACAAACAACAACATAAACTTGGACATACTTCATCCGAGACGCCTTGTCGTGAGTGGTGCACAAGTCCTCCGCTGGAGGTTCCCCGCCAGGAACTTGGGCGGAGGAGAGCGACCACGGAGACAAGGGGGCGTTGCGCCCCGGCGAACTGCCCCGGAGAGGACTCCGCCCAGACGACGACATGAAACCAAAGGAAACGGAAGGAAATAAAAAGAAACTGAAGGAAATAAAAGGAAACAAAAGGGAATAAAAGGAAAATGAAGGAAACAAAAGGAAATAAAAGGAAACTGAAGGAAACTAAAGGAAATAAAAGGAAACTGAAGGAAATCAAAGAAAACTGAAGAAAATAAAAGGAAAATGAGGAAATTGAAGGAAATAAAAGGAAAATGAAGGAAATAAAAAGGAAACTAAAGGAAATAGCAGGAAAGATAAGGAAAATAAAAGAAAATGTAATAAAAGGAAATAAAAGGTAATAGAAGGTAATAAAGAAAAATATGAAATAAAAGTTTATAAAGGTGATAAAGAAAATAAAGGAAAATAAAGAAAAAAATACAAACAAATATAGATAAAAGGTAATAAAAGGTGATAAAATAAATGCAGATAGAAGGAAAAACAAAATAAAATTACAGGTAATGAAAGGAAATAAAAGTAAATATTAGAAAAAATCCATATAAAAGAAAATA
>NC_134799.1:53007792-53012792 GCF_046742065.1 Oratosquilla oratoria
CCTCTTCTTTTTCTCCACCTCCTCCGCCTCCTTCTCTTCCCCCGCCCCCGCCCTCCTCCTCTTCCCCATTCTCCCTCTCCTCTCTATCTCCAATTCTTCTTTCATTTTTTCCTCTGCGTCCCCTTTTAGAATTCTCATCCTTCTCCTTATTATCTTTCTCATTTTCTACTTCCGCATTTTTATCCACCCACTTTCTCTTTATCATCCTATTCCCTCTTCTCTTTCTCCTCCTTCTTTTCCTCTTCTCCTCCTCCTTCTTCTTTTCTTTCCTCTCAATTTCCTTAGCCTTATCCTTGTGCTTCCCCATGTCCTCTTCCTTTCTTTTTACCTATCTTCCTTCTTTTTTCTTCTTCCCCATCTTCTTCTCCATACACTTCTCAATGATGAATGGACCCAGTACATAGATTTTAATTCTATCAACCACATAAAACTTTTTCCATTTCAATTCTTCGAAAACACGATAGAGACTAACAGGAGCTCGATAGAAGCATATTCGGCTAGGTTCGAGTCCTCAACCCGACAGCGTATCAATTTCCAATTATGCTTCCATCAATCTTCTGTTATTCTCGTTCGTGTATGCAAGGAATTAAAATGGAAAAATATTAATGTGATTGATAAGATGAAAAATAAATTATATATATATATATATATATATATATATACATACACACACACACACACACACACACACACACACACACACACACACACACACACACACACACACACACACACACACACACACACACACACACACACACACACACACACACACACACACACACACACACACACACACACACACACACACACTCACGTATATATCAAAGCGTTATTCGATCGTGACCAGGGTACGCCAGAACATTTCTCTTCTTATGTCTGCTCCAGATAACGGGATTTGTTTTTGTTGGTGTCCGAACACGGAGCTAATATAAACAACACCATTTACACCTAATTTCCGGGGTGATAATTAGGAATAGTCAAGGACACTTAAACCGCGATGATGAGGCGAGTTTGAAGCCAGAGGACGGGGGAGTCGAAGGACGTATTTGTTCAAAATTCAGGTCGGGGCTGAAAGGATTTAGGAGTTAAACTTGATGCCGTGCTCTTGAAAATGACTCGTAATCTAATGGTAACATAGGCAAAAACAAAGAGTTTTATATTTTACGAAACTGCATCATATATATTGAAAAATGATAAGACAATTATGATTTTTTTTCCTTCGCATCCTAGTCACGTTGTGGAAACATGTTTCGATGACGATATTTTTCATATAAGTAATCAAACATATATATATGTATGTATATATATATACATATATATATATATATATAAATATATATTTACTTTGCATTATTTTTCCCTTTCTGCTATTAAAGTACACACATCGAAGATCAATTAAAAGTCAATCAGTTATACAGTTTAAGCGAAATTCCGAACACGAACACCCAAGGTTTCGATAACAAGATAAAAAGTCAATTTCCCGAAGCATTATTAACAAGATAGCTTTGATAAATATTGATAGAAACTAGAAACTTTATTATTTATCACTGAAGTTGATAATGAATTTTAAGTCATCATTAAAATTTCTACAAATTTTCTGCTTAACTAAGAATATCCCTCGAAGTCCAAGATGAGCCTAAACCAAAATTCCTAACTCAAAATAATCATCGAACTGAATTCGACTGTCACCACAAAGCCTTTGGAGGTCCCATTCTATAAATAAAAGAAAACATAGTTGCATCCAAGAACACAAGAGAAGTTTCGGAAATATATATTTTCATCAAACGAAGGCTCACTCGATTAAAATAAAGTATATATATATGTAATTGCATCCATGAACATAAGAAAAAGCACGGAAATATCTATTTTTATCAAAGGAAGGTTCATTCGACGAATAAAAGTAAATATAATTACATTCATAATCACATGAGAAGGCGCGGAATTATTGAATTTCATTGAACTATTGCTACGACGTTCGAGGGCAAATAGGAGAATGGAAAGCCCAGTGACGACACTATCTCTTTGGGAACAAGGAAAAGTTACAGCCCACGAACTAAGTAACGGTTCAGTGGATAGTGTCGCAACGCACTCCGAAGGGTCGGCAGGAACCTAAAGGTAGAAAGCGATGCAAACTTGCGAGGGACATAAAGCAAGGAGAGGAGGATTGATAGACACACGATGAAGGGAGAGGGCCTTTACAACATCACGATCTTGATAAGTGCGCAGAGAAAGAGGTCGTGAGACTTCACTCAGCAGCAAAGATGGTGTTGGGAATATTTTTTTTCTTGCATGTTTATGTGTCTGTGTGGGTGAGTGTCTGTATTTACCTCGTTGAGTTTAGGCTTCAACATGCGCGTATGTGTGTGATTCATCATGATCATGGATCACATGTTGGACTCGTGATCGACAGCTATTTCCATCCCGGAAAAGAACTCAGAGCTCATATATGACCAATCTATGGGTAATGCTGTGACCTTACACGCACACACACCTCCAACTCCCCGACCACGAGAGTTGGAGTAATGATTCGCAGCGCAGTGATACTGAAATTATTTCAGCCCTGGGCGGGATTCGAATCCGGACCGTCGTAGTGGCAGCCGGGAACTCTACCACTGCGCCAACAAAGGCTCACTAGGGAAAAAACAACAACAACAACAACAACAACAACAAAAGAATATATATATGTATATATATACATATCTATCTATCTATATATATATATATATATATGTATATATGCATATATGTATGTATATATGTATATATATATAATATATATATATAATATATATATGATATATATGTGTATATATATATACACATATGTATATATATATATATATATATATATATATATATATATATATATATATATATATATATAATTACATCCATGGACACAAGAGAAGGCACGAATATATATATATTTATATATATATATATATATATATATATATATATATATATATATATATATATGAGTGTGTGTGTGTGTGTGTGTGTGTGTGTGTGTGTGTGTGTGTGTGTGTGTGTGTGTGTGTGTGTGTGTGTGTGTGTGTGTGTGTATTCACCTCGGATCTGCTGCAGTCTCTGTCGAGACAGCCAGACACCACCCTACGGCAGTGAGCTCAGAGCTCCTTATTAGCCGATCTCTGGGTAGGTCTGAGACCACTCACACACCACACACCGGGACAAAGAGGTCACAACTCCTTGACTAACGTCCCGTACCTACTCGCTGCTAGGTGAACAGGGGCTACACGTGAAAGGAGACAAACCCAACTTATCTCCGCCCGACCGGGGAATCAAACCCCGGTTCTCTGGCTTGTGAGGCCAGTGCTTTACCAATCCGCCACCGAGCCGTGTGTGTGTGTGTGTGTGTGTGTGTGTGTGTGTGTGTGTGTGTGTGTGTGTGTGTGTGTGTGTGTGTGTATGTGTGTGTGTGTGTGTGTGTGTGTGTGTGTATTTGTATGTGTTTGCTCTATGTATGAGCATATGCGAATAGATACTTACGTTCACAAAAATAATGCCATATAGATAACCAATATCCTTCAACAAGTTGTAAAGCTATATCGATAGGTGAGGTGCTTACTTAGGAATACAAATCACAAAACCTATCACAAATATTATAGGTTATGGAAGACCAATTGTATAATCGTGATTCTTGAAATATTGTGTAAGTAACACAAAAGAACAAATATTTTTATCATGCATTTAGATAAAAAGAAAATCAATCTTTGGGTAAGTAACCTTCTTTTAATGAGCCAATAATGACTTGGACTTTTGAAAAATGAGATTTTGCAAGGCTGAAATGAATCCTAACTGTGAGAGAAATATGAGTGGACTCAATTGAGTATATCGTCATAAATGAAACATTATATTAATACTACACTGAAAAGAAATTATACATATTACTATTCTTTGCTTAGTGTCAACCAGAAATAGTCATGTGAAGTATGTCATAGTAGAGAAATTGTTAATTTAGTTTTTCATCCAATCATTGTTCTCCAGCCTCTGATTAATTGAAGATACCGCCCATCTACCTCCAGAACTTTTTCCGGCGTAAAATCACTATGGCTAACTATTTTGTTTCCTCAATAAAAATACATAGAATGTCATTCGATATGCTGGAGAATTTTTTTTTCCAGCATATTAGATACGAGTATCTTCCCGAAAGCTACGGATACAAATCTGCTCCAACAATCGGTAGATTCCGATCCACTCTTCTGTGATCTGAAAGAACAAATGGCATCAGTCGGAACCTTCAATGTGTTTCATTGTAAAGGAAGAGTGAAAGCAGTCTTAGCCAATAAAGGGGCTAAATCTGTGCAGATTACTAGGTGATGGTTGGTGAGGAGCCTACGCTAGGAGCCGTGTGGCTGCGGCCGAAGCTATCACATTTGCCCTATGCGCTTGGACTGTTGGGATCGGAGAAAAGTGCAGGATTCAAACCCACAACTAAGAGAATGTGAGGCCAGCACGCTTCCGATGACGCCACCAGCACACTACTATTTACTAGAAACTAATTTGTTTTAATGGATGAAAATGGCAACGCATACTGACAGTAGGCCTCTCGGTCCATGCCAAGGCCATATACCTAAAAAGAAAGAAAGAAAAAAAAACAGCAATACATAGATAAATAAAAATAAGTAAATAAAGAAATAGAAATAATTATAAATGAATAGACTCATAAAACAAAAAAAGAAAACAAATGAAGTAGCAACTTAAACCACACAAAGGTAGCATGTTCAGATGTGCGCACCAGAATGCTTACGACAATTTCGCGTTTGACGATGATAATTGAAATGATTATACTCCTGTCATTTCCCTTGCGACTTTCACTACCATTACCCCCTTTTATATCTCGTAGATCTTATCCTTTCATTTCGTTTATATCTAGGCTGTTTCATTCAGCTATTACTGACGTCATCGGTAGCAATAATGCTAAAGGTACGTTTTACTCGGGGCGATTATTAGACTACCACAGCCAATGGCGCGTG
>NC_134799.1:53030292-53045292 GCF_046742065.1 Oratosquilla oratoria
CTGAAGAAATATTGGTTAATTGCATGTGCCTGGGGAAATTAAAAAAAAAAAAATGAGGGAGACAAAAAATAAATAGATAAATAAATAAATAAGTAAAATATATAGTCTTCACACATCTTGAAAAGGCATACATTACTTTAGACTACGACACGATTAAACAGAGAAGGATGTCGTCAGGGACATATGATATAATGTCGTGAATAACTGTAATTATTTCAGACGTAATACGGCCGAGGTCAGGTGTGAGGAAGGGCTCCAAGTAAAGAAAAGAAAAGAAAAAAATCTTGTTATTCGAGACCTAACCTTTGTTGCCCCAGACAAGCATCGTTAGAGTCATCTCGCTCTCTCTCTCTCTCTCTCTCTCTCTCTCTCTCTCTCTCTCTCTCTCTCTCTCTCTCTCTACACACACACACACACACACACACACACACACACACACACACACACACACACACACACACACACACACACACACACACACACACACACACACACACACACATATATATATATATATTTAAGATTATTTCAGACAAATGAGAGAGAATGTGGGTGGGGAAGGGCAAACGAAGATGTGTCAGGAATAGAGTTTATTGCCCTAACGTTGCGACCAACTTGGTCTTCTTCAGAGGACTACAGCATTACAAACGGATCACAATTCTTATATTCGTAGTGAGAGGGAACCCGCCAAGGTATGAGCGTCATGTTTTCCCTTTGGCTAACGATTTAATTATTAGGACACTTGCTGCTTTCGAGAGGCATTTAAATCCGTCTCTGTCGTTGTTGTTCTTGTTGGCGGCGATATGTGCAGCTTCCACAGTTTTTCTCATTTTCTTCTCAAATCCCTCGTGTAGAATTTCTGCGTTGTTCCAATCAGGTAGATGTCCACATTTGTCCAGGTGACGAACCAGGGAGTTAGATGTTCTATGAGCCCTGAGATCGTTTTTGTGCTCATTCAAGCGTTTATTGAACCCTCGACCTGACTCACCGAAATAAGATGATGGACAACCGTTGCATGGAATACGGTAAATGACACTGAGATTATTACGCATATTGTTATGTTTCTTAAATATATTTCCTATTTTATTGGAAGATATTTTTGCTATATTTATTCCACCTTTTGACAAATAATCATCAATAGCTATGGTGTTTATAGAATTAGGGACAGAAATAAAATGAGACTTATCCTTTCCCGTGGTTCGGACGTTTGAGCCATCGTAGATCTTCTTGGCTTTCCTCGTTGTCCTGGTGATCAAACCTCCGGGGTATTTCAGCTTCCTAAAGGTATTCTTGATGTAAGTAAGTTCATCCTCTAGGAATTCTTCACTGCAGATACGAAAAGCTCTGAGAAAGAAACCTATTAGAACACCCGTTTTAACACGTCTGCTGTGTGCTGAAAAATAATGGACAAAGTCGTCCCTATTGGTGGGTTTCCTGTACACCGAGAAACTTACCTGTTGAGAACCTCTGTGTATCAACGTGTCTAAAAATGGTAAATTACACTCTTTTTCTAGTTCAACTGTGAATTGAATGTCTTTATTCACAGCGTTGAGTCTTCTCAACTTATTTTCTATATTAGTTCTTTTTGGCATCACCACGATTATGTCATCCACGTACCTTAACCAAGTGGTACCTCTTCCCATGATGTTGATGTATTTGTCCATTTCTATTACTTCCATGAATAAACATGCCATGACAGCAGATAATGGACTCCCCATTGCGAGACCTCTAATCTGTTTAAATTCAATGTTGTTAAACATAAAATAACCAAATTTGACACACATGGAAATAAGTTTTATATAATCAGATCTTGGGACTGGAAGGATATCATCATCGATATCTGTTGTTACTTTCTTCACTGCTTCTAGGGCATCAAAAACAGAAACATTTGTGAATAACGCTGTTATATCGAAGCTTGCCAACTTCTTATCACTTACATTCAGATCCTTAAGTCTCTGGATCAGGTCGGAAGAATTTCTTAAATGGGCCCCGCTGATGGAACCGATGACGTTTGAAAGGGGTTTTGCCAGACATTTCGCTAGGGATTGGTAGCGCTCCGCACAGACTAGCGAAATGTCTGGCAAAACCCCTTTCAAACGTCATCGGTTCCATCAGCGGGGCCCATTTAAGAAATTCTTCCGACCTGATCCAGAGACTTAAGGATCTGAATGTAAGTGATAAGAAGTTGGCAAGCTTCGATATAACAGCGTTATTCACAAATGTTTCTGTTTTTGATGCCCTAGAAGCAGTGAAGAAAGTAACAACAGATATCGATGATGATATCCTTCCAGTCCCAAGATCTGATTATATAAAACTTATTTCCATGTGTGTCAAATTTGGTTATTTTATGTTTAACAACATTGAATTTAAACAGATTAGAGGTCTCGCAATGGGGAGTCCATTATCTGCTGTCATGGCATGTTTATTCATGGAAGTAATAGAAATGGACAAATACATCAACATCATGGGAAGAGGTACCACTTGGTTAAGGTACGTGGATGACATAATCGTGGTGATGCCAAAAAGAACTAATATAGAAAATAAGTTGAGAAGACTCAACGCTGTGAATAAAGACATTCAATTCACAGTTGAACTAGAAAAAGAGTGTAATTTACCATTTTTAGACACGTTGATACACAGAGGTTCTCAACAGGTAAGTTTCTCGGTGTACAGGAAACCCACCAATAGGGACGACTTTGTCCATTATTTTTCAGCACACAGCAGACGTGTTAAAACGGGTGTTCTAATAGGTTTCTTTCTCAGAGCTTTTCGTATCTGCAGTGAAGAATTCCTAGAGGATGAACTTACTTACATCAAGAATACCTTTAGGAAGCTGAAATACCCCGGAGGTTTGATCACCAGGACAACGAGGAAAGCCAAGAAGATCTACGATGGCTCAAACGTCCGAACCACGGGAAAGGATAAGTCTCATTTTATTTCTGTCCCTAATTCTATAAACACCATAGCTATTGATGATTATTTGTCAAAAGGTGGAATAAATATAGCAAAAATATCTTCCAATAAAATAGGAAAAATACCCAACACCCCCCCCCCCCCCCCCCCCCATAACAATATGCGTAATAATCTCAGTGTCATTTACCGTATTCCATGCAACGGTTGTCCATCATCTTATTTCGGTGAGTCAGGTCGAGGGTTCAATAAACGCTTGAATGAGCACAAAAACGATCTCAGGGCTCATAGAACATCTAACTCCCTGGTTCGTCACCTGGACAAATGTGGACATCTACCTGATTGGAACAACGCAGAAATTCTACACGAGGGATTTGAGAAGAAAATGAGAAAAACTGTGGAAGCTGCACATATCGCCGCCAACAAGAACAACAACGACAGAGACGGATTTAAATGCCTCTCGAAAGCAGCAAGTGTCCTAATAATTAAATCGTTAGCCAAAGGGAAAACATGACGCTCATACCTTGGCGGGTTCCCTCTCACTACGAATATAAGAATTGTGATCCGTTTGTAATGCTGTAGTCCTCTGAAGAAGACCAAGTTGGTCGCAACGTTAGGGCAATAAACTCTATTCCTGACACATCTTCGTTTGCCCTTCCCCACCCACATTCTCTCTCATATATATATATACATATATCCATACAATACACACACTCGCATATATATATATATATATATATATATATATATATATATATATATATACATATATATGAATAATTCGCTAGTGGACAGCGACATCAATCATACAATCTCCATGACCGTCGCCCAGAGGATTCGAACCACTGCCAGTAGACCCAAGAGAGTCCACAGCACCCACCTTTGACCACTCAACCACAGACGATCTAAAAGTGTACGAACTCGTAATCTATCTGATTACCGAGATTGGGGAGGTTGCTAACTGCCACCCATATAAACCCCTTTTTACCATACACCTAATCGCACCAGTGGGAATGGTAAGGGCTAGAACGGATCCCTCTCACGCTTCTCGTCATCGTAACTATTGTATGATTGATGTCGCTGTCCACTAGCGAATTATTCACATAGTTACGATGACGGGAAGCGTGAGGGGGATTCGTTCTAGTCCTTACCATTCCCACTGGTGCGATTAGGTGTATTGTAAAACGGGGTTTATATGGATGGCAGTTAGCAACCTCCCCAATCTCGGTAATCAGATAGATTACGAGTTCGTACACTTTTAGATCGTCTGTGGTTGAGTGGTCAAAGGCGGGTGCTGTGGACTCCTCTCTTGAGTCTACTGGCAGTGGTTCGAATTTTCTGCGCGACGGTCATGGAGATTGTATATATATATATACATGTATATATATGTGTATATATACATATATATATGTATATATATACATATATATATATATATATATATGTATATATATAGTATATTAGTAAATGAGTTATTAAGTTTCTCTTTAGGTCTTCATAGACACATTAAGTAGTCTCATGATCTTTAGTTTTCTTTTTCTTCATTTTTTTTTCTTCATCATCATCTTGTTCTTCTTCTCCTTCTTCTTTTTCCTCTTCTTCTTATTCGTCTTCCTCTGAAAGAAAGGAAATATAATCTGTGGCTTCGCCGGTTAGGTTCTGAAAAAAAAAAAAAATCTCAGATTTATATCATGTAGAGAACTTGATTACCCTGGGTCTTATATTGTTCCTCAAGAATAATGTTTGTCTTTCATCTATCACTCTTCTTGACTTCCTCACCTTCATCCTTTCCTTTTTTTGTCACCGGTCATGCGGAGAACAAAGGCCTCTGACCTTGATCTCCATCAAACGGGAATAAATATCAAAACAAATAATGATGATTTCTTTTGAAATAGAAGTCGGTTATTGGCATTATTTATGAGTAGCACATGAAATGAAAAGCGAGCGAGCAAGCACATACTCGCACAAACACACACACACACACACACACACACACACACACACACACACACACACACACACACACACACACACACACACACACACACACACACACACACACACACACACACACACACACACACACACACACACAAATATATATACATATATATATACATATATATATATATATATATATATATATATATATATATATATATCAGATAATTTTTATGACCATCGCGCAAGGATTCGAACCTGCGCTGTACATGACGACAAGAGGCCCGCCATGACTACCGCCTTAACCCACTCGACCAACTGATACTTAAAATCGTACGAACTCAGAACACTTACTGGTTCTCGAGATTGAGAAGGTCACTACCTGCAACCCTATTCTCATTTTTACCATACGACCAAGCACACTCGTGGGAGGGGTAAGGACCGAATCGAATCCTTTTCACGCTTCGTCATTGTAACCATACGAGGAATTCGCTAGTGGACAGCGACATTAATCAGATAATTTTTATGACCATCGCGCAAGGATTCGAACCTGCGCTGTACATGACGACAAGAGGCCCGCCATGGTTACAATGACGAAGCGTGAAAAGGATTCGATTCGGTCCTTACCCCTCCCACGAGTGTGCTTGGTCGTATGGTAAAAATGAGAATAGGGTTGCAGGTAGTGACCTTCTCAATCTCGAGAACCAGTAAGTGTTCTGAGTTCGTACGATTTTAAGTATCAGTTGGTCGAGTGGGTTAAGGCGGTAGTCATGGCGGGCCTCTTGTCGTCATGTACAGCGCAGGTTCGAATCCTTGCGCGATGGTCATAAAAATTATCTGATTAATGTCGCTGTCCACTAGCGAATTCCTCGTATGTATATATATATATATATATATATATATATATATATATATGCAAAGTAGACCACTTGGAAAAAGAAACTAACGAAGCAGAGCGCTTTCGTATATTACATCTTCCTCAGCCAAAATAATCTTTCAGTTATCATGTTTTCATTTTGCCATCTCAAGAAAAAATTTTCAGCGCCACAGAATTATTAAAAAGATTTAACGTTAAGGTAGTTTTTAAGAATGATAGCACAGTAAAACATATGCTCATCAACAATAGTATTGAAGTTAAAAAAGGATGCATTTATAAAATTCCTTGCAAAAAATGTAATCAAATTTACATAGGTCAAACTGCCAAACCCTTAAACATTATAATTGAACAACACAAGAAAAATGTTAGGGATGGCAATAACTCCAGTGGAATCTTCAAGCATGTTGAATTCAATAATCATCCTGTTGATTAGGGTAATGCCCATGCAATCTGTTATACTAACAACATAGTAGTAAGAAACTTAATAGAGTGTAGTTTGATCCATACCACCAGTGATCAAAATACCAACGTACACAAGGGCTTACACACACACACACACACACACATACACACACACACACATACACACACACACACACACACACACACACACACACACACACACACACACACACACACACACACACACACACACACACACACACACACACACACACACACACACACACACACACACATATATATATATATATATATATATATACTGTATATATATATATATATATATATATATATATATATATATATATGTATATCCCAAAGGCTTTTTCGCCTTTATAAGGGAGGTAGCCAAAAACAAAGGTATAGAAACCACTTCCACCCATTCCATCACCTACACACTCCACTCCCCTCTACCCTCTTACCTTCCTCTTATCTTGGCACCCCCTGGGTCAGAAGCAGTGTCGCAAGACACAGCACACCCAAAGCAAGGCCGCTTCATTAAATCGGCGACTCCCCTCTCCATCTCCTCATGCAGAAGAGGAGAAGACGGGGAGAAACCCCTTCGGGCTGCATAAATTTATTTCTCATATATACTCCCTCACCACCCCCATCCCCCACCCACTTATCCTCATACACCACAGCATCATCCATACACAACTTTTCTCCCTTATCTTCTGTCCACTCCCGTCCTTCCTCAACAGACATTCCCCTCTTTCCCAATGCTCCTTTTACCCCATCCATCCATATCATCCTAAGTCGACCCCTCATGTTCACTCCTTCCACCTCTGCCTTCCACACCTCTTTTACTGCACTTTCTTCACTCATTCTTTCCATGTGTTCAAACCATCCTAATACTCTTTCATCACCCATATCTCCCATCTCCCTTTCCAGCCCCTGGTCTCCTCCTCACTTCCTCACTTCCTCATTCCTCACTCTATCCAGCCTAGTAACTCCTATCATACTTCTCAGGCACTTCATCTTAAACACATTCAAACTCCACTCTTCCTCCGTTATGTTCCATGTTTCTACCCCGGACAGTGCTGTCGGCACAATCACTCTTTCATACAATCTCCTTTTAGCATCCTTTCCCAAATGTCTATTTTTCACTACACTTTTTAATCGCCCATCGCATCTACTCACTTCTCTCAATCTACATTCTACCTCCACCTCTACTCCTCCCTTTCCAACCACATTGGCACCCAAGTACCTAAAACTATCCACTTCCTTCAGTCTCTCTCCCTTAATACTTATTTGCAGTCTACTGCCACTTTCTCCCCTTATACATCTCATCACTTTACTTCTACCCACATTTATCTTCGGCTTCCTTCTTTTGCACACCTTCCCAAACTTTGTCACTAACTTCCTGAATCCCTCCTCTGATCCTGCTACAAGCGCAGTGTCATCAGCAAACAACAACTGGCTAGTCTACCACTTTTCTCCATTTTCTTTAACTATCTCCAATCCCTGACCCACTACCCTTGCATTTACCTCTCGCACCATCCCATACATGTATAAATTGAACAGCCTGGGCTACATAACACATCCCTGACGAAGTCCCACCTTTACCTCAAACCACTCACTCTCTTCATTTCTAATCCTAACACAAGCTCTACTACTCTCGTAAAAACTCTCAACTGCTCTTAACAGCTTTCCTTCTATCCCATATATCTGCAATACCTCCCACAGTGCCTTCCTGTCTACTTTGTCATAAGCCTTTTCCAGATCCATAAAAGCCCAAAATACATCCTTACCTTTTCCTATAGCTTTCTCATATATCTGCCTTACCACAAACATCTGATCTACGCAACCCCTACCTGTCCTAAACCCATACTGTTTCTCACCAATTACTCCCTCTGTCCTTCTCCTAATCCTCTCAATCAAGATCCTCCCATAAGCCTTCCCTACTACACTTAACAAGCTGATCCCTCTGAAACTGCTACACCCACACTTGTCCCCCTTTCCCTTGTAAAGTGGAACAATACAGGCACTCCTCCAGTGCCTATGGTTGCTTTTTGATAGTCATGGAGGGGGGATATATTGACGTCGGGGGGTGGGAGTGGATACTTGCCTCGGTTAAGATTCCGTTCCTAATTGTATAGTATGTATTGGGGTGTAGGTAGATTACTGCCTTATGTTCTTTCGAAAGTCAGCGGTAATCTAGCGTGTTCCTCGTGTAGTGGGAGTGGGTTGTCTATTTGAGAACGTGTAGTTTCATTGTTGATCTGTATAAGTTTGTTCCATATGCGGGTGGCTCGCTCGTGTAGATGCGTGTTAAAAGGGGGGGTGCCAACTTCCTCGTGTAGTGCTTGTGCTGTTTTTGCGTTAGGGTAGTGCGTCTTTGTAATAAATTTGAGTGCTTTGTCTTGAACTGCTTGCAATGTTTGAATGGATGTCTTCGATAGAGTGTGTAGAGGTGTTACAGGGTACGTAAGTGTGCTCCGTATAAGTGCAAGATACATTTTTTTTTTTGTGTTTAACAGAGAGATTTCTGAGTCTCTTCGGCCGTTGTAGATCAAGAGATGCAAGCTCCTTCCTATAGCGCACATGGGCCGCCCCACCATTGATGGTAATCGTCCAACCGAGTATTTTGCCCTTATCAGAGTAGCTGCGGGCAGCCTCATCGATGATGACGGGCTCACGCCTACGTCTCTGTATGGGGAGGAGTCTGAATTTATCTGTGTTTGTCCGTATTTTGTGTTTCTGCTCGTATGCGTTGAGTAGAGTTGAGCAGTAGTCGTCACTCAGGTCAGGTCAACCGGGTAGCTGCTTCAAATAGGGATATGGCAAGTGGTTGTGTTACCGTGTTCAGCGCCGATGAGGTACAATCTCTATTTAGTAGAATTGAAGCCTTGGAGGATGCTGTAAAGTGCCTTAAAGAGGAGAATCGAGTTCTCCGCTCGAAGGTCCAAAATACGGAAGACAAAACTAGCTCGGAGCCTGGATGGAAAACGGTGAAAAATAAAATGTGGAAAAATGGAAAAAGTCCTCACCAGCCCCGCTCGATTGCAAGAACTCGTTTCAAACACTAGCGGGTCTAGAGGAAGAAGAAACTAAGGAAGTTCAAGAGAAGAAGGGAAAGGCAGACGCTGGATCCCTGCCCACAGGTAAGATTTTGGTTGTAGGAGACAGCCAAGTGAGGTACTTAGACAGGGTTTTCTGTGATAAAGATAGGAAACATAGGACGCAGACGTTTTTCCCCGGCGCGGGGATAGGAGATGTTAGAGATACGATTGAAGAGTGTTTAATAGGGGAAGGTAAGGCCCCTGTCATTTGCTTAAGTGCTGGGGGCAATGATATAGGTAATTTAGAGAGTGAGGAATTGTTTGCGCGGTTCCGGGATGCGCTAGACAATATTAGGAATAAGGGAGGTGTTCCTGTGGAATCCCTCCGAGGCGTAGAGTTGGAGGCATGTGGCATTCCAGGGCTATTGCAACGAATTGCAGGCTGACAAAACATTGTAAGGCTAATGGAGGGGCATTTGTCGAAAACTGAGACCGCTTTTACGGTAGGAATCATTTATGTACAAAAGGCGGGGTGCACTTGTCGCCCAGAGGATTTCGGCTCCTTGCTGAATCCCTTGAGCAAGAATTAGGCATCCTACATTTTTTTTTTTGGGGGGGGGGGGTTAGATTACGTGGGAGTAGGGGAGGAAGGATCGGAATATAGTTTAGGCAATATAAACAACTTGGAGAGGGACTGTGAAAAGAATCACTAAAGCAGGTGGAGGGAAGATAAAGTTGACTATACAAATAGCAGAAGCATAATTAACAACATTGATTTGCTGCGAGGTAAAGCATGCATAGAGAATTTTGATATAGCTATTATTGAATCCTGGATCAACATGGCTGATTGATATTTCCTTCCGGAAATCGAAATAGAAGGATATAAGTTTTTCACAAGGATAAGGTTGGCAGGAGTGGGTGAGGTGTAGCCCTTTTCGTTAGAAATACAATATGATTAAGAAAGAGGACTGTACGAAATCTATTTGGGTAGAGATTATAGGTAAGAATAAGAAAGTTATTATTGGCGTCTTGTATAGACCTCCTAACCTCAGCATTAAGCAGACTGATCCCCTGATTCATGAAATTCGCAGAGCGTCCCAGTACAAAAACGTTGTGATCATGGGGGATTTTAATTATAGAAACATTGACTGGGAAACTTTAATAGGAGATCAGGAAATGAATAAATTCCTAGATGTGGTTAGGATAATTTCCTAAAACAAATTATTAACGATCCTACGAGGGGAGAAAATACTCTAGACTTACTTTTAACTAATAATGAGCACATAATGAGCAACGTAAAAATGAGAGATAGTCTAGACTCTAGCGATTATCAAGAAATATGATTTAGTATTATTTGGGAAGAATTAAAAAGTACAAATAACGTCCAAGTACCAAACTTCAGGAGAGCAAACTTTGACAATATAAAAACCTATTTGAAATTAAATATGAAATGTTATACGGACGTTACGGACATTTCGGACATTGTCGACGCGGTCAGGTCTCGGTACATGACCAGGGGTCGGGTCACGGAGGGTAATATACATACCTTGGGTCAGGTCACTTGGGGGCGGGGACTCAACAGACAGTTCAGCGACTTGGATGAAGTGTATAGCAATCTAACTGATCTAATTATTAATACACAAAATACATTTATCCCCCTGAAGTCAATACGGAAAAATAGTAATACTCCCAAATGGATGACGGACAGATTGAAACATGAGATCGGAATGAAAAGAAGACTTTGCGTAAAAAAAAAAAAAAAAAAAAAAAAAAAAAAGGGAAACACACCTTAGATCAAGATATAACGAAATGGCAAAGCTGGTTAAAAGGAATACACGTCCAGCGAAACGTAATTATGAAATTAAGGTTGCCAGTCAAACAAGATCCAACCCAAAAGGTTTCTTTCACCTCTATAGAACAAAAAATAAAGAAAAAAAAAACAGGACCAATTAAAAACGATGAAAATGTCATGATAGAATTGGAGGAAAAAATGAGTGAGGAGTTTAACAATTATTTTCTTTCGGTGTTTGCTAATGAGAGGTGAGATAAAGTACCTGACTGCAATCCGATTTCGAGAGGGGATGAAGAAAGTAGTCTATCTAACATCAGCATTAGTAAAGAAGTAGTCAAGCAGATTGAAAGACTTAAAACTACAAAATCCCCGGGACCAGACGAAATTTTTTCCTAGAATGCTTAAGGAGTGTAAATTTGAAATCTGCGACCAGTTAACTGAAATATTTAATAAATCGGTAGGCACTGGTTTTGTGCCTACTGCTTGGAGGCAGGCAAACGTTGTTCCTGTTTTTAAGAAGGGAGATAGATCGTCCATATGCAACTACAGGCCAATCAGTTTGACATCGGTTATAGGAAAAATGCTTGAATCAGTAATAGTAAATAGACTCGGAGAACACATCGAAAGACATAATTTAATTCGCTATACACAGCATGGTTTCTCCAAGGGTAAGTCATGTGCGACTAATCTTCTATCCTATTACACTAAAGTATATATGACGTCAGATAACAATGATAATTACGATGTTATTTACCTTGACTTTAGCAAAGCGTTCGACAAGGTGCCACACCAGAGACTACTGGATACAACCAAAACCCATGGCATAGGAGGAAAAGTGTTAGAATGGATTAGAATTTGGATTAGTAACAGAAAACAGCGGGTCACCACAAATGGAGTAAAATCCAGGTGGGGCAATGTTACCAGTGTGGTCCTCCAGGGCTCGGTTTTGGGTCCCTAGTTGTTCATTATGTACATAAACGACTTAGACGATGAGATAAATAGTGATGTTAGTAAGTTTGTGGACGGCACTAAAATAGGATGCCTAATTAGGTCAGGAGACGACGCAGAGATTCTGCAGGATGATCTTAACAAATTGTTCACATGGTCGGTGAAATGGCAAATGAACTTCAATATCTCTAAGTGTAGCGTGTTAAACGTAGGGCTACACAACCCCGAAAATAGATACGGCTTAGATAACACGCGTTTAGAGAAAACTGAGTGCGAGAGAGACTTGGGAGTTCTAGTGACTCCGGACCTTAAAACCAGGAAACAGTGCATTAGTGCCAGGAATAAAGCTAACAAAGCATTAGGTTCCATTGCTAGGACGGTAAGATGATCTTAACAAATTGTTCATATGGTCGGTGAAATAGCAAATGAACTTCAATATCTCTAAGTGTAGCGTGTTAAACGTAGGGCTACACAACCCCGAAAATAGATACAACTTGGATAACACGCGTTTAGAGAAAACTGAGTACGAGAGAGACTTGAGCGTTCTAGTGAGTCCGGACCTTAAAACCAGGAAACAGTGCATTAGCGCCAGGAATAAAGCTAACAGATCATTAGGTTTCATTGCTAGGACGGTAACGAATAGAAGTACAGAGGTAAATATCAGACTCTATCTAGCGATAGTTAGACCCATCCATGACTATGCGGTACAGTTTTGGTCTCCGTCCTACAGAATGAACATCAATTCACTAGAATCAGTACAGAGAAGAATAACCAAAATGATACATGGACTCAGAACCTTACGAAGAGAGGCTTTAGGCACCTAAACTTACACTCTCTGGAAAGACGCAGAGTGCGGGGTGATCTAATAGAGGTGTTCAAGTTAATCAAAGGCTTTAATAAGGGTGATGCAAACAAGGTCATCATATTAAAACAATAGGGCAGGATTCGCAGTAATGTATTTAAACTGGACAAATTTAGATTTAAGAAGGAAATAGGCAAGAATTGGTTTACTAATAGGGTGGTCGACGAATGGAATAGAATTAGTAACCTTGTAGTAAGCACTGAAAATATCAGTTGTTTTAAGAAACGATTAGACAACTTTATGGATGGGGATGACACGTGGTGATGGACACGGACTGTCTGGTGTAGGCCTTATGGTCTCTTGAAGTCTCCTTCATTCTTATGTTCTTATGTTCTTGCTCGACTGCTTTAGCAGCCTTTAACGTGAGCATTCGCTCCGAACGGCCAGGACGTATTACAATTTGTGTAATGTCGTCTGCATAAATTATGTTGTGACAATATGCGAGTGGTGTAGGCAGGTCTTTTATGTAAATGTTATAGAAAGTTGGGTTTAATACGCTCCCCTGTGGTATTCCACACAGTGGTACTCCACAGAGTTTTCAACGGAGAGGAATACAACTAATGTAGAGGCCTTGTGATGGGGAGCCCCCTCAGTGATGTTTCAGCATCCCTCTATATGGAAGTTTTAGAGAGAGATCATCTTGTAAGAATAATGGGTCGTAACACCTGGTTTCGATATGTGGATGATGTCTTAGTCGTTGCCCCCAAGAACATCAATTTGGACAACAAATTGAGGAGGTTAAATAATGTCGAACGAAACATCCAGTTCAGACAGATAACAAATTGGTCTTCCTCGACACCGTCATCTGGAGGAAAGATAACAAGACCGCATTCTCGGTTCATAGAAAAAGTACCAATAAAGACGACATCATTCACTACTACTCCGGCCTTGATGAGAGAATAAAGAGTGGAGTAGTCATAGGATTCTTCCTAGAAGCATACCGCATTCGTAGTGAAGAATTTATTAAAGATGAAATAGATTACATTTTCAGCGTTTTCACCAAACTCTGTCATCCGGAAGGGCTGTTGCACCGACTTAGAGAAAAGGCTTTAAAGATAGCAGAAAGAAGCATAAGGAACAGAGGAGACGTGACTGAAAGTTATAGCAGGGGGTATTTGTCCGTGTCAAACTCGAGCCACTCAGGCGAGTTTACAAAGGATTACAAAGGCGGAGCATGCCGACAGGAGACCTTTTGATCCATATCTAGGTCGGATGCGAAAAAAAAAAATCATCAACATCATCTTTCTTTCTTTCTTTCTTTCCAAACTTGACTGGCATGTGTAGTATTGATGTAATGCCAGCCCCATACTAGTTTATAACCTGTAAAAAGGTAAGTCAATGTCATTTTCATACAAAGCTGTAGTGTATCCTCCTCCTCCTCCTCCTCCTCACAGGAGAAAGGACAGACTAAAAAGAGAAATGTTGTTTATACATCTATCATTATTCTCATAATATTCCATATATTAACACAAATTTGATTGTTTAAGAGAGGGAGGGAGAGACAGGCAGACAGACACAGAGAAAGAGAAAGAAAGAAAGAGAGAGAGAGAGAGAGAAAGAGAGAGAGAGAGAGAGAGAGATTCACCAACAGCCCCCCCCTCCACTTCCCCTTCCCTCCTCACTGAGAGAGAAACCTCCTCCTTCTCCCTCCCTTCCCCTCCGTTTCACTAAAACTGCCGCGATTTATTTTATTCACGTAACCCTCTTAATTAATCTCTCAACTTTAATTCTGAAATGTCTACAAAATACAAACGATTTTATTAAACTTATTAGACGTTGCATATCATCACCAGATAAAATAAAAAAATAAATAAATAAATAAAAAATCAGTCTGACGAAGGGGCAAATTGACCTTTCTCTAAGTGGAATCTCTCAAATCCTGAAATTTCATTTTTTAAGGTTGCAAAATTAATAGACATAATATCAAATAAAAATAGATTAATAACAATAATAATGGTACGAATAATTTTCCTAGACCAGTGTCTGTTACGTATACTGGAAATCCATATTTCAATTTCCGAATAGAGATCTATATCATATATATATATATATATATATATATATATATATATATATATATATATATATATGTACATATATATATATATACATATATATACATATATATAGTTAAAAGGACGCTCATTAGATTATATTTATCGGCGACATATTTCATTTATCCTTAGACCTACTAAGCACACACACA
>NC_134799.1:53047792-53050292 GCF_046742065.1 Oratosquilla oratoria
GCACTTAACAGAAGAAAAAGCATTTGGCATCGTAGGGGTTCAGTCTTTTGTCCATGATCCAAGAAGCTGAAGCAACAATAAATGCTAAAGATATCTGTAATGATTTTTTTTTTTTAGAAAGATGATTATTTTCTTTTAAAATCAGTTGCAATCGGAGTGGTTCCTTCCTCTTCTGAATTCACAAAAAATATCATACTTCTCATTTTAATAATAAAAATATTATGATTATTTTTATTTTTCTAAAACCAAAGGAAAAATCCAATAGCTATTGTAAAATTGAAACCCAGGCGGAGAGAGGTACAAAAACGCCCTCAAGCAGGTCCAGATTTACATGTTGTGGGGTCCTGTCAGGTTCACCCCCCCCCCATTAGCATTTAGTAAATTTGTTATATACTAATAAGCATTTGGCATCATTGAAGAAGAGGGAATAGTTGTCTGAAATGTTATGTCATGTATATATGCAATTTTCGTTGCAAGAGTTGAGTTTTAGAGGAACTGAAGAACACTAGGTTTGTTTTTACCCCATCAAAAATTATTCAAATATCAGAAGTTAGGCGTTGTGTAGTGTCTCTTCTACAATTATCATGTTTCTACCGTGAGGGACGTCTACTAAGTGATGTAGATAGTTAGGTGTTTTATATTATGCTTGTTTTTATCAACAGAAACATTATTATATTATAACGACACATTTTTACGATAATAATTAGCACATAGAATATCGTCCCAGTTTTCATGAAACGTGATGTCAGCCACCTCGGAGTTTGTTTACAGTCACAGTCACAGTGCCGCTCGGTGCTCAGTCACAGTCAGCAGGTTACTCGTTTTCTTTATCACGATACATAAAAAAAAAGTGCTTATACTGTTGTAATGGTGTTGGCGCGAGGCCCCTATCTAAATGCGTGGGGCCCTTCCCTAAACCCGGCCATGCTCCCAAGTGACCTATGCTAACATTTGCAAATTTCTTATATATCATTTTTTTAAATCGTGTTTTTCTAGGAATGGGTTTTTTCATGGTGAGGGATTTTTTTCTTAAATCCTCTATTCCCTCAGTAATGGAACTAGTCGAAATTATTTCTCCCACATGTATATTCTATTTTCAATTCTATCAGTTGTCGAAAACTCGCCTGATTTAATTTCATGAGTATGAGAACAAAGTCTTTCTATTTTTTGTTGCAAATGTTATCGCAGTTGATATGAAGTCACGTCCCCTTCAGATTTTATGTGACTTTCGAGCAATGACGTCATTCGCACGCCCCACCCCTTTTCGAGTGGGCAGGCTTTGTTTTTCTTTTTTGGATTCGAGATCTTATTCCTCTCGCGATTTTTATATTGAAAAAAAAAAAAAAAAAACGTTGGAAGGAAAATATGCCCACTCAACATATTCCCTGCTGTGGTTGTCCACGAGGGGTTTTGTTTGGCTCTGCGTGCATGGTGGTCTTTGAGGCTTGAATGCCAAACTGGCTTGGAGGGGCTGTCAACCTTCATTCAGTCGTCTGGTGTCAGCATGGCGCCGGAGCTAGAAACAAATGACATATAACGGCAAATGTTTTTACTTTTATTTTCATTCATTTACTCATATATCTATTTACTCAGGTATTCATTTACTAATTTATTCACTTGTTTACTTATTTGTTTATTTATCTATTTATCTATTTCTTCATTTATCTTTTTGTCTATCTATTTATTTATCAAAATATCTATTTATTTTTCTTATTTGTTTATTTATCTTTTATCTATTATTATTTATTCATTCATTTATTTATCTATTTACTTATTTCTTTATCTATTTGTATATTCATTTATTCATTCATTCATTTATTTATGTACTTATTCACTTAGTCATCTATTAATTTATTTTCTTATTTGTTTATTTATCTATTTATTTATTTACATATATACTTATTTATTTGTTTATCTATTTATTTCCCTATGTAGTTATTTATTTACTTATTCATTTATCTATTAATTTATCTATTTCTTACAAATCTTGGTGGTAATAGTAGTAGTGGTTGTGGTAATGGTGGTGAAGGTTGTGTGATGGACAGTGGTGGTGGTAGGACAGTGGCGGTGGTAGTGGTAGTGGTAGTGGTGGTAGTAGTGTTGGTGGTAGTAGTAGTGGTAATAGTAGTAGTGGTAGTAGTTGTAGTAGTAGTAGTTGTAGTTGTTGTAGTAGTAGTAGTTGTAGTAGTAGTAGTAGTAGTAGTAGTAGTAGTAGTAGTAGTAGTAGTAGTAGTAGTAGTAGTAGTAGTAGTAGTAGTAGTAGTAGTAGTAGTAGTAGTAGTGATAGTAGTAGTAGTAGCAGTAATGTAATAATAGTAGTAGTAGTAGACGAAGTGGTGGTAATGATAATGGCGATGATGTTGGTGATGATGATGGAGGTGATAATGATAGTGATGGCGGAGGTTGTGGTGATAGTTCTGAGAGTACAGTAGCAGATGTAGTAGGAGTGGTTTGACCATGACCTACCACCTTTCACCACCAGTCGGAGGGTGTAAAGGAG
>NC_134799.1:53055292-53057792 GCF_046742065.1 Oratosquilla oratoria
TCTTCTTCTTTTTACGTTTAAATCCTTGAAATGTCACCCTGAAATGTCATGTCATCCAGAGGCCTTTTTCTTCGGCCTACCTATTGTACCCGCCGACAGGTTCCAGGCACATTTGATCTACTCTAAAGGCATTTTATTTTATTGTTTTATCCTTCTTATCTTACCTGATATTACCAATATGTATATATGTATATGTATATGTATATGTATATGTATATGTATATGTATATGTATATGTGTATGCATATGTATATGTATATGTATATGTATATGTATATGTATATGTATATGTATATGTATATGTATATGTATATGTATATATATATATATATATATATGTATATATATATATATATATATATATATATATATATATATATATGCACACATATTGAAAATGAGTTTGTTGTATGAATTAAAATTTGCTTTTCGCGACCATCGAAACTGTTTTATTCTTCATTTTTCTTTTCATGTTATCACATCTTAACACTATTTAATCCATTTAGGGTCTAGTGTTCTCTGTGGTTTGAATAGAATCGCCTGGCGTCAGCCACGGCAATTTTTTTTGTAGTAGCGCTGCACTCAACAGGGTTATTACTTCCGACCAGAAGGTTATGTTTTCGGTCACGTTTGTTTGTGTGTCTGTTTGTCAGAAAAGTTACGGTCTTTTTCTTTTTTTAGTAGTAGAATGTGGCTCACGTATCAAGACATTAGGTTCTAATGATAATCTTGAAATTTCATAAAGATTGAAATGAACTGCTTTGGCGGAGGTTTGCGCTCTCTGAGTTCTTCACTTTTGGGTATTTCTTGGGTCTTTTAGTCCCGGGATTTTTCTCCAAATTGAGTAAAATTGCTTGACGCCAACCAGACCAACGTTTGATGTAAGTGGTGGGCCCAAATGCGTTTGTGATTTACCACATCTTACTAGTAAAATGATGGAACTATGATATCAACTTATACAAACTAATTTTTGTAATGCGGTCACTATAGGACAAAACAATAATTCTACAGTACTTTGCGCTATAAAAGGGTTGTCCTCAATTGAGTATGGATTGTCTGGCGGTGTCTAGAAAAAAAAAAAAAAAAAACAGTCTACGTATTGGAGTGGGCGGGGTGAAAAATATCGCTGTGGTGCATTCTCATTCGGCCCTGTCTCTTGAGTACAAATACTTTCTTGATGCCCTCAGAGACTACCATTAAAAGCTACTTCCTTAAGTTTCATGCGCATGTAAGCTATAATTTACAGCTGTGTGTCAACTTATGTAAAGCTCCTCACCTTCAAGAGAAAAGAAAAACTGGTCCTTGGGTGATCGACCAGGGCACTCGAGACTGGAAAACCTCTGGAATTCCAGCACTGTGCGTATCTTCCAGTTGAATAAATTAAATCCTATATCCTCAATAAACTAACTAGGATATTTCTTAATTAATTAGGGAGTGGTGGTTCTTAGCCGAGTAAATTCGTCTGGCATTATCAAGAACGAAAGGCCCAAGTGAAGCAACACTTAACGAACATAAGAACATAAGATTGAAGGAGACTGCAAGAGACCATAAGACCTACACTAGGCAGTTCTATGTCTATTATCACCTATCATCCACATCCATAAAGTTCTCTAACCTTTTCTTGAAACAACTTATAGTTTCAGCGCTCACTGCATAGACTATTCCATTTGCTGACCACTCAATTGGTAAACCAGTTCTTGTCTATTTCCATCTTAAAAATAAAATTGTCCAATTCAAATCCATTACTGCGAGTTCTGCCCTCTTGTCTTAATATGATGACCTTGTTTGCACCCTCTTTATTTTACCAGCGTTTCCATCCTTGTGTACAAACTCCTAATGCAAATCCCTTTTAACCCAAATGTGAAATGGGGCTTCCTCCCAGCTGGATAAAATTGCCTGTCGACGTGGAATGAAGTCCTAAATGAATCGACATTCTTCAACGTGTTTCTGAAGGTTCCAGACCTTCTTTTAGTGTCAACAACAAAAGTAACGGTTACTGACATGGTGACTTCCTATAGCTATCAAAACCTTGGGTTTCCCAGTTCGACTTATGTATGTCTATTCTGCCTGTCAGCTGATGAATTTATTCAACTAAACTGCGGTGGTTCTCAACCACGGGGTCATAGCCCCTATGGGAGCCATGACAAGAATTTAGGGTAGGGCCATTGTCTACTGTTACAAATTATACATTTCTATATAATGTGCGGAATCTGATTATATAAAAAAACATTCCATCATTCTGTCCTGTCAGAAGAAAAATAAGATTATTATGATTGTCAACTTTGTAATAAAGGAAAGGGTTTTACAAAGGATTACAAAGGCGGAGCATGCCGACAGGAGACCCTTTTGTCCATATCTAGGTCGGATGCGAAAAGAATCATAATGATAATAAATTAATAAGTAAAAACTATGATAATGTAAATAACAGATAATATACATAGATAAATGCATAGGTATAGTTAAATAATAAACAAACAGGTAGATAGTAAATAATGGCAAA
>NC_134799.1:53066734-53101734 GCF_046742065.1 Oratosquilla oratoria
TTTTCCTTTTTGGCTACCTCCCTTGTAAGGGGGAAAAAGCCTTGGTATATTTATGTAAAACAAAAAAGAAAATTGTGTCACCAACTCACAATTTACGGCACACTAAACTAATTTTGTTTGTTCTAGTATCTTCACAGGGGTCAAGACCTTCCTACCCTGCTACTGGTATTCCAACAGAAAAGGATGGATGACAGGGAGCATATTCAGGGACTACTTTGGGAAACTGGAAAGAGTTAGAGCTTTACTGCGAGAAGGAAGAGATTCCATTCAAGCTTCTCCTGATCTTAGATAATGCTCCCAGCCATCCCCCGTCAATAGAAAATCTCTCCAACAACATCCAGCTCACTTTCTTGCCACCAAATACCACTTCCATTCTGCAGCCATGTGACCATTGAATTGTTAAAACCTTCAAGTCGTATTATCTACGTTTGACCCTGACTGACATGGTTGAGAGGACACAAAAAGACAAGATGACCGTGAAGGAATATTGGAAGCAGTTTACCATCAAGGATGCTCTCTGCTTCATTAAAGAATCTTGGGAGAAAGTGCCAAGGAAATGCCTAAACGGGGTTTGGAAATCTGTGTCCTCAGTTGGTGTACGATTTCGTTGGCTTTGACATCCTAGAAAATGTCTCTAAAGCTAACAAGGAAAGTCTTGACACGGCCAGGGAAGCCAGGTTTGACCAACTTGAGCAGATGGACATTGTTGAACTGCTAGAATCGCACACAGTGGACATGACTAATGAAGAACTGTTAGAGATGGAGACAATACAGAATGCAGAGTTGGAGGCAGCTGCATCTCGGCCTATATCAGAAACTCCAGAGCCCGAGAGAGTCTTGACCAAAAGTGATCTCATAAAAGCACTCTCGTTTATACGAGAAGGACTGGATATCTTGGAAGCCAAAGATCTGAATATTAACAGAAGTGCAACAGTGGCCAGAAAAGTTACGTCAGAGCTGAACTGTTACAAAGTGATGTTAGATCAAAAAAAGAAAAAGATGATGCAGACAAAACTCCACCATTTCTTTCAAAAAAAGACAGTCAAGGAAGAGGAGGCAGGGCAAGGCAAGTAGGGAGAGGGAAGTGAGGAGGCAAGGCGAGGTGAAGAGGGAGAGCAGAGTGAGAAGGCAGAGCGGATGGATGTGGATGTGCTGTGACTTGCGACACTGCTTCTGACCCAGGGCAGTGGACAGGGTACAGGGATGACCCGTCATCCAGGAGGTGCTAAGATGGGAGGGAGGGTGGAGGGGAGTGGAGTGTATTTAGGGATGAAATGGGTGGGAATGATTTTATGCCTTTTTCTTTTTGGCTACCTCCCTTGTAAGGGGGAAAAAGCCTTGGTATATGTATGTGTTTACACCAGTTTCATGTTCATTTCTCACCACAAGCTCAGGCTGTATAAGGAATCAGATGTTTGCCCACTATGTTATTTCTGAGGAAGCCCTGCTAAGTGAAACGTTAAATACATTGGATCCCATACTCTGCGTTTGGCCTCTCTCCTATACTACCTTTCTTGATATTGAAATTCACTTCACTCTTCTGACTCCATTTTCAGATTTTGTCCAGGTTTTCTTGTAATGATTTGCAATCTTCTTCTGTACTTACTCTCTTTGGTAGTTTCACATCGTCTCCGAAGAAGTTCATATAACATTCCACACCTTCATCCATGTCATTTATATATATGGCAAACATTATTGGAGCCAATACAGAGCCTTGTGGGACTCCACTTATCATTTCTTCCCAATTTGAGTTCTTGTCTCCTAGTACCACTCATTTTTCTCCTGTTCAAGAAATCTTTCATCCATTCCAATAACTTTCCTTTTATTCCACCTATAATTTCAATTTTTCTTGGCAGCTGTTTGTGTGGTACTTTGTCAAATGCCTTTTGTAAATCTAGGAAGGCACAATCTGCCCATCTGTCCCTTTCTTGAATAGTTTCTATTAACCATTTCACTACGGGACTTAAATCTCGCGGGCAGCAGCCAATGCCAGCCGTACGACGTGTCGTAATAATACTCGCATCATAAAATATAGTCACCGCTTATATCGATCGTTCTCTCTTTCACCTGTGAATTTTGAAAACCACAGAGAATGGGATTAAGAGCAGATTAGGGAGAATGTAAAAACACAGGGGCGACTACAATAAATATAATCAAGACGCCGATATGGCAGCGTCGCAAATCCACTTGCTCCTCATGACGCCTACGTGTGTGGCACCGTATGGAAGGGGTTAATCTTGAGTAAAAGCACATTTGTGGCACACGAGCTTCCACTTCTAAATCCAAATTGTTTTGGATTTAGTAGTTTGTTGTCCTCCAAGTGTTTAATCCATTTACTTTTGAAAACTTTTTTGCATATTTTTGCTATAGTACTTGTAAGGGAGACCAGTCTATAGTTGGTTGGGTTTTCTTTGTCCCCTCCTTTGTATATTGGTACAATATTTGCATTTTTTCAATCTTGTGGTACTTTTCCTTCTTTGAGTGAAAAATCAAATATCTTGTGTATTTTGTCTGTTACATCTATACATTCTTTCAATATCCAATTTGCAATTCCATCCATCCCGTGTGACTTTCTAACGTCAAGGTTTTTTTTATTTGTTCTCTTATTTCTTTCTGTGTGACAATTATTTCTTTCTTTGTGGGGTTCTTTCTCTCTGTCCTTCCTCCCAATTTTGTGAGCTTTCAATTGTGAATACAGATTTAAAATGTTTCATCATAATTTCAGCCATTTCTACATCATCTATATATTCTTTATTTCTTTCGCACAGTTTCACTATTTCGTGTTTGTCTTTTAGTTTGTCATTTATATATCTGTAGAATAGTTTAGGTTGGTCCTTGCATTTTTCTATTATGTCTTTTTCATA
Source organism: Oratosquilla oratoria (assembly GCF_046742065.1). Classification (NCBI taxonomy): domain Eukaryota; kingdom Metazoa; phylum Arthropoda; class Malacostraca; order Stomatopoda; family Squillidae; genus Oratosquilla; species Oratosquilla oratoria. The sequence continues at coordinate 53,069,599 of NC_134799.1, forward strand.
GTTTCTTTTTTCTTCCTTGCATTTTTTTACATATTCGTTTCTTAGTTTGATGTATGTTTGCCATTTGGTCTTTTTTCCATCTTTTCCAGGCTTTGTCTCTTCTATCTTTAGCTTCACTACACTTTGTTATACCAACACTTTATGTATAACCTTTTTTGTTTTTTCTTTGGTATGTAGTTATCTGGTCCCTCCTTGTATTTTTCTTTTAATATGTTCCATTTCTCTTCCATCTTTGTTTCTTCATTTAAAAACGTTTCCCAGTTTGCGTTTTGAATTTTTTTTCTAAGTTTTTTAAAGTCAGTTTTGTTGTACATTAGTCTTCCTTTTCTATGTTTCTTATCTCTTCTCACATTATTTTGTATGAAAGTGTGTGTGCTCATATCACCCACCCCCTTATAAGGAATGATGAGTATAAATCATAACCTTACCTTTCCAACCACATATGGACTTCCTGCATCACCAAGGGCATGTGAGAACAGAATCTGGAAGGCTTCTGCAGAGGACCGCCGTGTTGGAATGACTGTGTACTGTAAAACACAAACATAAATTCTCTTATTTTATGAATTCTCTCATTTACAGAATTTACCATGGCTAACACAAACTAATTCAATTCAATTGGGGTGGTTACTCCCAAAGCAAATGAATTATTATTTCAATTAACCAACAAGCCTCACAAACTCATCCAATCCCTCATTGACACCAGATCACTTAATTGCCTCAGCAGTAAATCCTGGCCAGTGAGAGAAACAGCTCCACATACAACACAGACAAGAATAATGAATTTATTCTTGAAGAGATCTATGGCCAGGTCTGAGAGAATCATGGCCAGCTGTTGTGGGACTATAAATTTCCAGTCAAAGGAACTCAAGGAAGCAAAACTATTACAATGGCCATGAGGGTGATGATATACACTTACCACACTATTTTCTATTACTTACCAATACTATATCTGACACAACTGCCCAGTTCATGTTGAGGAAAAGCTGCCCAAAGAACACAACTGCAAAGGATGCACCTGTGTTTGTCTGAGCCATTGCCATAGCTCCAATAAGGAATGGTGTGGACAACAGTAACCCAACACCACACACCAATGGATCAGCTGCTTGAATCCTAAATACAGAGAATGGGTGATGTTACCTTTTTCCACTTTCTTCACCACAAAATATTCTGTGAAGATTTACAGTTACACAGAGTAAGTATACACAATTATGAAGTATAATAACTGTGCTCCTAAAGTGGAAGCCTTGAATATTTACATACTTCTGTCTAAGTTTCTGTCCTGTGAAAGAGCCAAGTGGAACACCAAGTAATCCTGCTGTCATTGCAATGGCACCGAAGATAAAAGCAACACTGAAAAACATGGAATTGGTACAAAATAAACAAACCATCCTTTAAGGAGAGAATTACAATATATGTAAAGCAAGATACTGCATACACACTGTACAATAAAATCCTAATACTCACTCATCTATCTTTATATTAGAATGTTCCTGTATTTTAACCCCCCTTTCAACAAAGATTGGACCCCACCAAGCCAATGCTCCTGCCACATATGTAACACATGTGAAGGCAAGTGTTGACAGAATGAAACTTCGGCTGGAAAAAATAAACAAACAGGTTAAACATAGGAACACAAATATAATTTCCGACAATCACCCCGGGACTCAAACCAAGGTCCCAATCCCGGGGTGACTGTCAGAAATTATTTGTATGATATTTGCTGCTGATAGTGCTTCACTTCAGATAACACATGAATCTGGACATCTCTTTACTAATTGTGTACTCAAAGTAAAATGTAACAACCAAGCAATTTCTTAATTTGCATATCAACCACCATGGAGAATGGTGAGTTAATTAATTCACCTATGCTACATCCTTTATATAGATAAGCATGAGTACACAAAATATTCCAGGAACAGTAGAAAATAGACAAATATACTTCAGCATAAACCACTTACTTGGTGAAGAGGTATTTCAGATCTTCCCAGAACGAGGTTGCCTCTAGCTGATTCCCTCCTTCACTTTCCCCACGAGGAGGTTCTTTAAGTACAAACAAAATCAGAAGCACAGCTATGAGTCCCATAGCTGGAGTTACTCGCAATCCCCAACGCCAAGCCTCAGAATGATTTCCACTATTTCCAACAAGCTGTGTTACTTCTGCACCAATAATATAGCCCAAGCCACTGTGAAAGAGAAATGATACTGCAAACAAATGTTATATGATGAGATATCGAGCCTTTATCATCACCTAAAAGGTACCCTATAACAGGGTTTTGATTGTATGGGGACATGTAATCACTACTTCAGGGAATATTTTGGGGCATCATTACAGAGTCACACATCATTTGTCTATTAGGGTAAACTCTACTCATATGGTAGGAGGGATAAGAGGAGAAGAATGCTGCCACTGTCAATGTCACAGAAAGTAACTCAATAGGCCGTGAGGGGGCCAAGAATATCCAACTTTATTTTTCTCATACAAAAAATTAAGACAAGGTCAAAGAGAACTCCAACCAACAAAAGAACTTGAGACGTTAAATGTGTGTGAATACAGTACAAACTAGAGCAAATGTCAAGTCACAGGTAGTACATGAGATGGTTGTGTTAGTATTGTGTGAAATGAAACAAAGGAAAATGAGAGCTGGACTTTGGGAACATGATGGGTAGGGTGTAAGGAATGCATTGCACAGTTGGTTAGTGACGTCACTGGTAAGAGTGGAGTGAAGTGTCACCGAGTATGTAGGTAAAGGTAAGCCTGGGATGGAAATGTAGCCATTTGCAAGTGCATACAAAGTCTGTCCAGAAAGTATCCAGCCATTATGAATATTTGCCTTGTCCTTTTTGGGTACCTCCCTAGTAAGGGGGAAAAAGCCTTGGTATATGTATGTATGTATGTATGAATATTTGCAGAAATGGTAGTATAATCTTTATAAAAATTGGCAGACATTGACAGAAGACTCTACTGCACATGCATAAGCAGCCATAGTCCCATGTGACAACTCAGTTACCAGCCAGACACAGTTGAGTGAAGGTGTGTACTGTTTGATTATCGCATTGGCAATGACTGAGCAAGTAGATCAGTGAATGGGAACGACAACAACAACTCCCTTTCCACCCGTTCTCCTCCTCACCTCCTCATTTCTCACTCTATCTAGCCTAGTAACTCCCATCATACTTCTCAGACACCTCATCTCAAACACATTCAAACTCCTTCTCTCTTCTTCTCTTATGTTCCATGTTTCTGCCCCATACAGTGCTGTTGGCACAATCACTCCTTCATATAGTCTACTCTTAGAATCCATTCCCAAATGTCTATTCCTCATTACACTTTTTAATCCACCAAGGCATTTACTCGCTTCTCTCAATCTACATTCTACCTCCACCCCCACTCCAACTTTTCCTGCCACATTCACACCCAAGTATCTAAAACTATCCACTTCCTCCAGTCGCTCTCCCTTCATGCTCATTTCCAGTCTGGTGCCACTTTCACCCCTTGAACATCTCATCACCTTACTTTTACCCACATTTATCTTTAGCTTTCTTCTATCACACACTCTCCCAAACTCTGTCACCAACTTCCTCAATCCCTCCTCCGATCCTGCCACAAGCGCAGTGTCGTCCGCAAACAACAGCTGGCTCACCTCCCACTTTTCTCCATTTTATTTAACCATCTCCAATCCCTTGCCCACTACCCTTGCATTTACTTCTCTCACTACCCCATCCATGTACAAGTTGAACAGCTGGGGCGACATACCGCATCCTTGACGAAGTCCCACCTTTACCTCGAACCACTCACTCTCTCCATTTCCAATCCTGACACAAGCTCTACTACTCTCATAAAAACTCTTGACAGCTCCCAAAAGCTTTCCTCCTATCCCATATATCCGCAAAACCTCCCACAGTGCCTTTCTGTCTACCATATCATAAGCCTTTTCCAGATCCATTAAAGCCCAAAAAACATCTTTCCCCTTTCCTATAGCTTTCTCACATATCTGTCTTACCACAAAGTTCTGATATACACAACCTCTACCCGTCCTAAATCCACACTGTTCCTCACCAATTACTCCCTCTCTTCCTCTCCTAATCCTCTCAATCAAGATCCTCCCATAAGCTTTCCCAACTACACTTAACAAGCTAATCCCTCTGAAACTACTACATTCACACTTGTCCCCTTTTCCCTTGTAAAGTGGAACTATACAGGCACTCCTCCAGTCCTCTGGCACTCTACCCTCTCTCCAGCAAACATTAAATAACCTCACCAGCCAGTCCACCATCACTGTACCTCCTTTCTTTAGACATTCTGCATGGCATCCATCCAGACCAGGTGCCTTACCTGCTTTCATCATCTTAACAACTGCCTTCACTTCATCCTTCCTTATTTCTCCTCCATTTTCCTCACTCAATCACGGTCATTTTCTTAGCATTTCCCACTGCAGCTATCTTTCCCTCCCTATCCTCCTTCACATTTAGCAACTCCCTAAAATATTCTGCCCATCTTCCCCTTACTACCTTCTCTTCCATTATCATCTCCCCATCTGCACCTTTTACTTTTTCTTCTCTACTTGATTCACTTCCTCTTCCTCTCTTAATTTCTTTCCAAAACATCTTTTTATTACTTTCAAAATTTTCTGTCATACTCTTACCCCATTTCACATCTGCTCTCCTCTTTGCCTCCTTTACCTTTTGCTTTACTTTTCTTTTCTTTGTACCTCTCATATGACTCCCTTGTCCTATTTTGTAACCAATCTGTGAAAGCTCGCTTCTCTTCTACAACCTTTTTTGTTTCCTCATCCCACCATTCACTACCCTTCCTTCTGTTTCCTCCTGTCCTTCTTGTTCCACACACCATCTTTGCACACTTTGTGACTCCCTCCTTGAACCATCCCCATTCCTCCTCAACTCCTAGCTCTACTCTATCCTTCACTCCCTCCCACTCCTCCCTCACCTTCTTCTTGTATTCCTCCTTTTCTTTTTCATTTAAAGAGTTCACTCTAAGCACCTCCCTACCTTTAGTCCTTTTCCTCTTTCTCCATCTATCCTCCATTCTCAACTTACCTTGCACCAGAAAATGATCTGATATTCCCCCACCCTTTCCCCCTTAGCACATGTACATCCTTAACTATTCCTATCATAATCCTATCTATCACTACATAATCCATTATCGCTCTATCTACCACCCTTCCATCCACCACCCTCTCCCATGTGTACTTATGCTTGACTTTCTTCTTAAACACTGTATTTGCTATCATCAACTCTTTCTAGACACATATCCACCATCAACTCTCCACTATGATTCTTTCCTGGAACTCCACATTTCCCAACCACTCCATCAATTGGATCATTTCCTACCCTAGCATCAAGGTCTCCCAGTACTATTACATTGACATTTCTCCCTAATCCCTTTATGCACTCATTTAAATCTATCCAAAAAGCCTCCCTTTCTTCTACACTCTTCTCACTGCCAGGCCCATATGCACTTACAAAAACCCACATCTCCTTTCCCAGTTTCACCTTCATCCACATTATGCGTGAGGAAACCTCCTTCCACTCCACTACGCGTTTACCTATTTCTTCACTTACTAGTACAGCCACCCCTTCCCTCCCTCGCCCTCTCTTCACTCCTGATAACCTCCCACTTACACTCCCAATCTTACACTCACCCTTCCCTTTCAACTTAGTTTCACTCAAAGCCAACACATCCATCTTTCTTCTCACAAACATACTACCTATCTCTTCCCTTTTACTCTCATCCATACCGCATCCACACACATTAAAAGACCCAAACCTTAGGGTGCTGGTTGGTAAACTCCTAGACCCTCTTATGCCTTTACTTTTTTTAGGAATGTCCCCTGAGAAGCTACAGGGAGAAGGATGCCTAGTCCCAATCCCCTGTCCCTTTTTTCTCGCCTCTTACAATCCAAGTGGAAATACTTGGAAGTATTCTTTCCCCCCACAAATTACAAACAAGCAAAAATTATACATATGGAAGATCTTGAGAACTTAAATATCATCCAGTACACAAATACTTAAATGGCAACAATATAGCTTACACATACCATTCAAAAAGTTTAAAAAAGATACACAACCTATACCACTAGCACCACTGCATATTCACATAAACATATTTACATCCACATCACACAGTAACCTTTTTAAAACAGCTCATCAAACTCAACATTTCACAGCCCCATCAGTCCCATACAAATATCCCTCCCATGACAAGCATAGGAATACAATGACAGCATTCTTTTCATCAACCATAAGATCATCGGAAAATAATGGGATAGAGACTTTGTGAGGGAAAAAAAAAAAAAAAAAAAGGGGGGGGGGGAGGCAAGAAAAAAAATATTTTTCCTAACATTAGACAAATGTGTGACTCTGGTCTGCACAATTCCCCAAATTCCCTACAGTATTAATGGCATATAACTGTAATCAATACCAAAAAAGCAAACAAGGAATTAAACATGAAACAACAACTTTGTTCTCTTTTCATAACCTACCTTCCTACTGGGATAGCAAAGTAGAACAATGCCAACATCTTTGAACGTAAATCTTTGACAAACATGTCGGAGATGATAGTTGGGGCAATGGTGGAGTAACTTGCTTCCCCCACACCTACGAAACACCGGAAAAGTAGGAATAACCCATAATTCTGAAAAATAGAGTTAAATTACAATATACCTTACCCTTGTAAAGAAATATTACATTACAAATGCTTGATGAAAGCAATTCAGCACTACTTATACAACTCTACTAGCCATTAGAACAAGGAATTTTAATCTCCCTGACAGAAAAAGGATATTTTTGTTCACAGTACCTCTTAAATTTTACTCAAGGAAACCTATAATTGAGTTGGCAGGTGGAACAATCCATTTACAATGAAAAATAATTCAGAAGTAACATATTTCTAATAAAGCAATGAAATGTATTGCACTGTATCTTTTATAACTTTGTCAAGTTTTCATCCACCTGAGCTGACTCCCTTCTATTATTTTTCTCTGGATGATTCCAGATAATTTATTCAGAGGTGGGTAACTCCACACCTTAAACAGGTTACGGACTATTGTAACCTCCCTGCTTATGTGTATTATACAGGGTGTTTGGGATAAATTTGATCATTTTTTTTATCTTCTGTCATTTCAGAACCATTTGAAGGATTTAATAGTGTTAAAGTGCAACAGATAGTTGATTCCAAGTACTATTGGTGGGTGTGAGAGCTAGAGCATAGATGACTGGAAAACACCGGAATATTGGAAGAGAGTGACCTGCATCATTATGATTCGTGCCACATTCAAAAATATGGAAAACTTTGCAACTCTGTGTTCCTTGAATTCCGTGAAGGCCATGAGACGTGAGCTGGAGAATTGTGACGGAGATGTGGAAGCAGTGGCTACCAGGAAGAACCATTGCAGGCATTCTGACTGTCCACACAACAAAATTCATTGAGAAGCTGGTTTAAAAAAAAAAAAAAAAGTGCAGTAAGATCCAGGCAAGGCAATGTGGACCTTGGCAAGAGAGATGGGTGTTAGAGTGGAGACTATGAAGAAAGCATTGAACGAGAATCTTAACTACTCCTCATTCAAGAGGCGCAAGGGCCAACTACTCACCGCCAATGTGCCTTACAAAAGTCTAGTCAAACACCCAGTCCATCCAGGGATGCTCTAGTTCTTCTCAGACGAGAAGAACTTCTGCAGGGCCAGTTGCACAATGTGCAGAACAACAGGTGGCTAGCCTACAGTCTGCACAAAGTCCCACACTTCATGAAGACCAAGTTCCCTCAAACTATATTTACCTAGTTGTATTATACAGGAGGGGAGCTATGCTCATAGTGACCCATCTTTGTATCTCTCAGCATTTAGTTGTTCTTAAATTCTTGTATGGTTTTTGCACATACTATTTTTTCATTGAACTTGTTCCAGACATCTATCACTGTGTGGAAAACTATCCTTTTTCAGATCTCTTCTATAACTATCCTTTTTGAGTTTCTTTTTGTGTCCTCTTGTATTTCTTCTGTCCCACTTTAATAAATCATCTCTATCAAGGACTCCCATACCTTTCATGATTCTGTAAATGGCCAGAAGATCTCCTCTTTCTCTTCTTTGTTCCAGGGTTGTTAGTTCCAGTGATGGTCTTTGGGTGTGTTTCTAGCGAAGGTCATGTCAAGCTGCCCCACATCTTTGAAGAGGGACTCACTTCAGATGGCTATACTGAGTTCTTGTCCACTGTTGTCAAGTACTGGGTGTAGAGGGTGGCTGTGGGAAGACCATATGTGTGGCAGCAGGACTCAGCTCCATGTCACACCTCTGTGAAAACCCAGAAGTGGCTGTCTAAGAACTTCTACAAATTCACCAGTCCCAACATCTGGCCCCCCAACTTGCCTGATTGCAACCCCATGGACTATCATGTGTGGGGCACATTTGAAAAAGACACCAATCGTACTGTCTGAGACATCAAGGACAAGCTGATTGCCAGGATCAAACTGGTGTTCAGGCGTCTCTCGAAGGACACCGTGAAGGCCACGTGCTGTAAGTTCAGGTCCCCCTTGGAGGCCATGGTGGAGGCTCAGGGTGGCTTCTTTGAATGGGTTGTATTTGGTAAAAGATCCTCTTAGAGAAGCACTTTGAATTTTGAGAATATATCAATTTTTGGCCAGGCTATGATGTTTTTCTTTCCTTTCCGAAAAAGTGTCAAATTTATCCTAAACATCCTGTATCTCTGCTGATGTAATATGAAAAATCTTAGGATCAACTCTGCTTTTCTGTGCAGTTTCATATTTGTAACCTATAGTTTATTGACATTTCTATTAAATATGCATATATACATATACTAATACCCTTTTCTCCCTTACAAGAGAGAAACCCAAAATCATAGACATAAATCCACTCCCACCCATTTCATCCCCACATACTCCACTCCTATTCTCCATCCCTTCCTCCCTCCCTCTTTTCTTGGTTCCTCCTGGATGACTGGTCTCCCCTGCAGCTTGTCCACTGCCCTGGGTCAGAAGCAATATGGTAAGACACAGCACATCCACAGCAAGGCTGCTTCATTTAATTGGTGACCCCCCCCCACTTCTCCATCCCCTCATGCAGAAAAAGAAGATTGGGAGAAATCCCTTCAGACTGCATCAAAATATCACTCACACATACTCCCTCAACCCCCCTATCCCTCACTCACTCCCATGCATCACAGCATCATCCATACACAACCATTCTCTACTCACCTCTATCCTCTGTCTTCTGCTTTCCTTCCTCAACAGACATTCCCCTCTTTCCCAATGCCCCTTTTACCCCAGCCATCTATCTCATCCTTGGTCACGCCCTCATGTTCACTCTTCCCACCTCTGCCTTCCACACCTCTTTTACTAATCTTTCTTCACTCATTCTTTCCACATGTCCAAACCATCCCAATACTCTTTCATCAACCCTATCTCCCAACTCCCTTTCCAACTCCCTCTTCTCCTCACCTCCATAATTTCTCCCTCTATCCAGCCTAGTAACCCCTACCATACTTCTCAGGCATTTCATCTCAAACACAAGAAATAACTGAAAGAATTGAAGAAAACTTATGCGAGGAAAGTATGCAAAAAATTAAGAAATGGAAGGAAAACACAGAAAATGAAGAGACTGCCTTTAGAGAAACAGTCCAACAACAAATACAGGAAAATGTATACACCCATACACCCATTCAAGTAATTAAAGAAAAGGAAAATTGAGTTAAAGATGTAGTGGATAGAAAAAAAATCTATTGTGGTATATGGACTAAGGGAAAAACATGGTCTGGCAAGGTACATGTGAAAAAAAGAAGAAAAAGAAACAGCAATAGCAATCTTAAAAGATATAGGAAGTAGAGAAAGATATAGATGAAGTGTATAGGATGGGACATTATTCTAAGGAAAGAAATGGACCCCTAAAGACAGTAATGTGCACAGACATTGCAAGGGGCAGGTGCTTTGAGCTGGAAATTGGGCACTTCACTCTTTTGTATTATTCGTATTTGGCATCTATCCATTAGGGTGCAACACTATTTTCCACATTATAATTTCTGAATGGTAAGAATGGAAAAAGCCTATGAAATAATTTTTCATTAATTTTTATATATTTTTGTGAAGGGCACTTATGGGGCACAGGGCAAAGGGGCAGGTGGTCAGGCACCCCCAGCATCCTCCCTCTGCACGGGCCTGCCTAAAGATAAAACTAAGATTGCAAATGGTAGAAGACATAAAAAAAGCAAGCAAATTGGCAAGAAGTGAACATTACAATAAGATATGGATAAAAAGAGAAATAAGTGTTGAAGAATTAGAAAAAGAGAAGACACTAAAAGATGAAGCTAAGGAAAAAAATGCAAAGAGAATAGAGACTGAAAGCAAGGAATTCTATTGGAGGGTAATCAACACAAGACTGAGAAAATGTTACATCAGAATGGATGAAGCAAAAACAGAAAACAAAATGGAGAAAGAAAAAAATTAAAAGTGATCTATACTAACATTGACAGTTTAATTTCAGGACTGAATTAACTAAATGATTACCCGTTTTATGAAAAACCAGACATAATGGGAATTCTGGAGATGAAATTAAGGTGTTCAATACCACCTAATAAAGTTGGACAAAGGTTATACAATTATTGCACTAAAAACAGAAACAAGAAACAGGGAGGAAGAATCAAGTTCTTGGCAAAGAAAAACTTGAATGTGACAAAGATTACTGAGGGTAAAGGCAATATAGAACTGATCATGATAAAAATCGAAGACAGGATCATGAAAGGTAAAAAGTTTGTGGTGATTTATGCGCCCCCAAAAACGAGCTCTTGGAAAGAGAATGAATATATGAAAATGCTAGAAGATACAAGGCATTCATTAAACAAGCTACTAAAGGGCAGAGGTAACCTGGTAATTATGGGGGACTTTAACTGCAAAGAAATTTGTTGGGAGGAAATGACAATGTAAGGCAGAGAGGATTTGTGGGGTAATGTATTACTAGACATGACCATGGAATATACAATGACACAATGGGTCAATGAAAATACCAGATATAGAAGTAATGAGGAACTGTTGAGACTGGATTTAATATTTACAACAGAACCTGAAATTGTGGATAAAATTGAATACAAGACACCATTGGAAAGAGAAACCATATACTTACAGACTGAACTAAAGGAAGCAATATATTTGGAGAGAAATGAAAAGTATAGAAAAGGAAGATTGATGTACAGCAAAATGGACTTTGGAAAACTAATGAATTCTTTCAAAATGCAAATTGTGAAAAATTCTACATGAAGAGGGAAAAGTTGAAGAAAAATGGGATATTTTGATGGATAACTATAATGGAAGAATAGGTACGTACTAAGACAGAAACAAGAGAGTGTACATTAAATGCTGGTTCAATAGAAGATGCAGTGTGGCAAAAGATAGAAGAGACAAAGCTTGGAAAAGATGGAGAAAAGATAAAAAAACCTGGAAAATGGGAAATAATTTAAACCATAGAAACGAGTATGTAAAAGTGTAATGAGAAGGAAAAAGGAACCATGAAAAAGACATTATAGAAAAATGCAGAGTGCAGCCCAAACTATTCTATATGTAAATGGTAAACTTAAAAATAAACAGGAAATGGTGAAACTACACCAAGGAAATACAGAATACACAGAAGATCTAGAAATGGCTGAAGACACAAATAATCACTTCAAGTCAGTTTCACTAAAGAGAAGGTACAGTATTGGGACAAAGGAAGCAAAGTGTAATCTCCCCCCCCCCCCATGAGTGAAATAATAACAACACAAAAAGAAATAATGGAGCAATTAACAAACCTTGTTGTTAGGAAATCGCACAGCCCGGACAGAATTGCAAATTTGATACTAAAAGAATGCAAAGAAGAACTAATGGACAAAATATTTAACATAAGTTGCTCACTTAAAGAAGGAAAAATACCAAAAGACTGGAAAAATGCCAACATTGTACCAATACATAATGGAGGAAACAAGGAAGAACCAGCTAATTATAGACTGGTCTCACTAACAAGCACTAGCTAAAATTTGTGAGAAAATTATTAAGAAGTTCGGTGAAACACCTAGAAGAAAATAATAAACCCAAGACAATTTGGGTTCAGACAGGGAAGATCATGTTTTTACTCAAGACTAATAGATATAAGAAAAAAATAGATGGGCTGATTGTGCTTTCTTGGACTTACTCGTACAAAAAGCTTTCAACAATGTACATACATATACCAAGGCTTTTTTCCCCTTACAAGGGAGGTAGCCAAAAAGGGAAAGGCATAAAAACACTCCCACCCATTTCATCCCTAAATACACTCCACACCCCTCCCACCCTCCCTCTCATCTGAGCACCTCCTGGATGACGGGTCATCCCTGCACCCTGCCCACCGCCCTGGGTCAGAAGCAGTGTCGCAAGACACAGTGCATCCACAGCAAGGCCGCTTCATTTAATCGGCGACCCCCCCTCTCCGTCCCCCTTTGCATATAAGGCAAGGACGGGGAGAAATCCCTTCGGGCTGCGTCAAAATTTACTCACACATACTACCCCACCCCCCCGCCCATTCCTCCTCATGCAGTCACAACATCATCCATATACAACCATTCTCCACTCACCTCTGTCTTCCGTCCTCTCCCTTCCTTCCTCAACAGACATTCCCCTCTTCCCCAAAGCCCCCTTCACCCCATCCATCCACCTCATCCTAGGACGTCCCCTCATGTTCACTCCCTCCACATCTGCCTTCCATACCTCTTTTACTAGTCTTTCTTCACTCATTCTTTCCATGTGTCCAAACCATCCTAATATTCTTTCATCAACCCTATCTCCCAGATCCTTTTTCACCCCTGTTCTCCTCCTCACCTCCTCATTTCTCACTCTATCCAGCCTAGTAACCCCACCATACTTCTCAGACACCTCATCTCAAACACATTCAAACTCCTTCTCTCTTCTTCTCTTATGTGGAACATTTCAACAATGTACCACACAAAAAATTATAAAAAAAAAAATTGGAAAACATGGGAGGGATACAAGGTAATTTGGGTTCAGACAGGGAAGATCATGTACCACAAATTTAATCTGTTTTTACTCAAGACTAATAGATATAAGAAAAAGATGGATGGGCTGATTGAGCTTTCTTGGACTACATATACATACATATACCAAGGATCTTTCCCCCTTACAAGGGAGGTAGCCAAAAAGGAAATGGCATAAAATCATTCCCACCCATTCCATCCCTGGATGGAGGACTTCCTGAATGGTAGAAAGATGGTAGTACTCAAAAAACAGGTTGGAAGGAAGTGGTTTGTGGAATTCCTCAAGGATCTGTATTGGCTCCATTAATGTTCGCTATTTATGTGAATAACATGGATGATGATGTGGATTGTTACACGAGCTTCTTTGCAGATTATGCTAAATTGTTGAGGAGAGTAAAAACCAAAACAGATTGCAAATCACTACAAGAAGACCTGAACAAGGTTTGGAAGTGGAGTCAGAAATGGGAAGTGGACTTCAACATTAAGAAGTGTAGCATAATGGAGCTCGAAAAAAGTAAAAGTAGGATATCAGGACAATATAAAATTGGAACTAAGGAGGTAAAGAGAGCGGGATCTGAAAAAGATTTGGGAGTAATTATCTCAAACGACTTGTCCTATGATAAACAAATACACAAAATTGTTGGAGAATCCTATAACTTGCTAAGATCAATAAAAGTGGCATCTACCTATTTGGACAAAGAAATTATTAAAAAAATATTAGTCACACTGATGAGGACACTGGAATATGTGGCGACATTGTGGTCACCCAGTACCAAAAAGAATATAAAGAAAATTGAGAAGAATCCAGAGAGCAGAGCTACAAAAATGGTTCCAGCACTTTCAAACTTGTCATATGAAGAGACTGGTGAAATTGGAGTTACCAACTTTGGAGCAAAGAGAGGCGACCTACTGACCATCTATAGAATCATGAAGGGCACAGAAATACTCAATAGAGAGGACTTGTTAAACTGGGACAAGAGAAACACAAGAGGACATGGAAAGAAACACAAAAAAAGATAGTTATAGAACAGATCTGAAGAAGAACAGTTTTCCACACAGAGTGGTGGACGCTTGGAACAAACTGGACGAAACAGTGTTGTGTGCAAAAACCACTCATGAATTTAAGAGCAAACTAGACACTGCAAGATACAAAGGCAGGACAACATAAACATAGCTCCCCTTCTTGTAAAATACAACAAGGTAAATACAAACTCTTCCTCTCTTATTTCCATGTTTCTGCCCCATAGTGCTGTCGGCACAATCACTCCTTCATACAATCTCCTCTTAGCATCCATTCTCAACTGTCTATTTCTTTTCAATCCCCCAAGGGATATACTTGCTTCTCTCTATCTACATTCTACCTTCACTTTTCCCTTTCCTGCCACATTCGCATCCAAGAATCTAAAACCATCCACTTCCTCCGGTCTCTCTCCTTTAATATTCACTTCAATTTGTTGCCACATTCTCCCCTTGTACATCTCATCACCTTATTTTTACCCATCTTTATAAGAACATAAGAACGTATGAATGAAGGAGACTGCAAGAGACCATAAGGCCTACACTAGGCAGCTCCGTATCCATCACCACCTGTCACCCCATCCATAAAGTTGTCTAATTGTTTCTTAAAACAACTGATAGTTTCAGTTCTTACTACGTGGTTACTAAGTTTATTCCATTCGTCAACCACCCTATTAGTAAACCAATTCTTGCCTATTTCCTTCTTAAATCTAAATTTGTCCAGTTTATAACCATTACTGTGAGTCCTGCCCTGTTGTTTTAATATGATGACCTTGTTTGCATCACCCTTGTTAAGGAGCTCGTCCATCAGAAAATCACGAAAAAAAAAAAAAAAAAATACTGAAAATATTTCCTCTAAAAGTGTTGCTCATTAGCTATCTCATGGCTGAGTATGGATGTTATATCTTAATTTTTACTATCTAAAAAAAATATAATACAGTACCCCCCCTACCCTACTGTGGCTGGGTTGTGTGCGCTGCGTACTGCATATCACGTTTTCTGTTGTTACATATATTTGCTAACAAAAGAAGCTGCATATTTTGCACAATATTTATGCTTTTGTATGATAAATAATAGCATACGATATGGCAACAGGGACCTGACTGCGTAGCGTACAGTATGAATCGTCCATCAGAAAGAAAAAAGAAAAAAAAAAAAAATCTGAAAATATTTCCTCTAAAAGTGTTGCTCATTAGCCATCTCAAGACCAAGTATGGATGTTGTATCTTGATTTTTACTATCTAAAAAAATATAAT
This sequence comes from Oratosquilla oratoria, assembly GCF_046742065.1. NCBI lineage: Eukaryota > Metazoa > Arthropoda > Malacostraca > Stomatopoda > Squillidae > Oratosquilla > Oratosquilla oratoria. The sequence continues at coordinate 53,084,889 of NC_134799.1, forward strand.
ACAGTAACCCCCCTGTGTGGCTGGGTCGTGTCCGCTGCGTACTGCATATCACATTTCCTGTTGTTACATATATTTGCTAACAAAAGAAGCTGCGTATTTTGCACAATATTTATGCTTTTGTATGATAAATAATAGCATACAATATGGCAACAGGGACCTGACTGCTTAGCGTACTGTCGTACAGTATGTGAACGTGACTTATTCATAACTTGTCTTTCAAGTGAATGAGACATACTATTTTCTAGAGTTCAGTTCTGTGCTCAAGTTGCAGTTCTGAACCACATCTTTGGTTATGAATTTGCATATATGCCATCAGCAAGAGGGACAACAACCAGTGCTGCCATAAAACAGCTTAGGATGGCAGATAAAGATAGTCTGTCGCCAAAGATGCATCGCGCCAAGAAAAGGAAAAGTGCACGCTTGGAACCTGAGCAATATAACTCTGGTGGATAACTGGATTCATCATATAAACCTGTAATTAATCAAAAGCTAGCAATAAAGAGTAGGGTGGTGCCTATGATACCCTTTCAACACCATAACATCCTAAATAATGAAAGGGGACCAGTAGCCATGAACAAAACTATGACACTCATTCCTGACTATGAAGGGTCAGGAATGAGTGTCATAGTTTTGTTCATGGCTACTGGTCCCCTTTCATTATTTAGGATGTTATGGTGTTGAAAGGGTATCATAGGCACCACCCTACTCTTTTCATAGACAGTCAGACAAAACTCATAATGCATAATCTCAAGCACTCATCTGCCTGTGGCCCTGATAACATAAGCAACATCCACCTAAAACACATTGGACCACAAGGTATACACGCACTCACAAACATTGCAAACTACAGCTATTCACACAACACTATACCCGACATCTGGAAGCATGGTAAAATAATCACCATTCCAAAACCGAACAAAGACCCAACAATCCCAACATCGCACTGCCCAATCACACTTCTCTGCACCCCCTCTAAACTCATTGAACGCCTAATACTTAAACTTGTCACACCATATATTCCCCTTGCTGACTCACAACACGGTTTTAGGCCACTACACTCCACAAACACTCTTCTGACAAACCTCACACAAAGAATTTTAGATGGCATCAATTCAGATAGGCCCCACCACAGAACACTTCTTATAACATTGGACATTAGTAAAGCTTTTGATGCTATCCCCCGCCACAACCTAACAAATAAAATATATAACACAGACATGCACAATAACACCAAAAGATGGCTGGCCAATTATCTGGCAGGCAGGAATGCTCATGTGTCATATAATGGCCAATCATCGCACATCAGAAACATTAAGAACGGAGTACCACAGGGCTCAGTTCTATCCCCCACATTATTTAATCTATACATGCATGACTTACCCACACCAGACACCTCAGAAATACAAATCTCTTCCTACGCAGATGACATAACAATCACATGCACACATCGTAACACAGACAAAGCTGCAGAAATAATCCAGCCTTACCTTGACACACTCAACACATGGTTCATCACAAACAGACTCAAAATAGCTCCAACCAAATCTACAGCAACACTTCTCACCAACTGGACAAAAGAACACAAATACATACCTCATCTCTACATCAACAACACTCTAATACCACACACAAACACACCGAAAATTCTTGGTGTAACATACGATACATCCATGTCTTTCAAACAACACCTCACAAACATAAAAAACAAATGCACACCTAGACTTAACGCACTTAAGTCAATCACTGGAACAACATTTGGACAAAACAAAGAAACTAATATAACAATATACAAACAATGCATACGCTCAGTGATGAATTATGCGAGTCCTGCATGGGCTCCTAATCTCAGTGAGACACACCACAACACCCTTCAAATCATACAAAACAAAGCCCTAAAAACAATTACAGGCTGCACAAATACAACATCTACAGACCATTTACACCATGAAACAAAAGTCCTCAAAGTCAAGGACCACCTCGACATGAGAGGCACACAAACACCTGCTGCAGCCACCACAAACACATCACACCCGCTACACTACATAGCAGAACACCCACACACACCAAGAAACATTAAAACTACACCCAAAGACCTTTATTACGCACAGATACTCTCTTCTCTTCCTCCACAACCACCAAATACCAGCCTCCGGAAACATATTCATAATCATATCACTCACCGCTCCATTAACACACTGAAAGACAACACACTGCTGCATGCCAGACCCCCTGATATCCACCCTTCTGAATCCTCTCTCTCACAAAAGGACAGAGTCCACTTGGCCAGACTGCGATGCGGTCACCACCCAGCACTTCTAAGCTACCAGAAGAGGCTGGACGACCGTGTTGTGAACAGCTGCCCAGGATGTAACACTTCACCCCATACCATACAACACATAATGGAAGACTGCATTATACACAATCATGCACGCAAACAACACAACATACACTCTATAAAGGATTTGTGGGAAAACCCAGTTTCGGCTGTGGCCTTCCTTGGGGAGACGGGACTGCTCGGACAGACAGTCTAGGGAACGACAACAACAACAACAACTCATTCCTGAAAAACTTGATTTTTGCACATTTAACTTGATTCATATCTTAAAATGCCTTCACTGATTTTCAAATGCAAGTCCTTTTCAGATTCAGCATCATTGGGAGAACATTTGGTGGCAGATTTATATCCCTCTGTCAAGGATTAGTAGGATTTTTTTTTTTTTTTTTTTTTTTTTTTTCATCAACTTACTTTGGATTTTTTTTTTTCTCATAACAGACTGATCAGAACATCATACTTGTGACTCTGTTTCTTCATCTATCTTAGCCCATTATAAAGACAAAAAATAATCAATATCCAGTCAAAGGTCTATCCTCTGAATCAATTTCAAAATTTTCAAAAATTACCCCTCGATAATGAAAAAAAAAATCACAATAAAAAAAGTATAAGCATAAATGACTTGAAAACTCAGTGGTATCTTCTCTGAGACAAGACAGTTATTAGGAAAAAATCTCAGCCACTTTCACCCCAATAAAAAAAGTTTTATTTTCTAATGGACGTCGCCTTAAAGTCTTTGATCCACTTGAACACCTCTATTAGATCACCCCGCACTCTGCGTCTTTCCACAGAGAGTAAGTTAACCACTTCCATACAGTGACGCCTACGTAGGCGGCATGAAGAGCATGTGGGTATTCGATGATGCCGACGTCGGCATCTTGATTATATTTATTGTAGTCATACCTATGTAATTTCCATTCTCTCTAAACTGGCTTCATCAATTTTCTATGGATATCAAAATACACGGGTGAAAGAGAACGAACGATTGAGCACTGACTTTATTTTTTATAATGCGATTATTATGACGCAACATCGCACATCGGGCAGCTAATGCTGCCAGACGTGCGATGTGCCCCGGAGTGAAGAGGTTAAGGTGTCTAAACCTCTCTTTGTAAGGCAAATTTCGGAGTCAATTTTGGTCATTCTTCTCTGTACTGATTCTAGTGAATTGATATCCATTCTGTAGAACGGAGACCAAAACTGTACCGCATAGTCAAGGATGGGTCTAACTATCGCTAGAGTTTAATAATTAACTCTGCAATTCTATTCGTTACCGTCCTAGCAATGAAATCTAATGCTTTGTTAGCTTTATTCCTGGCCCTAATGCACAGTTTCCTGGTTTTACAGTCCGGACTCACTAGAACTCCCAAGTCTCTCTTGCACTCAGTTTTCTCTAAAAGCCCTATGTTTAACACACTACACTTAGAGATATTGAAGTTCATTTGCCATTTCACTGACCATGTGAACAATTTGTTAAGATCATCCTGCAGAATCTCTGCATCGTCTCCTGACCTAATTAGGCGTCCTATTTTAGTGTCGTCCGCAAACTTACTAACATCACTATTTATCCCATCATCTAAGTCATTTATGTACATAATGAACAACAAGGGACCCAAAACCGAGCCCTGGGGGACCCCACTAGTAACATTGCCCCACCTAGATTTTACTCCATTTACAGTGACCCACTGTTTTCTGTTACTAATCTAAGCTCTAATCCATTCTAACACTTTTCCTCCTATGCCATGGGCTTTGATTTTATTTAGTAGTCTCTGGTGTGGCACCTTGTCAAACGCTTTGCTAAAGTCAAGGTAAATAACATTGTAATTATCATTGTTATCTGACGCCTTATATACTTTAGTGTAAAAGGATAAAAGATTAGTCACACATGACTTACCCTTGGAGAAACTATGCTGTGAATCACAAATTAAATTATGTCTTTCGATGTGTTCTCCGAGTCTATTTATTATTACCGATTCAAGCATTTTTCCTAACCGATGTCAAACTGATTGGCCTGTAGTTGCATATAGACGATATATCTCCCTTCTTAAAAACAGGAACAACATTTGCTTGCCTCTAAGCAGTAGGCACAAAACCAGTGTCTACAGATTTATTAAATATTTCAGTTAACTGGTCCCAATTTCAAATTTACACTCCTTAAGCATTCTCGGAAAAATTTCGTCTGGACCCGGGGATTTTGTAGTCTTTCAATCTGCTTGACTACTTCTTTATTAATCCTGATATTAGATAGACTACTTTCTTCATCCCCTCTGAAAATCAGATTGCAGTCAGGTACTATATCTAACCTCTTATTAGTACACACCAATAGAAAATAATTGTTAAAATCCTCATTCATTTTTTCCTCCGATTCTATCACTACACTTTCATTGTTTTTAATTGGTCCTATTCTTTCTTTATTTTTTGTTCTATAGAGATGAAAGAAACCCTTTGGGTTGGATCTTGCTTGACTAGCAACCTTAATTTCATAATTACGTTTCACTGTGTATTCTTTTTGACCAGATTTGCCATTTTGTTATATCTTGATCTAAGGTGTGGTTCCCTGTTTTTTATTTTCATGTAAAGTCCTCTTTTCATTTCGATCTCATATTTCAATCTGTCCGTCATCCATTTAGGAGTACAGGTAATCCTCGTTTTACGCAGGTTCACATTACGCGATTTCACATTAAAGCGGTGTCCAAAACTAGGGGGTATTCCTCACATTACACAAATTCCTCAGAGTAACGCGAAATCCGGAAAGTTAAAATACGCGGGCTGCGATTTAGTTCCGTAAGGCAGCCGCTAGGTGACGCTAGCTGATTCCAGCCTCCGCATCCCTCTCGCCACCAAGCTCATTGTTTACCAACGCTTCGTTGTGTCAGCATCTCTGTGTTCATCAAATCATCAGTGTTCTTGTTTACCATGGCTCCCAAGCGCCCAGCGACATTTCCAGCCTGTGATGGTAGGCAGAAGAAAGCAAGGAAGACATTGACATTGGAGCAAAAGCTGGAAGTTCTGGACAGGTTAGATAAAGGGCAGAGAAACAATGTGATTGTGGCGGCAATGGGCCTCAGCGAGTCTACGGTGAGGACCATAAAACAAAACTCCACCAAGATTCGTGAAGCTGCCAAATCAGGAATGCCTCTACAAGCTAACAAGTCATCATATTCTCGCCCTATGGAGATGGAAAGGATGGAGAAGATGCTTGCAACTTGGATTGAGCATCAAAATAAGACTCGTGTGCCGGTTAGCTTGGCGCTGATTAAGGTGAAGGCGCTGTCTATTTATGACAGCATTGAAGGGGACAAGAAGCCTTTTTCTGCCAGCAACGGGTGGTTTAATAAATTTCAAAAAAGGCACAGTTTTCATAATTTGAAGTTGGTTGGGGAAGCTTCTTCAGCTGATGCTCGAGCTGCAGCCGAATTCCCAGAAGAGCTCAAGAAAATTATAGAAGACGGGAATTATTCATCAAAGCAAGTGTTCAACATCGACGAAACCGGCCTCTATTGGAAGAAACTACCCAACCGCACCTACATCTCCAAAGAGGAAGCTTCTGCCCCCGGATTCAAGGCATCTAAGGACCGCTTAACGCTGCTGTTGGGGGCCAATGCAGAGGGCGACTACAAACTCAAGCCAGCACTTGTGTATCACTCAGAGAATCCTCGAGCCCTCAAGGTAAGAGTTGTAAAACTAACCTTATTCCATGTTACCATTTTCTATGCAAAAGATTGTGCGAATGAATTTTTTAGACCGTATAAAATCTTACGTTTCTTTTTTTTTGGCCAGGGTTACGACAAGGCCTTTCTGCCAGTGTACTGGTACGCCAACTCGAAGGGCTGGATGACTGGGACAGTGTTTGGCGATTATTTCAAGAATAAACTGCACAGGGAGCTGGAGGTGTACTGCAACAAAGAAAACATCCCCTTCAAGATCTTGTTGATTGTGGACAACGCGCCAAGTCACCCAGCATACCTGGCCGATATCAGCAACAACATCAAGATCGTGTTTTTACCGCCAAACACGACCTCGCTCATCCAGCCTTGTGACCAAGGGATAATCTCGACATTCAAGGCGTATTATCTACGTTCAACATTGGCGAACCTTGTGAAAGTGACGGAGCAACAAAACATCTCAGTCCGTGATTATTGGCGGCAGTTCACGGTAAAAGATGCTCTAACCTTCATCAAGGATTCGTGGAGTGAAGTGCCAACATCATGCTGCAATGGAGTCTGGAAAAAATTGTGTCCTCAATTCGTCCACGACTTCAAAGGATACAGCATAGACGACAATGTAGCCAAGGCCAACGTTAAAAGTCTGCGTCTAGCACAGCAAGTTGGCTTCGAGGATTTGGAAGAGGAGGACATCGACAACTTGCTTCAGTCTCACACACAAGAGCTCTCCAATGAAGATTTGTTTGACATCGAGAAAGAGAGAGTGAAAATGATGGAGGAGAAAGAGGAAGCAGCAGCAGCAGCAGCATCACCAGGACCACAGCGAGCCCTCACAGCTGCCAACTTGTCTGAGTGTATGGACTCGTTGATGCATGCAATGAGGGTCATAGAGGAGAATGATCCTAATGTCGAGAGGAGCAGCACCATCATACGACGTGTGATGGAGAACATGGCTTGCTATAATGCTATGTTAAAAGAAAAACAACAAAAGACAAAACAACAGCCGATCACAAACTTCTTCCGACAACGCACACCAAGTCAGCTAACCAGCGAATCGGAGACAGGCACCGAATCGGAGATGGACGCTCCCGATGACCCTGCCGCCCCTGCCTCACCACAAACATCACACACACACACCGAGTCCGATATAGCGCGCAGTGACACGTCAGGGGGTGAAGCCTAGTTAGGAATCTACAATAGTACACAGCGAGCGGTGAGTGTTGTGTTGTTGTCAGTATGGAAACGTGTGAGAGCAACATCTCAGCTTGCGGGATGGTTTCCTGACCCATGATTTTTTTCATTGTCCAAGGGTAATTTTATTTTCATAAAAGTAAAATAAAAATGAATGTAGAAAAAAACTTGAAAGAAATTTATTCATCCTTGAATCGCAATAAGCTGCCGCTACAACAACAACAACAGCGTGCAGATCAGCAGAGGGACGCTACTTATCAAGGCGTAAAGGCCAATTAACCCGTGATCCCATATGTGGTGGTAAATCAACAACAACAAGGCAGGTCAGAGGTTATATGCTTAGCTCGTGGCTCAGCTGCAGGAAGGATTATGGTATTGGAAACACTTGTAACAGCAAAGTAGTGAGTTTAATTCCTCACATTACGCGAAATTCACATTACGCGCTGCCTTTTGGAACGCATCTAGCGCGTAAAGTGAGGACTACCTGTATTACTATTTTTCCGTATTGACTTCAGGGGGATAAATGTATTTTGTGTATTAATAATTAGATAAGTTAGATTGTTATACATTTCATCCAAATTGCTGACCTATCTGTTGAGCCCCCGCCCCCAAGTAACCTGACCGAAGGTATGCATATTACCCTCCATGACCCGATCTGTGGTCAAGACCTGACCCCTGGTCAAGTACCTAGACCTGACCCCATCAACAATGTCTGAAACGTCCATAAAGTCCGTATAAATTTTCATATTCAATTTCAAATAGGTTTTTATATTTTCAAAGTTTGCTCTCCTGAAGTCTGGTACTTGGACGTTATTCGTACTTTTTAATTCTACCCAAATAATATTAAATCTTATTTCTTGATGATCGCTAGAGCCTAGACTATCTCCCACTTTTACATTGCTCATTAGGTGCTCATTATTAGTTAAAACTAAGTCCAGGGTATTTCCTCCCCTCGTAGGATCGGTAATCACTTGTTTTAGGAAATTATCCTGCACCACATCTAGGAATTTCTTCGTTTCCTGATCTCCTATTAAAGTTTCCCAGTCAGTGTTTCCATAATTAAAATCTCCCATGACCACAATGCTTTTGTACTGGGACGCTCTGTGAATTTCATAAATCAGGGGATCAGTCTGCTCAATGCTGAGGTTAGGAGGTCTATCTTCAACTTTCTTCTTTTGCACACCTTCCCAAACTCCGTCACTAACTTCCTTAATCCCACCTCTGATCCTGCTACAAGTGCAGTGTCATCAGCAAACAACTGGCTTATCTCCCATTTTTCTCCATTTTCTTTAAAATCATCTCCAATCCTCAGCCCATTACCCTTTCATTTACCTCTTGCATCACCCCAACCATGTATAAATTGAACAGCAAAGGTGGCTTTACACTTCCTTGGCAAAGTTCCACCTTTACCTCAAACCACTCTCTCTTCATTTCTATTTCTAATACAGGTTCTTCTACTTTGTAAAAACTCTTGACTGCATATCTCATCACTCAGTGACATCACTCAGGCATCAGTTATTTTACAGGAACTAACATGGTATCAAGTATACCATAAAAACACCATTTACTTGAAATGGATTTACAAATTTACTTATGGTATATATAATATATTGCAACATGTTAAAAAAACAATTTAAAGTACACTGCTAGTACTTTAATTTCTAAATTTTATCTTGCTTCACAATGGCTACTGTGCATTTTTTTTTTTTTTTTTTTTTTTTTCCAACCTTGTGATTGGTGTATTTTCTGGAGAGTAATGATGAACTTGGGTTACATTTCCCAATGTAGCATACATGCCTTATTAATAAATTTCCTTTGGTTTTACTGTATCCCTGAAGATGAGGCTCGGACAGGGTTCGAAATGTGGGAATAACATTTTTTAAAGTTCAGTGTTTGCATTCTTTCCAACAATCGTTACTGAATATTACCTTTTCATGAGTGTATTTACTTAGTTGTATTATATGGAAAGGGAGCTATGCTCGTGGTGACCCGTCTTTGTATCTCTCAGCATCAAGTTTTTCTTAAAATCTTGAATAGTGTTTGCACACACTGTTTCTTTGTCCAATTTGTTCCAAGTATCTATCACTCTGTGTGGGAAGCTAGTTTTTTTCAGATCTCTTCTGTAATTATCTTTTTTGTTTCTTTTCATGTCCTCTTGTTTTTCCATTGTCCCATTTCAATAAGTCATTCTTATCTAAGATTTCCATTCCCTTCATAATTCTATAGATAGTAAGTCTCCTCTTTCCCTTCTTTGTTCCAGAGTTGGTAATTCTAATTTGGACAGTCATTGTTTATATGTCATTTTGGAAAGAGTTGGTGCCAGTTTTGTTGTTGCTCTTTGTATTCTTTCTAAGTTCTTCATATTCTTTTTGGTACTGGGTGTCCATAGTGTTGCTGCGTACTTGAGTTTTGGTCTCATTAGAATAGTTAATTTTGTTTTTCATTTCCACGTCCAAATAGGGAAATGCCACTTTTATTGACCTCAATAAATTATAGGTTTCTTTGACTATTTTATTAATATGCTTATCTGTTGTCATGTCTTTGCTGATCATCACTCCAAGGTCTTTTTCCGAGTTTACTTTTTTGACCTCTTCCTCACCAATTCTATAATCTCTCAATATTCTGTTTTTACTTTTCCCAAATTCCATTATATAGGTAGTCGTCGACTTACAACCGAGTTCGGTTCCGACAGACAGGTCGTAAGTCGATCTGGACGCAAGTCGGTCTTTATATATATATATAGTATATATTACCCTTTAAATATTTTTTGTTACTGTATATATATATTGTATATTATATTTAGCATACTGAAATAATCTTAGCATCTTTGAACTATGTTGTATAGTATTTCTTAACCTTTTTATAATCTTATCTGATTTTCTTTGGGAAATGTAGCCTAGGCATAAGCATACTGAATAAAATCCTATCATCTTTAACCTATGATAACTAATACTGTACGAGTATTTTCTAACCTTTTTATTATTTCACCATCAGACTTTCTTTAAGAAACGTATGCATACTGAATAAAATCTTATTATCTTTGAGCTACGTTGTTTAATATTCATTAACTTTTTTGTAATTTTTGTTAGGAAACGTAGCCTAGGCCTACGCATACTGAATAAAGTCCTGTTATCTTTGACCTGCAAATACTTTTTTGTTGGTTACAATAAAATCATTGCAAGGCAAAATTCGGACATTTTTTATTTTATTTCAAAACACATTCTTTTCGTTTACGTACTGTACCGAAAATATTGTTATCGACAACAGACTAGGCATAAACAAAGTTTACTGTTACATTTTATTAATCGCAAAACATAAAAATACAAAATGCTGTACCGAACATATTGTTATCGACAACAGACTAGGCATAAAAAAGTTTTACTGTTACATTTTATTGATTGCAAAACATATAAAAATACAAAATGCAAGGCAAAATTAGGATTTTTTTTATTTCAAAACACATTCTTTCCGTTTACGTACTGTACCGAACATACTGTTATCGACAAACTAGCCTAGGCATAAAAAAATAGTTACATTTTATTAATTGCAAAACATATAGAAATACAAAAATATAAAATGGAATGCAAAATTAGGAAAGATTTTACTTCAAACAAAAAATTGAAAGAACATTTAGCTGGCTGGGATGCTGACGCTGTCGGCAGCCTGCCAAAACTATCGTACTAGCGTCTCGCGGCGTGCGGAGTAATTGTTCTGCGCTGCCAGACATAACATTGCAATTCTATTACTCTATTAAATGTTAAATATTATTGCACTATCTTGTGGTCGTAAAGTCGATCAGTTGTAAGTCACATAGGTCGTAAGTGGACGACTACCTGTACTACATTTCTTGATATTGAATTTCACTTCCCACTTTTGAGTCCATTTCCAGATCTTGTCCAAGTCTTGTTGTAATGAGTTGTAATCCTCCTCAGTTTTTACATTCTTTAGTATTTTTGTGTTGTCTGCAAAGAAATTCATATAACACTACTATTTTATCCATGTCATGTATGTATACAGCAAACATGATCAGGGCCAGTACTGATCCCTGTGGGACACCACTTATCATTTCTTCCCAATTTGAGAATTTGTCTCTAATTACAACTCATTTTCCTTCCAGTCAGGAAGTCTTTCATCCATTCCAATAATTTTCCTCTTATGCCACCTATTGATTCTATCTTCCTTAGTAGTTTATTGTGTGGTACCTTATCAAATGCCTTTTGTAGGTCAAGAAAGGCACAGTCTGCCCAACTATCATCTCTCTTGTATTATGTGTATTAATCTTGAGCAGAAGCAGATCAAGTTTGTTGTACATGATCTTCCTTGTCTGAATCCAAACTGATTTGGATTCAGTATAGTTTTTTCTCCCAAATGTTTAACCCATCTATTTTTGACAACCTTTTCACAAATTTTTGCTACTGTGCTTGTCAGGGAGACCAGTCTGTATTTTGATGGGTCTTCCTTGATTCCTCCCTTATAAATTGGTACAATGTTTGCCTTCTCCCAGTCCTGTGGCAATTTTCCTTTTTTAAGTGAGAATTTAATTATATTGTATATTTTGTCTTGTTAATTCTTCCATGCATTCTTTCAGTATCCAATTTGCAATTCCATCTGGACCATGTGATTTTCTGATATCAAGGGTTTTGCTTTGGTCGTGGATTTCCTTTTGTGTTACAATTATTTCTTTCATTGAGGGAGATCTCTATTTCCTCACAGTTAGGCGAGTTTTCTAATGTGAATACTGATTTGAAATGGTTGTTCATAATTTCAGCCATTTCCAGTTCTTCTGTACATTCGTATTTACCTTGGCACAGCTTTTCTATTTCTTGTTTGTTCTTCAGTTTGGCATTTACATACCTGTAAAATAGTTTGGGTTCTTGCATTTTTCAAAAAAAAAAAATTACAGTTTCTCTTTTCATCTCTGCATATTTTTATATACTCATTTCTTGGTTTGATGTACATTTGCCATTTGCTTGTTTTCTTGTCTCTTTTCCATTTCTTCCAAGCTTTGTCTCTTTTATCCTTAGCCTCACTACACCTTTTGTTGTACCAGCTTTTTATCTATGTTCTTTCCATTTTTTGTTGCGGTACGTATTTATTTACTCCCTCATTGTAAATTTCTTTTAGTATATTCCATTTCTCTTCCATCCCTGTTTCTTCATTTTGGAATTTTTCCCAGTTTGCATTGCGAAAGAATTTTTTGAGCATCTCAAAATTTGTTTTGTTGAACATTAGTCTTCCTATTCTATGTTTATCATTTCTGATTTGATCCATTTGCTCTTTCAACTCAAATTCTATTAGTACATGGTCACTCTTTCCTATCGGAGTTTTGTAATAAATTTTATTAACAATTTCAGGCTTGTCATAAGTATTATATCCAGCCATGATGGTTCTTCACTACCTCTGTATCTGGTATTTTCCTTTATCCACTGAGTCATTATGTATTCAATGGTCATGCCGAGCAGGACATTGCCCCAGAGTTCCTCTCCACCCTTCACTGTCATTTCCTCCCAACATATTTCTTTTGAATTAAAGTCACCCATAATTACTGTATTTCCTCTGTCCTTCAGTATATTAGTTAATTCATATTTTGTATCTTCTAGTATTTTGGAATGATCACTTTCTGTCTAGGACTGTGTTTTGGGGGGCACATACACCACTACAAATTTTCTACTCTTCATATGTTTGCTTTCAATTTGTATCATAATTGATTCTACATTATTTATTCCTTCAGTTATTTTTGTTACATTTAAATCTTTATTAGTCAAATTCAATACTCCGCCACCCTGTTATCCTTTCTGTCAAGCAGTTGTATAAACCTTGTCCCACAGTGTTGGGTGGTGGAGTACACTTTAATTTAGTTTCCACTATTCCCATTATGTCTGGTTTTTCTAAGGCCAGGTTATCGTTGCCTTGACTAGACAAGATTCTACCTTAGAGGAGTTCAGGCATAATCCCATCCCATTCCTGAAGTTATTCCATCTATATTGGTATTGGTATAAGATATTTTAAATTCTTTTCTCCTCGTCTTTCTCTATCTCCTTGTTTCCTTTTTCCTTATATACCATTTTCTCAGTCTCAGGTCCACCACTCTCCAATTTTTTTTTTTTTTTTTCAGTTTCAGTTCTCTTTTTGTTTTTTCATTAATTTCATTTCTAAGTTCTTTTTCTTTTTCTATCTCACTCATTTCTTTTTCTACCTCACTCATTTCTTTTTTTATCCATATATTTTTGTAATGTTCACTATTTGCTAATTTCATTGTTCTGGATAGTACTTCCTCTGCAATTGTTTGAGATCTAAGCTTTACTTTCAGTGGCCTGTATTGTTTTTCTTTAGAGTATCTGCCTATCCTATAGGTCTCCTCGATTCCCCTATCCAAGCCTTGTCCTTCCACTTGTAATTATTTCAGAATTTCCTTAGTGATCTCTTTCTCCTCCTTTTCCCTCTGATATCTAGGTACATCATGCTTCTCTTTCATGCCATAGATTACAATGCATCTTTTTTTATCCATGTGTCCCTAACTGAGTTGCCTTTCTATTTAATTACTTGGATCACAGTCTCCTTGGTATTTTCCTTGACCTGCTGCTCCATTATTTCTTTAAGGGATACTTTTTGACATTCCTGTTCAACTTTCCACTGTTTATTTCCTGTAAGTCATTTTCTTTTATTTTTTCTTCCACCTTTTCAGTCACTTGCATTTGATCTTTTATCTCATTTTTTAATGCCTCATTCCTATTTATGTCTTCACTTTTCAACCTTTCATTTTCTGCCTTTAATTCATTTAATTCCTTTTTTAAGTCATCTATCTCCCTATTATTCTCCTCACTGGCTTTCCTTAGCATAGATACTTCTTTGTACATTGATTTGTACTCACTTTTGAGTTCTATTAAATCATCCAAAATGTCATTAATATCTCTATTTGTCATTATATTTCTATACCTGGGTTCTCCATTTCTAATCCTCTATACATAATATTTCTTTCCCCTTCAAACCCCCAAAAAAAAACTCTTTCAATCCTTTGGTATTCCCTTGGTGTTTGAGAAAGACACATCTTCTTTCGAAAGACACCAAGTGGAGTCTCAAGTCTGTGTGTGTGTGTATATATCATATATGTGTGTATATATCATATATATATATATATATATATATATATAATATATATATACACACACACACACTAATTGTAGCCATCTTTCTCTTCTTTGTTAAAAAGTATTTTGTGGACAATATTTATCAAAACTTTAAAATGTGCGATAAAAGGATTTTTTTTTTAATAATCATGGAAAATAGGGACAATTAATTTTATGCCACATTTTCTTTTCAGTTTACAAGTGTAGGATTAGTTTTTGATATCCATTTCACATGACATACAACTGCTTCTAAATGGCTGAACATTGTTGTGTTCAGGCTTCCAGTACCCTCCAATGACCACTGGCTGTAATTAAGTAGCTAAGCTTGCAATATCAGTGTACAATAAAAACTGACTTTGCATCTTATACATTCTAAGCACCTTGGATTTGTGATCAAATGCTTAAATCACAAAATGGAGATATGTTCTCTTTACACTAGCAAGGGAGACCAACTAATTCTGAAAAATCATAAAGGATGACTTTCTATATTACTACAATGATTATAATCTTCTATTTGACTTATTTGCCTAAACTAGAAATTTTAGATAGTGTGAAATACTTACAGGCATGTAAGATCCTATAAGGGTGGTAAGGCACCAGAAGAACACTCCCACAGCCATCAGGTATTTGCGAGAAAATCGGTCACCCAAATAACCGAAGATGGGAGCCATAAACATGTACGTGATCACAAAGGCTGTCTGGAGAAGCCCACTTTGCGTATCAGTCATGTGAAAGGTATCTTTGATGTCCTGCAGGATACCTGTGCAAAACAAAATACATTAACTCGTAATACTTGTGCATTTCACTCATTATCATACTAATTGTAAAATAAATTTGCAAGCCTGGAAAGCAATGACAAGTTAGTTTACAACTGATACACACAGCTTTTGAGCTCAACATTAAGACCTGGCTAGTTCTCATAGCTTTTTTATTATTCAATACTGGTGGCTCAAGAAGTGAGAGGCTCTCTCATCACTACATTTCTACAAAAAATATCAACTTCCATATGTTCAATCCTCAAGAGTTGACACTCAATACAGGTCAGCAATCCCCAAGATCTCTCAAAATACTAAATCTGCATTACTAAAGAAAAGTAAAACAGAAGTACTGCAAGTTTTGTATATCATGACCCCTATGATCCTCCTCAGCAGATACAAGGGGATGAGTGTCAAATGAATGCAGAAAAGAGGACTTGAAGAGGCTTAAGCCAGCTGTTCCAGGTCAGGTATTGTAAATATTAAAACATATACAGCAGTGGTTCTTCACATTTTTACTACCAGACCTCCTTTAGGAATTTGTCCTTCCCTCCATGTCCCCCTTGCATCTATGAATAAAATTCATTCTTGGATTATGAAGAAAATATAAAATGTGCTCTTAATATTTTCATTAAGTATGAATTAGTCACATGATTAAAGAGATAATTGACAAAAAAAAATTGGGGGGATGAATTAGTCACATTATTAGTGAGACACTTGACATTGCTTCTTAAATATAAGATCTTGAATGCATGGTTGAATGCCAGAGTGCAAAATGGAACCCTCTTCAATGTTCAGCCTGTCTCTGTACTTGGTCTTAACAGCAATGTGAGTGGAGTTGAATTGCACCTCAAGAAACTCCTCTTGTACTCCATGTGAAACATCAGCTACTTCACATTGAAATGGGTTCCTGATGAATTTCCAGGCTTCATCCTTTTCATTTCCTTAGAGTGGTCCATATTATTGCATATGCGTGTATGTATATACACATACGCACTATGTATACACAGATTTTTCAGTACTGCACTACCTGGTTTCAAAACATGGAAAGAATGCTTGAAGAAAGACTAGTAAAAGAGGTGCAGAAGGCAGAGGTGGAAGGAGTGAACACGAGGGGGCGAACTAGGATGAGATGGATGGATGGGGTAAAAGGGGCTTTAGGAAAGAGGGGAGTGTCTGTTGAGGAAGGACAGGAGAGGACTAAAGATAATAGTGAATGGAGAACAGTTAGGTATGAATGATGTTGTGATGCATGAGGGGGAGTGGGTGGGGGATGGGGTGTGAGGGAGCATGAGAAATAAATTGACGCAGACCGAACGGATTTCTCCCTATCTTCTCCTTTTCTGCATGAGGAGATGGAGAGGGGGGGCACAAATTTAATGAAGTGGTCTTGCTGTGGATGTGCTGTGTCTTACAACACTGCTTCTGACCCATGGCAGTGGGCGAGATGCAGGGATGACCCGTCATCCAGGAGGTGCCAAGATAAGAGGGAGGGACAAGGGTAGAGGGGAGTGGAGTATGTTGGGGATGGAATGGGCAGGAGTGGTTTATGCCTTTTTTTTTTGCTACCTCCCTTATAAGGGGGGAAAAAGCCTTTGGTATATGCATGTATGTACTACCTGTCCAGTGGTAATGTGCCCAGCTCTGCAAGTAACTAAAATGGGCTGCATTTCCCTGCTGAATTTGACATTTCCAGAGTTCAAGTTTGGCCATGAAGGTTCAAATAGTGTGGCGGTGTATGAGAACGTTGAGGTTTTCCCCTTGTAGTTTAACATC
>NC_134799.1:53106734-53121734 GCF_046742065.1 Oratosquilla oratoria
TAAACATATACACACACATATATATATATAATATATATATATATATATATCACATATACATATATATAAATATATATGTATACAGTGTTCCCTCGCCACTTCGCGCTTCACATTTCGCGGCTTCGGTGCTTCTCGGGTTTTTCCAAAATATTCATAAAGAAAAAAAAATAATCAAAAAATAATCAAAAAAATTCTTAAAACTTACCATGTTAACACATGAATGTTGTGCCTTTCTCGTGTAAGTTTTGATAAATGATTAAAATTATAATATCGCTAGAGGGAATTTTATCGCGAAAAACAAAAACGCTATCGGTGCGACGTCACAAAGTTATGTATTTTATGACCAATTTATATCTTGATCTATTAAGATTTTAGGAAAAAAAAACTAAATTACACGCTGTTTGTATGGTACTTCAGATGTTACATGCAAAAGCAGATTAGTCTAGGTAAAGTATTAAGATCGGAAAACATTTGTGACGTCATCAATGACATCATACGGACTGACGGATGAAGAGACGGACATACATCGTTCAAATGCTCATGGAATATGGAAAATAATAATCTTATTGTACTGTAAAAATATCAAGTCAATATATAAAAAAATAATAATATTTTTCTATCAGTGCGTATGATCCCCCTTAATTACTGTATAATAAATGTTAATTACTGTATTAGGTTTTATAATTAACTATTTTAGTAAATACGTGTACTGTTGTAATCTTTGTCTCAAATATGTAAAGTATTAATACTGTTTACGTATTTCAAACGAAAATTCCTAGGGGGGGGGGGGGGCAAATCCTACTTCGCTTTTTTCACCTTTCGCGGGGGGTTCTGGTCCCCATTAACCGCGAAAAACGAAGGATCACTGTATATATTATATATATAAACATATAAACTTAATATATATATATATATATATATATATATATATATATGTGTGTGTGTGTGTGTGTGTGTGTGTGCGTGTATTTACCTAGTTGTATTTTACGGGAAGGGGAGCTATGCTCGTGGTGTCCCGTCTTCATATCTCATTTTATCTCAACTATTTTTAAATTCATGTATTGTTTTTGCACACACCACTTTCTCATCTAACTTGTTCCAACTGTCTATTACTCTGTGAGGAAAGCTGTTCTTTTTCAGATCTCTTCTGTAGCTGTCTTTCTTGATTTTCTTTCCTGTGTGTGTGTGTGTGTGTGTGTGTGTGTGTGTGTGTGTGTGTGTGTGTGTGTGTGTGTGTGTGTGTGTGTGTGTGTGTGTGTGTGCATACACACCGAATGCATCAATTTGTCCATTTTCTATCACGGTACATGATGCTAGATACCTATAATAATTTCCTGGTGCAGATTGTAGCCTATGTTTGTGCCAACCTCTGTCATGTTTTGGGAAGCGGGAGGACAGAAAATATTTTCATTCAGACCAGGAGCGCCAACAACCGGAGGCGGACGCGATTCCTCCAACCGTAATCCATACCAAACAGTCCCACCGCTAGCAGAACAGGCATAGTCTACTTTCTTCTTTCCCGTTTCCTTGAGGCTGCGGGTCTCATCAGTTAAATTCGAGGGAGCAGGTGGTGGTAGTAGTAGTAGTACCACTGACTCTGTGCCTTGGCCCACGGGAGTTTTGCCAAAACCCAAAGAAATCGAGGGTCATGCAACAGAGGGGAGTCTGATGGTTTGGGCAAGGCAGCGAAAGCGGCGAACACGTGGTGCAGGGATGGTGCGTGTGTGTGTGGGGGGGGGGGCATTTATTTTCAAGAGTACTTGGCGACCCCTTCGGATGGGGCGGAACGATCAGTCGGTCAGCAGGATGCCCAAAGGACTCAGTGCCAGGGTGGAGGAGGAAGACGAGGAAAGAGGAAGCTGTTGTCCCGGCGTCGGTGTCTGCGTCACTTCAGCAGTGGTTCTAAAGCTGGGTTCCTTATGAGTTGCTCACAAACTTCTCTCCCTCTCTCTTGTTTCATTAAACGCACACCATCAACTCTGGTGAAGAGGGGGTAGGGTGTGTGGGAGAGGGGTTGAGAGTTTCTCAAGGAGCCATGATGTGGGCAGACATCTAAACTTCAGCCGAATTAAGAAGAGACGGGGCGGTATTGGCCAACAATTATTCACCACACCTATCCATACAATGAGCCACGGCACTAGTGACGGCAAACGCCCCCACCCGAGCCTTATGGAGGAGGCGCTTCTACCTTAGCTGCACCAAACTACGCTAGATACCGGCTAGGCTTAGACGTAGGCTCGCGCGCGCGTAGACGTGTGCTTGCGCATGGGTGTGTGCGTGTGTATTTGCGTGTGTGTAGACGTCTGTGCGTATGTGTGCGTGTGTGTGTGTTCGAGAAACACACACACATCACATTTGGTACTTTTCCGCAACTAATGGACTCGCCTGATATGAAACATATTACACTAGTCATTATGACATATTCTGCAGAGTATACGCATGTTTATTATTATTTTCTTAAATGTATATTTCATAACCCAAAGAAAATATCATTTGACGCCTGTTTACTACAGTGAGAGAGAACACTGCGGCCCCAATGTTTCTTTTGCGGTGGTCACACGAACCGTAAGGTGTCGGCCGCGGCGGCCGGCGACACCCGGCGACACCCGGCAACAGACAGAGGGGAGGGGAGGGGAGCGTGTTGCTGCCCAGCCAACGCTAACCCCATGCCCCGAGATGACTGTCGGTCTTAACGTTTCCAGTGAAGTCGTAGCCAAAACCGTTTCGGCCGACATCAGAAGAAGGTCACCGGGTTTCGGGGGGAAGGGGGCAGAGGGTGCACGCGCGCCCATGTGCACCTTCCAAATTTATCTAGGTCACCCCGGCCGCCGCCGCAGCGTCGGCAGCGGCAGCAGCAGCAGCAGCAACAGCACGGAAGCGCTTAATCATCGTCGCCGCCGCCACCTCCTCCAGAGGATCGACGTTCGCGATTGAGGCGAGGGGCGCGCGCTGCCACCACCAACAGCCCAATGGCGGAAAGGAGAGTCGCGCGAGTCACTCACTCACCCCATCGCATCACCGCAGGCAGAAGAGCCAAAATAATATAGGTCTCGGTCACGAACACTCACCAACCCCCATTCCAGCCAACCAGCCAGCCAGCGAGCCAGTTAGTCAACCACTATAAAGAGGCCCGAACGCTTACGGAAAGGAAAAGGAAATAATCCGGTAACTTGGGTGTCGCCCACGCCTTTACTTTCATTCTCGTCTTTTCTTTCAGGATTTCCCCCCACTTAAACTCTCACCCATACACCACTATTAACCCACACCAGCGTGGCTAAACTTGGGTCCAAAGTCAAAGTTTATTATATTACCTCCAAAACAATTTCGAAATACATCCGGGCGCAAACCCAAAGTTAACGATCTACACATTTTGTGTGCGCGCGCACGCACGTGTATAATAATAATAATAATAATAATAATAATAATAATAATAATAATAATAATAACTGGTTTACTGAGTTAACAACAATACAGATACAGTGTGTGTGTGTGTGTGTGTGTGTGTGTGTGTGTGTGTGTGTGTATGTGTGTGTGTATGTGTGTGTGTTTGTGCGCGCGTGTGTGCCGTGTGTGTGCGAGTGTGAATGTGTATGTGTATGTGTGTGTGCGCGTGCCGTGTGTGTGTGTGTGTGTGTGTGTGTGTGTATGTGTATGTGTGTGTGCGCGTGCCGTGTGTGTGTGTGTGTGTGTGTGTGTGTGTGTGTGTGTGTGTGTGTGTGTGTGTGTGTGTGTGTGTGTGTGTGTGTGTGTGTGTGTGTGTGTGTGTGTGTGTGTGTGTGTGTGTGTGTGTGTGTGTGTGAAACTACAGCGTGGCAATTGAGGGCCCTCTGCTGTCAATGTGGCTTTTCCTCACTGGTCCACTTTCTTCTGCCAGTGTCAGAGGTAAAACGAGGGAGATGGATCCTGGGGAAGATGGAAGGGCCCAGAAGTCCATCAGACCGAGCACGCAAGCCACTAGACTACGACAGACCCTCTTCCACCCATCCACCCGCTCGCTCGCTCTCTCTCTCTCTCTCTCTCTCTCTCTCTCTCTCTCTCTCTCTCTCTCTCTCTCTCTCTCTCTCTCTCTCTCTCTCTCTCTCCTCTCCTCCCGTCCCATAAGTCTCGCCTATTTCGATGCTGCGTCAGTAAAGAATATCGATTACGGTGTCACGTTTATGCTAAAGACCGCTTCTTCTTGCTCAACGTCACTGCTCAGGCGTGGGAGAAGGGGATGGGGGGCAGCAAAGGTATTTCGTCAGCATTTTCGTCGATAACCCGGGAAACCACAAGTCTGCAGACAGGAAGGCAATGCTGCTACCGGGGTAGGTCCACCGCCACCGGTCCCTACATCGCCTCGCCATTCCCAAACGATACAGTCACGATTTTTTTTTTTTTTTTTTTTTGTAAACACTTGGCGACATCTCACATTCGTCCTAACCATTCCACCCAGTTTCTGGGTTACTGGTTGCCCAGACCTCCTTCCTCTGATCTCCATCCTCCAACTACTACTGCCGTCAGGACAAAGCAGGAGGGAGGGAGGGAGGGAGGGAGAGAGGGGTACTGAGGTAGCGAGGTCTGAACTGGGGCAGTTCTCCACGACTCATCACGGTTTCAGGTCACGTGTTGGTCTCGTAATCGACAGCTCTTACCTTCCCGGATGAGAGCGCAGTTCATATATGCCCGATCTATGGGTAATGCTGTGACCTTACACACACACACACACACACACACACACACACACACACACACACACACACACACACACACACACACACACACACACACAATTCCTTCCCCTAGAAAATTCGAGTGGCTCTGCATGTGTATTCACTTGGTCTTTGGATCACGTGTTGGACTCGTGATCGACAGCTATTTCCCTCCTGGAAGAGAGCTCAGAGCTCGTAGGTCCGATCTATGGGTAATGCTATGACCTTGCACACACACACACACCCAACTCCCCGCCCACGAGAGTCAGAGTAACGACCCGAGGCACAGCGATACCGAAATAATTTCGGCCCTGGGCAGGATTCGAACTGGGTGCTGGGAGCACTCAGTTCGAATCCTGTGCGCGTGTGTATGCGCGTGAATGCGGACGTGCGAGCGAGAGAGAGCGCATGTCCTCACGTTCATTCATACATGAATGTACACATGTACATGTCCCTCCTGCTGGCCTTTTACATCTTCCCGGGTTGGCATGACGAAACGAGTGTGCAACGTGGCTCAACCCCTCCCCTCCCCCTCTCCCCTCCCCTCGTCCCTTCCCCTCAACACGTGCGCACGAGTATAGTACTCCCACCACTTCCTGACTCCCCGGAGTCCCCGCGCCTCCCTCCTCCTCCAACCTCCCGACTCCACAGACAAAACCTACATTATTTACTTTCTGGAGCCGCATTCAAAGACCTCTCCCCTAACCCATCCATCCCCAGCAAAAAGACTTTCAGCTCATTCAAGGCCATTCATCTGTCACACACACACACACACACACACACACACACACACACACACACACACACACACACACATTGGTAAAATTATGTGAAAGGATTGTGAAAAATCGATGGACTGTCTTGAAAAGATGAACATTCTAACAGACTCTCAGTTTGGCTTCAAATCTGGACGGTCGTGTGTGTCGAACCTTTTGGCTTTTACTCGCGAATGATTGATGTGCTGGCTACAAGGGAGGGGGAGAGAGAGAGGGAGAGGGAGAGGGATGGGTGGACTGCGTGTGCCTCGACCTAGTGAAAGTATTTGATAAAGTACCTTACAGATGACTTGTGTGAAAATCTGAACATATTGGAGGACTGAGAAGCAAAACTGTAAAATCAATGAAAGACTTTTTGAAGGAAAGATACACGAGGGCAGTAGTAAGCGACAAGATGTCAAGCTGGAGAGCAGTAACAAGTGGAGTTCCACAAAGTTCAGTGCCCGCACCAATAATGTTACTTGTCTGCGTCAATGACATGATGGACAGAACAACAAGCTATGCCAACATGTTTGCAAATGATGCAAAAATATTGAGAAAAGTTAAAAACGAGGACTACGGTAGACCTGAGCTACTCAAAATGGTGTACCGCGGACCGGTGCCGGTACATCGCGAGCCATAGCTGCTACCGGTACGCTGCTCTCAGTGCCCAGGCCATTCAGCGCTAAGGGACCATTTGAGGAATCGGTAGTATCTAAGGAATAATACGGATATTCATTCTCCACTGCGCGTGGCAGCACTGTCCTCAATTGAACCACGACTGGATAAACAGAAAAAGAATCAGAATCTGGCTCACCTTTCGTCCTAGGAAAGATTAAGGTTATATAATGTTTATTTTTGTGTTAATAAACTGCTGGTTATTTTTTATCACTCTTTATATGTTTTGATATTGTATTATTTGTTTCCAAGATAATACACATATTAAAGGCTTTTTCCCCCTTATAAGGGAGGTAGCCAAAAAACAAAGGCATAAAAACCACTCCCACCCATTCCATCCCTAATACACTCCACTCCCCTCCAACCTCTTTCCTCCAAGTAGGAGATAAAAAAAAAGTCAACTTTTACTATATTCGTTATATATATCGTTTCCGGTATAAATTAATACTACGAAATGTCAACGGTTCGTGGCACATTAGAGAGAGAGAGAAAAAAAAAAAAACGTCCACCACATGTGTTAGTTTGAGAAGCACTGCGGTAGACTATTTCAAATTAATCTAGACACTTTCTGCATGGAGCCAGGAATGGAAAATGAAGTTCAATAAAAAAAAAATCAAAGTACTGGAAATGGGAAATAGTGGCTAAAGATTATCCCTAAATTACTCCTTGGGAAGTGAGCCCATTACAAAAGCAAAAGATTTGGGAGTCTTGATAAAAGACAACCTGCCACCAGACATATATCAACAGGATTGTGGGAGAGACATATACGGACTGCCGCATACTTCTTTTACTAATATTTCTTCACTCTTTCCATGTGTCCAAACTATCCCAATAATCTTTCATCAACCCTATCTCCCAATTCCCTCTCCACCCCTACTCTCCTCCTCACCTTCTCGTTTCTCACTCTATCCAGCCTAGTAACCCCTACCAAACTTCCCAAGCATTTCATCTCAAACACATTTAAATTCTTCCTCTCTTATGTTCCATGTTTCTGCCCCATACTGTTGACACAGTCATGCCTTCATACAATCTCCTCTTAGTATTCATTTCCAAAGGTATTTCTCATTACACGTCTTAATCCCACAAGGCATTTACTTGCTTCTCTCAATCTACATTCTACCTCCACCTTCACTCCTCCCTTTCCTGCCACATTCGCCTCCAAGTATCTAAAGCCATCCATTTCCTCCAGTCTCTCCCTTAATACTCACTTCCAGAGTATTACCACATGAAAAAACAGATATGGGACACTATAGGGCAGTGTGTTCAAACTTGATGGTTTCCTTGTGAAAAATTATCTATTGTACGAACTTCAATCAGGTTTCTGTACAGGATACTCAATTGATGTGTTTGATATACTTACATGATTACATTGGACAGAAATGTAATATGGGTAGATATACCATGAATCATGAGACCATTTTCCAGAAAATGACAACACTTGGTATGAATGAGCACAGTGTTACAATCAATTGGTTCAGATTGTACTATGAATGCAAAGTTACCTGTGGTACCTCAGGGATCAATCTTGGGACAGCTATTTCCTATATGAATTATCAGCCGTTGTGGACTAAAATTCTGCTTTATGCAGAGGAATCTTTTCTTTGGATCCAGCCAAAGTCTATTTTTTTTTTTTTTTTTTTATTGCTGGTTTGTTTTTTACTTTTGGTTTATTGTTCTTTTAAATAAAAATAAATATAATTTGTGTTGTGTCATATTTCTTATAAAGGCTTACAATTTATTTTTTTGGGGGGAGGGGGTTGTTGAAGGGGAGGATGACTGAGTCCTCTTGGTGTTTTTCTTCTCTGCTAAATCCTTCAAGTCAGGCAGAGATTCTGCCTAGGATACAACTCGAGAAGAGGAGAGAGGACTGAGGGAAAATCTTCTCTATTAACTAGGGACTTTTTAGATTGTTGAATTTTTACCGTAGGGGCCAGACTATCTGGCACAAAAGGAGGTGTCACCGTTACACCCCTTGTGGTACAAAGGTGTTGGGTTTACGGCTGTCGGGCAGGGAGTTTGCCAAAGATAAAAGACAAGAAGATCCTGTCAATCAACTAGGTGCTTTTCAACCGGGGGGGGGGGGGGTCTGCCTTGGTGCTCAGCTTCTGAGTGATGCATTTCTACCTCTATGAACTCGACATTTTTTCTAAGCACGAGATCTTTAAGAGATCGTTTGTGCTGAAAGCCTTGTGAAACTACCCTCCAGCACCAATGCAAGGGAGAAAGCCAGATATCAAACTTGCTTCAGATCAATTGTAAAAATTCCCAGCGCGCGTGCGCGTGTTGATCGGTAGGGATACGGGATGCTCCGCCGTCACTCAGATCATGGTAATATTTTTATTATTACCTTACCTTAGTACATTACCTAACCTAACCATTAAGGCTCCCAAACCGTAAACTGAGTAATAGAAAAACGTTACCATGACCTAAGTGACAGCGCGGAGCGACAGCGGAACGCTTCGGACCTTTATCGGTCAGCGTGTGCATCACGGTCTTGGATCACGTGTTGGACTCGTGATCGACAGCTATTTCCCTTCCGGAAGAGGGCTCTGAGCTCATATGACCGATGTATGGGTAATGCTGTGACCTTACACACACACCTTCCCGCCCACGAATTGGAGTGACGGCTCGCAGCGCAACGATACTGAGATTGTTTCAGCCCTGGGCGGAGGGGGTGAGGCAGGCAAGGTCATCATATTAAGACAAAAGAGCAGGACTCGGTAAGGGGGTTTTAATTGGACAAATTTGGGGTTAAGAAAGAAATAGGCAAGAACTGGTTTACCAACAGATTGGTTAACGAATCAAAAAGACTTAGTAGCCATGTAATAGTGAGCATTGAAACAACTGGTCGTTTTGAGAGAAGATCTGATAACTCATAGGACAGGGGTGACTGATGGTAAGGGATATGGAACTGCCTAGTGTCGGCCGTATGATCACTTGCAGTTTTCCTCTATTCTTATGTTCTGGAAGCGAGGGGAAGAAGGAGGAGGAGGAGGTGGAGTCCTAAATATCCACCCCCATTCTCCTTCCACCCCCTCCCTCCCTCCCTCCCTGTTTCGCTGTACTCCCAATGATCATCAAGTGTACTCCGTCGGGGGGTGGGGGGGGCCGCCCACGGTAAGAGTGCAACTGCACCACTAGTGTAAACAAATGGGCAGTCAGTCGGTCACCGCCGACTAAATGAGTTCTCTGCCATAAACCCGACACGTTCCATTTGAAGCTGAACAAAAGTACCTGCCATAATAATAAAAAAAACATGCGTTTTTCTGTTTCAATTATCGATACAAACACCCCTCTTACCATTTTTTTTTTTTTTTTTTTTTTTTTTTATAATTATCGTTATTCTGGCTCAGGAGAGCACAATCGCAAACCAAGTCTCACTTGATATGGTTATGCGTAACCGCCAGCCCCCCTTTCCCCCTCCCCTGGAGCCCTCACTAGCAGCCAGAAGTACAGTTCATCAAATGAGATCTCGGGACTCGGGATCTGGTCGTTCCCTAAGACATACATTCCCGGGAAAGGTATCTGATACTCCCGGGACGATCTCGGCTCACAGGAAGTGAGGCTCATGTAACTTGTCTCCGGATTTTCTCTGGATTCCCAACTTTTCCATGAGGACAACAATTTAGTGAGACCCCATGATTTTCCCGGGACACTGGGATCATGTCTACCCCTGGAAACTCTTGCGTTCTGTTTATAATAGTAATTAGTAGTAATTAGTAATTAGAAATTACTCGTAATCAGTATTTATTATTAGTAATAAAGTATCGACATTTTCTGGATCGCTTCTTCCACCTCATTTACTGACGCTTTCGATTTGTTTCCCACACATTTCAAATCTATTTTTCGTCATCAGAAAAAAAAGTAATTGAGATCATATGTTACTCTGAAAAAACCCAGACATGAAATCCTAATAAGCAACCATGAGCGGAGAGAGGGAGAGGGTGGTAGGGAGGGGGAGGGGGTAACCGACGTTTTGACTGAGCTGACCAGTTCATCAAAACACGCCACTCGTATTATTGCGCCGTATATGCATTAAATAACAGTATTTAGTATCAATAATTAGAATATTTTTATTAGAATATTTATTTTCCATTTTTCATGGAATGTATTAGATAGTATTCCTCATCTCAATTTATCATTTATGAAATTACTCAATTGTAAAGCCGCGTCCACACTTGTTGCATCTCCACGTATCGTATCATCTTTGCGTACCACCTAGTGATACGATACGGTGCAACAGGGTATTGTACCCACTTGTTGCGTATCCGTATACTACAGGCGGATACGCAACAAGTGGGTACAATACCCTGTTGCACCGTAACGTATCACTAGGTGGTAAGCAAAGATGATACGATACGTGGAAATGCAACAAGTGTGGACGCGGCTTAATACATTAAAATTTGTATTTTCTTTATATACTTACGTTTTCTTATGTGTTATCCATAAAATGTGCTACTATATATACTGTAAATACATGTTATGTATTAAATATTCATATTAAGTATAAGGTTAACATAATCAACATGTCATGTGTTAACAATGTTGTAATTCATACCTTTCCGATGTATTGACGGGAAAGTGAGACATACCATGCAAGATTTCCCTGCATTCACCGAGACATGTGGGAATCCCGGGAAATTCGCGAGATCTCCAACTTGTGGATGACTCAAATAGCTTATGCCGGGAAAATCCCGGGAGTAGTGCTATAAAGCTCGAGAAAATTACGAGACCCCGAGATACCAGTGTCTCGCTTGATGAACCCTAGCCATCTCGTCTTTTCGCTCCCAATCTTGGGCGTTTCTCCCCATCGAAATAAAAGTCTATCGATGCAACAGTTGATTTTAATCATGTCTAAACCGTTTATCAGCAAGCGGCCGCTGAAGAAATTGATATATAAACAATTTAAATTCAATTTCGACGTGTGTAAACACTTAGGCTGCCATCGGAATGCGACGGACACCGTACAATAGTCTACATACATCAGTATCACAAAATTTATATTACAAAATAAACCATACCGAATGAAAGATAATGCAGTGAATAAAAGGGTAGTCTAACAGTGAATGTTTAGGCCATTTTATTTCACGAGGCACATACTACCACGACCTGCGCACTATGACCGTATCGTTACAACAGCCTCCACCAAATCCACTGAAACTCGTTGTATTTATTCATAAAAAAAAAATCTTAAATATGATTTAAGGCAACTGTTGCATCAATGGACTTTTTATTTCGGTGAAGCGAAACATCCAAGGTTGGGGAGCTAGGAGCTGACCACGGGGGGGGGGGGGGGCGTGTAAAGACGTGGAAGCAGCCAGAAGGCAACAATGAATCGCACTACAATGACAGTGGGAATCTTGCTTCAGCTCTGCCCGACCGACTGACTATGA
Organism: Oratosquilla oratoria; assembly: GCF_046742065.1. Lineage (NCBI taxonomy): Eukaryota > Metazoa > Arthropoda > Malacostraca > Stomatopoda > Squillidae > Oratosquilla > Oratosquilla oratoria. The sequence goes on from NC_134799.1 coordinate 53,118,249, forward strand.
CTGCAGGCAGCCTCCCAACCCAGCTGTTAGCACGCATCATACAAGTGGGGACATTTCGCCGCTGATGGTTCACCCGCGTTTCTATCCTTAGAGACTATGGCGCTGAAAAAAGCGGAGTCTATGGGTGTGGCACGAGAGGAATTTATGAAAAACATTACCCTTTGAGCGCTGACATTAATCTCCAAGCACAAAAGAATGTTGCGTGACCCACCCTACTGCTGGTGTCAAGGTACCATGCGAGTCGCTTCGGCCTCCTGCTGACCGGGTCATTCAGCGCTCGAACAAATCTCGCCGTGGGGAGGCCAATCTGTACCGGGGGGGGGGGGGGTGTATTCTCGGCAGCTACACAAAATTTACTGTCTTTACCCTCCCCCACCCCCTTCCCGAACGGATGGAGATTTTTCCTCACTCTAGCCGTTTTCCCAGATGGAAAAAGAAGAAGAAAAGGAAATAATAAGATGCCTGGAGTGGGCTACAAGAAATATTGCCTCAACAATAGAACAAGGAAGTACTTTTCAAGTATGTACGAAAGCAAGTGTGCGAGCGACCAAGCATGCATGTACGTACACGTACACGTACACACACACACACAGACACACACACACACACACATACACACACACATACACACACACACACGTAATTTGAATCTAGGAATGATAAATTGGAGAGGAAGATACAAAACCACATGAGCGTTGCTCCATTCTTGTATAATGTAATTGGGTAAATACAATTAAATAGGTAAGTATACAGGTCAAGTTTGATCAAAGGTGGCATATACTGTGCGTATATGGGGCACAAGCGTAGCTCGATTGCTAGGTTTTAACCACACTCACCCACGCACACACACAAGCATGACTACAAGTAAGCTATAAATAGCACGGTAGCATCATTTTACACCAACACACTAAAGGGGTGATGCCCGTGTCTGCATCGAGTAAGCGCACAAGATACGTCCGAAGGCCCTGGATATCCAGTCAGCCTCTGCACGTGTTGTCCCTGGGTCACGTGCCCCGACGGTCACGAATACGGCCAAGTAAATCGATAAAATGTATGTTTACTTGTTTATTGCAACCGTGACAACACATCGAGGCTGATAATGCAGTTCGCCATACAAAAACCTAATCAGAGGGTCTATCCATAACGACGAATATTTAGGGTTGCTTATATGCATGTATAGAAGGTGGGGGGGGGGGGTAGGACCTCCTGCTTGAGTAAACAGGTCTTCGAGATGTTAGTCCTCCCATCAGGTAAGACTCGCATCTCTGGCCTAAGGGCAGAAGAATTTCAGCAATGTGCGCCCACGGATGTCCAAGCCAACAAACACGCCCCAACTCGATTTTTTTTTCTTTCTTTAACTAAGGATAAGCTAAAGCTGCGTTTAGAATTCATGTTCGCAAACAATGACAGACGCATTAGTACGAAGACTCAGCAAACAAATAAACCTGGAGTTGAACCGCGCAGCCCGCGTTTCGGCCCCTACAGTTCCCATCACCGCGCTCCTGGATCAGGCTACTCAGAGACGATAGATCCTGCCGTGTCCTGCAGGCCAAATGCCGGGGACGTCACATGACAGGCGGGCACTATTGGATGCCGCCGCCCCCGCCCCCCCGGGGAGTCATCGCCACAATAAAGGCATCAATAGGGCCACAGCGACGGCTCGCCGTCAGGTGGGTCCCCGCGTGTGAAATGGCCGCCAGGTCCTCTCCCACAACAGCACAACAGCTTATTTTGGCGCAAGCGGACCAATCCATCACCCGCCAACACCCACCTCGGCCGGGCCGCAAGCGGCGGATCCCCAGCTGGCCGCACAGACAGCTCCTCTCGGTGCTGCTGCTGCGGCAAGCAAATCTCTCCCCACCATCCAAAAGAGTATAATGTATACAGTCAGCCAAGCAAGAGGGCAAGTCAACACTATGGTGGTACCTAATGCATACCTCCCCGAGTGCCCCACACGCCCTCTTGCCAGCACAAGTTATAGCCACCTTCGACTACTACATCCCTAGCGGGCGAGGAAAGGGCCATCCCTCGACTGAATACACCGGCGGAAAGAATTAGTCAAGAGGAATGCACCCAACACCAAATAACAAACATAGGTATACAAAGGACAGTCTTCTTTAAAAGGATGAGGTTGATGATTAGTCTGGCAGAGTAAAAGTGGACGTCTAACGCTGACTCTTCGAAAAGGTGTGGGTGGGTGGATGCGTGGGGTGTAAGTCCACCTCGGCCCCGTGGATGTTCCGGCTCGGCCCATCCACTCGACTGTTAATATACATCATTTGTACATGCTGCTCCGATTTTCTCAGGAAGAACGTGTTATGTTTAGTTCAGTTCTGCAACCCCAAGACTGGGTGTTTAACGAATTTGTCAGATCATAGAGTTATTACACCTAAGGGTGAGGGACTGCACCAGTTTCGGAAAAGTGCCAACACTGGAAGTATCTGTGGCTGATGAGTATCCTTTTCATTTCGAATGCAGTTGACAGATAAAATTAGAAACGGGCTACAACCTGGGCTTCATTTTTGGAACAACTTCAATGATTGCATACAAGATGTCCCCGGAAGATAAAGATATTTTTTATTAAAAAATAAATGAATAAAGTTTGCTTTAATTTTTGAGCATCTGTTCCGTCAGCTTGTACTTTTTACTTTTTAAGTCTCAAGGTCTTATTTCTCATCTTCCAAACCGATTGAAAGCTTGCCTGGCTGCACCGCCAAGGTAACCGGGAAAACAGAGGCAACAGACCAGCAGAAGCAACGGACCTTCTCTGCAACTGAAGAGGAAAACACACACACACACACACACACACGGGTTTTTGCAGTGTGAAAAGAGACATAATATTCGCAACTGATCAGCAGTAGTTACAGCTTTCGAAGAATGCCAAAAACTTTTATGCGGATGCAACATCTAAAGGGGTACGAAAACCATTCAGTCGTTCAGCATTTTCAGGCTTTGGTAGAGGCCGACGGAAACGTGACAGCAAGACCCTCTGATTTTTGCGCTGTGTCAGGTAAACGGAGACGTGATTAATACATGCAGGTACTTCGTGTGGTCCAGGATTTAATCAACGACTGCGGGAAAGTTAAAAGCATCTCTGTGATTCTGGATGGGTTTCCAAACGTTACGATCCTTGGATGTAGTTTTCATTTGGCTGTACGTGTGGCGTAAGATCCAAAAAATCGGGTCTGCAGGTCGGGTCGGCGACGTTGGAACAAGGAATTTTCTTCGAAAGGTTCTAGCAATGCCGTATGTCCCATCAAACCATGTGAGCGATCTGTTAACTCGCCTTTAAGCAGATTGTACATCCAATTCTTTAAAACGATTGGTGAATTACGTCGAAGAAACGTGGATAAACTTGGAAATTTGGTCTCCGTCGACATGGAGCGCACTCAGTCAGTGCTTGAGGACCAACAACGGCGTGGAAGGTTGGAACCACCGGTTGAACAACAAAACACGAAAAGGACAATTGAACTTTTATTTGCTCAA
>NC_134799.1:53126734-53149234 GCF_046742065.1 Oratosquilla oratoria
CCTATTTGGAAGTCAGCAATCCTTACTCCTCCTCCTCCTCCTCCTCCTCCTCCTCCCACCTGGTAACCATGGCAACGCCGCAGGGCTCGGTCGGCCACCTTCGTAGGGTGGCGTGACAAGAACCTAAACGGGTTTTTTTTTTTTTAACTTTCCGATGCTCTCTCTCTCTCTCTCTCTCGCAAATATATACGCAATGGGAATAACAAAGAGGAAGACAGCAGGAGGCTCCATTGCGAAACACAACAAAAAGAAGCCTGTTAGAAAGGTGAACGATTACATCTATACACTTTAGATGACAAAGAATTTCAACGAGAACAGGTATCCCGTGTTTGCCTTCCACGAAAATGTTGGTCACCTGCGTAAGAACCTCACGGTTACCTAAGCAACTAGGTCACGCGGCAACGAAGGAAGGCATATGGACGCTGATGAGAACCTGCGCACCCTTTGGTTCTATCTGCTAGTTACGTTGCCGATACCAGTGCCCATTCGTCCCTGAAGGCGTGACCTTAGGACAGCAGCACCCACAACTTGAGATATGTTCGGGAGATAACTGGGACGTTGGGTTCCAGGCGTATTCGATTCCTCCGACATTTACTAATGACAGCCCCCGCCTCTCCTCACCCAATGTTCGTGAACCTTCCTCTGGCTTTTCTTGTTCAATTCAATTTATTGGTGCAATTCAATGCATAAAATAATTAAAATAAAATAACACAACATTATTTTCTACAGAGGTTGCTGTATCCCCCTAACAGTCTTGAAAAAAAAAACCGCACACAATCCTTGGTCCCAACGCATGAGGACATGTGCCCCCCGCCCCCACCCCCGCAGCGCAAACGAGGCCGCCCCACCAAGCACTGCGTTAGTCAGGTGACAGTTGGCCGTGACGTCACCCGAGGCTCCGCCCCCAATCCCTCCTGCGGCCCGCAGCCCGGCATGCACCACCGACTAAAACCGACGACACGATCACGCGCGTTCTCCAGCAGACTAGTGCCTATTTGGGAGTCATGGCAATCGCCATTTTGGGGGGTCGTGGATTTACGACATACGCGTCCTTCAAGACAACCTCGTACGACTTGTTCATATCGTCAAAGAGAGAAAATGCGCCTCTGGCTCAAGTTTCTCACAACAACGACGGCAACGACGTTCTGGTCGACGTAGTGCTTGGAAGTGAAGTCGATGGTGCGGAACTCACGTTGGCACCCCATTGCCGTTTGACGCAAGAGGGTGATCATCACTTGGAGCTCCGATGAACTATAATTAATCATGATCATCATCATCCTGGAGACCTGCTCGCAGAAACTGGGTTCCAGAAGGCGAACCCAACACGAGTCCACTACGTTTTAATGGTTTACTTATCTATTCATTCGTGTCCAGGGACCGACGAATTAGTTTCATCGGTCGCAAGCACACGCGAGACAGATAGATAGGTAGATAGATAGACAGAGAGAGAGAGAGAGAGAGAGAGAGAGAGAGAGAGAGAGAGAGATAGAGAGAGAGAGAGAGAGAGAGAGGGGGGGAGAGCCGTTCGTGTCTAGAAATAGAAGATAACACCATTGCAACATTGTGTACTCACCATAGTTACCCCAAGCTATTCCGTCTGATTTCGCTCATTCGACAAGAAATATAAATATGCACACACACACCATAAACATTAGGCAGCCTGATTCAAATAAAGCCGAGTGTCTCAAGATTAAAACTACGTCGCTGGTCTCCATTAGCTGGTTGCATAAATTGCCGTACGCTGTCAGAACTGAGTGATCATTTAAAGGCAATCCCTCCCAGAACATACAATAGTATAAGGATGATATGTCTTTGTAATTGCACTTTATATATATATATATATATATATATATATATATATATATATATATATATGTATGTATATTTAACACTATCATAGAAATTGTTTGTAGTTAAATTAAAGTTCCCGCTGTCCTAGAACCACGAGTTCCTCTTACTGAGGTTGCATGTCAGTATGATGCATTCCACCACCTCCCACCCCCGCCTTAATTTGTTACTGGGTGTGTTTGGGCGGCCGAGATGAAATAGACGACCTACGCTGATGCCTTTCAGTGCTGACAAGACTGGACTATCTTCGAGGGGGTTTACACGGTCTAACGGTTCGTCGAACGCGGTTCGACAGACACGTGTATAAAGTGATGTGTCGAACAACGTGTTCGACAACCAAATACCCCGTTCACACATCACTTCAAACACGAGTCTGTCGAACCGCGTTCGACGAACCGTTAGACCGTGAAAAACCCCTCTTAGAGGGAGGCTCTTAGGTCAGCGTGGTGCTGGGCAAGGCCCGACAAAATGTACATTGCAGCTACGGTAGATGTGTCACGTCCGCGCTCGGCGCTTTTTCAGTGTCTGGAGATATCATTATAGAGGAACCAACTATCTATTTATATACCAAGGGATTTTCCCCTCTTACAAGGTATGTAGCCAACGTCAAAAGGCATATACCCTCTCAAACCCATTCCATTTAACACCCTTTTCCCCCCTCCCTCATCTTAGCTCCTCATGGATGACGGATCATCCCTGCATCCGGACCACTCCCCTGGGTCAGAAACAATGCAGCAAGGCACAGCACATCCACAGCAAAGCTGTTTCACTTCATCGGCGACTCCGTCCCCTCAATGCAGAAAAATAGATGGGGAGAAATCCCTTTGGACTGCGTCAAAATATAATTCACACCTAACCACTCCCTAACACTCCATCCCCCACCCTTCCTAGCATAACAGTATCATCTACACACAGCCCTTCTCCCTTGCCAAACAGACATACCCCCTCTTGGTCAATGCCCGTTTCACCCCCATCAAGCCAACCTGTCTTAACCTCATGTTCACTCTATCCACCTCTGCCTTCCGCACCTCTTTTACTAGTCTGTGTCCACACCATCCCAATAGTATTTTATCAACCCAATCTCCCATCTCCTTTTCCACTCCCACTCTCCTCTTCGCCTCCTCGTTTCTATCAACCCTTGTAACCTCTACCATATTTCTCAAAAATTTAATCTCAAACGCATTTAAACTTTTCCTCTCTGCCTCTCAGATTCCAAGTCTCTGTCCCATACTGTGCTGTTGGCACAATCACTCCTTCATACAATATCTTTGCTTCCATTCCCAGATGCCTATTCCTCATTACACTTTTAATCACCCAAGGCATTTACTTGCTTCTCTCTATCTACAATTTACCTCCACCTCCTTTCCCTGCCACATGCGACCCCATGTACTTAAAGCTTCCTCCAGCCTCTCTCTTTTAAGATTTACTTCCTAATTGCTACCATCCTTTCCCCTTGTACATCTCATCACCTCAATTTTACCCACATTTACTTTCAACTCTCTATCGCAAACCTTCCCAAAATCCGTCACTGGTCACTGACTCCTTTAATCCCCCCCCCCTCTGTCTCTGACACAAGCGTAGTGTCATCAGCAAACAACGGACTCACCTCCCACTTTTCTCCATTTTCTTAAACACGCTCCAATTTCCGGCCCATTACCCTCGTCTTTAACTCCCGCACCATCCCATCCATGTAACACATTGAACAGCGATGGCGACATTACACATCCATGTCGCAGTCGCTACCTCAAACCACTCGCTCTTCCCATTCTTAATTCTAAAGGGGCATTTAGACGGTCAAACGGTTTGACAAACCCGGTTTGTCAAACAAGTGTTTGAAGTGATGTTTGACTGTGCGAATAGGGTATTTGGTTGTCAAACACGTTCGACAAACGTGTTTGACGACCAAATACCCCATTCACACGGTCAAACATCACTTCAAACACTTGCCTGACAAACCGGGTTTGTCAAACTGTTCGACCGTATAAATGGCCCTTAACACAGACTCCACTACAGATTTCCTCCAATACCATATATTTGTTAACCTCCCACAGTGACTTCCTGTCTAACCTGTCATAAGCATTTTCCAAATCCATAAAGGCCCAAAAAACATCCTTACCTTTTGCTAAACCTTTCTCACATACGTCTAACCACAAAAATCTGATCCACGCAACCCCTACCTTTCCTAAACCCACTGTTCCTCACCAATTACTCACTTTGTCCCTCTCTTAATCCTCTCAATTAAAACTCTCCCATAAGCCTTTCCAACTACACTCGAAAAATCCTCTTGCACTCTTTCAGTCTTCCGGCACTCTATCCTCCCTTTGACACACATTAAACCTCACTAGCCAGTCCACTATTACTGTACCTCACTTCTTCAGACACTCCGTATGACACCTATTTAGGCCAGGTGCCTTGCTCTCATTTTAATAACTACTTGCACATCATCTTTTCCTGTCTCTCCTATTTTGTTCACTCATCACGGTCACTCTCTTAGCGCCCCCCACCACTCCCTCCCTATCCTCCTCCACCTTATTCAGCACCCGAAATTACTGACCATATTCCTCTCCCAAAACATCTTTTTATCACTAAAAAAAATTCTGTCATACTCCTCCATTTTACATTTGCCCTCCTTTATCTTATGTTTTCCTTTTTTCTTTCTTTCAGTACCTCTCATATTCTTCTCTCATCCTACTTTGCAACCAGTCCGTGAATGCTTACGTCTTCTCTTCTACAACGATCTTAACTTCATCATCCCACCACTCACTACCCTTCCAACAGTCAAGCAAATCCATGCATCCATCCGAAAAAAAATTGTCCACAGTTTGGCAGCCGATTCAGTTACTATTGTTAAGGATGTCTCGAACTGAATTTACCTAGTTCTCTCTCTCTCTCTCTCTCTCACACACACACACACACACACACACACACACACACACACACACACACACACACACACACACACACACACACACACACACACTCCTAGTCCCATTTCCACAAACTGAAATTCAATACATTCAATTGAATCGAGTGGATATTTCTCGACCGAGAGCAACTAAGCACCACCACCACCACGTCCACCCCCTGTTTCGTCCATCTGTTGGGCGAGGGCTCAAACATCGGCGGTCTCGTGATTCACCCACATAAGTGGATGCGTTCCTTGTGGTGGAAAAGGACGTGGGAAGAACAACAAGAACAAGAAGAAGAAGAAGAAGAAGAAGAAGAAGAAGAAGATGATGATGATGATGATGATGATGATGATGATGATGATGATGATGATGATGATGATGATGATGATGATGATGATGATGATGATGATGATGATGATAAGGATGATGGTGATGATAAGGTTGAGGAGGATGGTGGGAATTGAGGCCTAAAGCGCTGGTACTGAGTGGATTATACTTGAACAAGAAAGGGAGACAACCTTACACGACCAGGCTGGATCGAGGTTCCGGGGCGAGTGAGTACCCACGCGCACGCCATGTCTTCCTTTGGCGCCCTTTTTTTTTTTTTTTTTTTTTTTTTTTTTTTTCTTTCGTTTGTTCCCACACCCGCCAGGCGACATCACTGCGCGGCCGAAGCTGAATTGTGCATTTACTTGTGGTCACGGACAACCCGTCTTAAGCGCGTTGGGAGGAGTGGGAGGTGGGGGTGATTTCTTGTCTGTTGCGAGTTGTCTCGTTTAAAAATGTCCCTTGGACGATGCCTTAGCCTCAGTTGCACAGCATCGCCTGTCCCCAAACGGAAAATAAACGAATAAAAACAAACAACGAAATTAAACTCTTGTGCACCAATGAGCTCAAAGGGTTGCGTGAATCCTCTGACAGTCATGGGAATAAACGGCACAACTGTGTTTACCTAATTATAGAATACAGGAAAAGGAGCAACGCTCGCTGCGTCCCGTCTGTTATTCTCTAATCTTTTATCCTACCTAGCCACAAATTATTGTACAAATCCAACTTAATCTACATCCTTGACTTCCGATTATCATATTTAGATTCGAACTAGTGTGTTGTTTGAGTTTGGGCTATATCACTTCTTAAGCTATTCCAAGTATTTATGTATCTATATGGACAATTATTTCTTCACATTCTTTAGACATGTGGTCCTTCTTAATTTGCTCCTATAACCTCTTAAAGTCATCCCATCTTTAATCAATCTTTTCTGTCAATGCAATCTATCCACTTCTGTGACCTCTTCGATCTTTCAGAGTTGGTAGACCCACTCCTTTTAGCCTCTCATCGTATGGTTTATCTGCCAGGCTGGGCACCAATTTGGTTGCTGCCCTTTGTATTCCATATCCGAAGCCAAATTGACTGTCGGAAAGTTCATCTTTTCAAGATATTTGGAGAGAGAGAGAGAGAGAGAGAGAGAGAGAGAGAGAGAGAGAGAGAGAGAGAGAGAGAGAGAGAGAGAGAGAGAGAGAGAGAGAGAGAGAGAGAGAGAGAGAGAGAGAGAGAGAGAGAGAGAGAGAGAGAGCGAGAGAGAGAGAGAGAGAGAGAGAGAGAGAGAGAGAGAGAGAGAGAGAGAGAGAGAGAGAGAGAGAGAGAGAGAGAGAGAGAGAGAGAGAGAGAGAGAGAGAGAGAGAGAGAGAGAGAGAGAGAGAGAGAGAGAGAGAGAGAGAGAGAGAGAGAGAGAGAGAGAGAGAGAGAGAGAGAAAGAAAGAAAGAAAGAAAGAAAGAAAGAAAGAAAGAAAGAGAGAGAGAGAGAGAGAGAGAGAGAGAGAGGAACGAGGCGGGCGGGCAGGACGCGGGCGCGAGTTCCAGCCCAGTCCGGGTCAGGTGGTGGGTGGGCTTGGGGTCCGTCAATGGACCATGAGCGACGGCGGTGGCGGCGCGAGTGATAGAAAGAAGGCACCAATGGGCGATGGGCCATTTGCTGTTTGCATTCAGGTGCCGAGCTGTGGCAGTGACACGGCCAGCAGGACAAAGCAAAGCAAAGCATGTGGGAGTTGCAGCAGCAGATGTGGAGGAGGAGGAGGAGGAGGAGGAGGCGGTGGCGGCAGGGGACGCCAGCAGGATGTGCTCGTTGGGCATGATGGACCTGTTGCCGCTCCTCACTCAGCCGCAAGGATGCCTGATCGCGCATCGTCGCGTCGCCTTCCTCGAGGTCTTTCGGCTCTTGTGAACGTCACACATGCATTTGCACTTGCACTCACGCACACGTGCACGTGCACACACACATAATGCGAATTATTGTTCCTGTATATTACAGTAATATAATGCACATGCACACACACAGTTATAAATTCACCTACAGGCTATTCCACATGAATATAAGCATGCAAGAATGAAGGAGACTGTCAAAGTCATTTAAATACATAATGAACAATAAGGGACCCAAAACCGTGCCCGTGTTATCTGTCACTGGTCCATGCTCTAATATATTCAAACACTTTTCCTCCATTGCCATGGTCTATGGTTTTAGTTAGTAGTCTCTGGCGGGGCACCTTGTCGAATCCTTTGCTAAAGTCAAGGTAAATAACATCGTATCATTGTTATCTGACGCCTTGTAGACACTATGTGATATCCGATTCTATTAACTATTACGGATTTTAGCATTTGACCTATAACCGGGGTCAAACTGATTGGCCTGTAGTTGTGCATCGACGATTAATCCCTTTTTAAAAACAGGAACAATGTCTGCCTGCCCCCAAGAAATAGGCACGAATTCAGTGTCTTCCGACTTACTAAATACTTCCGTCAATTGATCGAACATTTCAAATTTATACTCCTTGAGCACTCTCTGGTATTTTTCGTCTGGACCCGGGGATTTTGTAGCTTTAAGTCTTTCAATGTTTGACTACTTCTACTTCACTAATGTCGATATTAGATAGTCTATCAATCTGTTAGACTACTTACTTGCTAATACTGACGTTAGTCTACTTCCCTCATCCCCACTGAAGATCGGGTCGTCGGGTACATCTAACCTCTCCTTTGTAAATACAGTTGTAAAATATTAAACACTTAGGTCATTTTTCCTCCGAATAAAATCATAGCTTTCTCGTCGGTTTTAATCTCATTTATCCTTCCCTTGTTTTTTTGTTCGGTAGAAATGAAAGATGCCCTTAGGGTTGGATTTCGCTTGTCTGGCAACCTTAATTTCGTAGTTAAGTTTCGCTGTGTGCGTTCTTTTTAACCAGTCTAGCCATACAGAGGCGTATATTTCTGGAATAGCCATTAGGCGAAGAATTAACACAGGCGGTGTCCGTACACGAACGAAAAAGATATATGTAAACAAATAAATGAATAAAAAAAAGAATAAAAAAACGAAAAAGATATATGTAAACAAATAAACGAATAAAAAAAAAGAATAATAAAAAAACGAAGTAAAAGCGCGCACACAATTTTATTAAGAATTTCATATATGCTGACATTAATTTATACAAGTTTACCAATGTTGTACTAACATTTATATATTTCAAAGTATAGTTCAATTCGATTAATTTGTACTTCAACGTTTTGAATTTGGTATTCATATATTTTTTAATACACGTTCAGCTGTTCTCGTGCAACGTCGTTTATCACTTGACGGTGAAGATGTGATGCTGTAAGCAAAACTTAAACAGAACCTCTACTCCAGACCAGAGAGAGAGAGAGGAGAGAGAGAGAGAGAGAGAGAGAGAGAGAGAGAGAGAGAGAGAGAGAGAGAGAGAGAGAGAGAGAGAGAGAGAGAGAGAGAGAGAGAGAGAGAGTGTGTGTGTGTGTGTGTGTGTGTGTGTGTGTGTGTGTGTGTGTGTGTGTGTGTGTGTGTGTGTGTGTGTGTGTGTGTGTGTGTGTGTGTGTGTGTGTGTGTGTGTGTGTGTGTGTGTGTGTGTGTGTGTGTGTGTGTGTGTGTGTGTGTGTGTGTGTGTGTGTGTGTGTGTGTGTGTGTGTGTGTGTGTGTGTGTGTGTGTGTGTGTGTGTGTGTGTGTGTGTGTGTAAACTACGAAGGGGCCACTGACGTGCCATGGCTCCAGTCTGCGTGGAGCGAGCGACAAAGGCACGCGAGAAAGGAGAATCGGAAAGGCAGCGCGCTGGGGGTCACCATGCAAATGCGTTGTGGAAAAGGAAAACACTACGTCATGCAATGTCATACAAAACAGTGTACATGTTTGCGGGTGTACCGAATAGACGAGAATTTCGACAGTGAAAAGGCAAGAAGAATATCGTGACATTCTACGTTCTCGTCAGAATAAATTCTAGACTCGTGTACAGATGCCTAAAAACGTATGGCGACGACGAATCTAATTCACCACAAGCAAATTCCTGCCTGACGACAAATAGTGTTTAGCAAACTCTGGCGACATTGGCATCGCGTATTGCATGTGTATCTGCTGAGCGCGCGACAAACCAGCGCATTCCTAACCATTTTCAATGTGCTGCTGACACAGGAACCAAGGGGATGGAACGCTAAGCCCCCACCCCCCGCCCCTAGGCAAATGCTTCCCTCAAGCAGGTTTGGGTCCATCTACAAGCTTACTTAAGCCCAAGTACCTGGATATTTTTCAAGTACAATCAGTCATTTTGTTATATCCAAGCACAAAAAAACAAGTATTTTTGTGATAAAAAAAAAAACCTGTCACAGATCCGTATAACAAGTTGGTAGTTTTCATATATACACACTGATGAGTACACTTAAAAAGTGGGATTCGATATAGAGAGTAAATGGAAAATTTACCTCTATTTCAGTACATCACTGCTTTTATCACATATTTGCAAATAAGAACATATCCTTTATAACTTGAATAAATAATATTCCCTATGCTGCAAATGCAAAAGACTATCCTTATATTTCTCACATCAGTAAAATAACTAAATTTGATGCAGAATGTAAGGGTAAGTATCAGGTCAATAAAATTTGTCCCTTGCTCTGTACAAATAATATACCCGACATTTTACAATTAACAATAACACAAGTGAATTTACCCAACAGTATCATCACAAAGTTCGCTATAACCTATAAACGGTACATCATTTTTATCAAATACAATGCACTTGTTTGTACTTGGTAATTTTAACTTCTTTGGGTCTAAATACAAGTACATGAAAAATCTTTAGTTTTAAATCCGATTACAAATACGTTCGTGGACCCAACCTTGCCCTCAAGCTGATGGCCAGCACAACGCCACCAACCGTCATTTCCTGACAAGATCAATGTTCCTTCTCTTGCGATTATTTTCTTGGGTGCAAGCACACAACCCCCCTCCCCCCCCCCAACTCGCCGGTGTGGGTTTTCATGGTGGCGACGGCTGCGAGTCCTCTACCGCCGCCGGCGACGGCTGCGAGTCCTCTACCGCCGCCGCCGCCGCCGCGAATCTGCTGCATGCCTGGCGCTGCGACGGTAAAAAGAACGGAGAAACGGAGTGGGGGGGGGGGAGGCGTCGGTGCCAAAGGGCGAGCCAAAAGAACACCACCATACCACCCCAGAAAGGTTAATTCATTCCCCTCCAGTGATTCTACCAAGGTCCCTCAAAAGAAGCACACAAGCAAGAGAATTCTGGGTTACTGATTTAGTATGAACACCATAAAGGGCATTTATGACGCAACAATGACAAGCATCTCAATTCATGACGGCGGCACGGCCGGCGGCAGCAAGAGCAGCAGCAGCAGCAGCACGGACTTGACTTGTGTTGCCGACAGCCGGGGAGTGTCGTGCCCGCGCGTCCCCGATGCTTCCCAGGCTACCACCATTGCATCATGGCCGGAGGCCCCGTGAGCATTTTGTTCTGGCAAAGACTGTAAACGATCAGCTACGCAGCCGGGCTGGGCCCCACAGCCGCCAGTCCGGCTTCATCTTCTCCACGATACATTATTACCGAAAGCTTCCTCTGGCACATTTCTGTTCAGTCACGCCCGAACGATGGCGGACAAGAACGACCTTTCGTCTCGGAGGTGCCAAGAAGGCAGTGACAAGCAATGGGTTCTGCATGGAGATGGGATGGGTGTATGCTCTGACGCATCCACAGTCATCCCACCCCACCACACAATCAGTAAACACACACACACACACACACATATATATATGCATACACTAAATGGTTCCTAGTGAATAGATTAACATTTTTTCAACCACAATTCACTTTTCATTCCGTGCCATCACACTCGAGACTGAGAAGCTCGGTGGAGGTACATATAGGAAATTGAAACGTGGTCGAGCCGAGGTAACCAGTTTAGTCAAGAACACTTTGTCACGTCCGAGCTGAGTTCGAGTGCGATGGCACGGAATTAAAAGTGAATTGTGGTTGAAAATATGTTAATCTATTCACTGGGAACCATTCAGTGTATGCATAAAGTTTCCCACGTGAATATATTAACGATTACAATATATATATATATATATATATATATATATATATATTTATATATATATATATATATATACTGTATGTATATATATATACATATATATAATATATATACATATATATACATATATATAATATATATACATATATATACATATATATATATACATATATATACATATATAATATATATACATATATATATTAACAACCACAATGCACTTTAATTCTAAACCAACAAATGCCAGCATGCTGAAATTGAAATGTGGTACTGCCCAGGACTCGAACCCGGCATCCTCATGACAAGTGCGACAGTGACTTTCCAACTAGGCTATCAAGAGAGATAAAGGTTGAGAGCATTTTTTCTTATATATTTGTATGCTCGAGTTACATATACATATGAAATTTTGCGTTCAACCCATCTCCACTATGATGTACAATTGGAATACGAACGCGGGAAAGTTTTTGCACAACACTGAATGGGTCCCAGTGATATATATACATATATAGCCTACATATATATATATATATATATATATATATATATATATGTATATATATATGTATATATATATGTATATATATATATATTACACACAAACACAAAAGTGTTGGCAATCGTGCACAAATGGCCTAAACACAGGAAACGATGAGTCCAAATGAACTTTGCACAAACCACGAGAACAGACTCCCCCCCGCACTCAGTTGTCCCCGCACCAAAGATCTTACACAAGATCCTTGGGAGAACGATAACGCTTGTCGTCACCCTCTCGGTCGGTTACACAGGGTCACGCCAGGAGGCTGCGGCGGGTAATCTGATCTTATCTCTAAATCCCTTGGCTCTGCAACGTGGACCCAGGCCCCGAGTCGTTCTGGGCCTCTGGGAGTAACGCTATCTAAGCCAAATCCCCCTAATCCAACCATTAATGCACGCTAGACCTTGAGTTCTCAAAGTAGTCGATATCGAGCCCAGGGGGTCGCTGGAACCATCTAAGGCAGTGGTTCTTAACCTTTTTTTGGCAGCGCCCCAAAATTTTGCACAAATCAAGCAGCGCGACCCAAGCCTACAAATAAATTTTCTGCTTTGGAATTTTTATTTAATCATGGTCTGCTTAGAATTCTAAAACTAGGCATCATGTATTTTAATCATTACAGTATATAATTATGATACATTTGTAGTGGGAAAATAATTATTTTCTGCAAACCCTTAGCGACCCAATAAAATGGCTTGGCGACCCAAGTTTGGGTCGCGACCCTGGGGTTAAGAACCACTGATCTAAGGGGTCGATGAATAGCCAGGGGGTCGGTGAATGTTTACTGCTAGGATCGAAGGGACCACTGAAGCCTGCAACTGGAAATTCTCGATAATAATTGGTAAAAATCTGAAGAACATCAGACACCATTAGAATAAAAAATTGCAACAACAAAAATCGTGAATTCAAATAATAGGTATTTTTTCCAGTAAATCTTCAGAAATTTCAGCAGCGCTGGCAAGACTACCTTCAGCCAAGCCCTTCTCCTCATAGTCTCTCGCAGTTCTATTGTACGTACTAAGGTAACAAACAAGATGCATTCCGTACGACCTTGGCACCAGAGATGTTCACTAAACGAGACAAATATTATGGTCGCATATCATATTTGTTTCGAGCGAAGAACAAAACAGGAATATTGTAGTCAGAATAAATGTTCGACCTGAGGTTGAAGCTCGCCAAACTGCAACCTAATGTCAGCGTCTTTGTTGGGCCCCAACAGAATAAAATGAATGTTGCGCTCAGAATTAAGTTACATATAATCGTACACCTCGGCATATTTTCTTACTGTGTGTTACCTTGTTATCACAGTGCATAGTACTACAATTACTTCTCATGTTGATTTTGCCATTATTTCTCCTTGAATTAAAAGCTAAGAGGTTGATAGAAAAAATAAAACTTCACTTGGGGGTCGACTAGTTAAAAAGTTTGAGATTCCCTGCCCTAGACTAAGCACGAGCATATTGCGTCAGCCAAAATATGTCTGTAACAATTAATGGAGCACTGAATAGGTTTAGGATTACGTGTTAATCAAATACTGGGACAGAGGGAGGGAGGGAGGGAGGGAGGGAGGGAGGGAGGGCCAGGAAAAAGGGAAACCCCACAGCAATGCTGCGCTGCGGTGGTCGGTACGCAAGCAATCACAGTCTCCCTTTATCTCTCTGAAAAGGTCGTCAGCAACATGTCAACAACAACGTCAAGTCGCTTGTCCCATTATAAACACATACACATTCTGAAAGATCGATCTTGAAGAGATGAACATCCTGACAGACACTCAGTTTGGCTTCAGATCTGGAAGGTCGTGTGTATCGAAACTTTTAAGCTTTTATTCCGGTGGTTGGTGAGCTGCAAAAAAGAGGTATGGGTGGACTAGGTCAGGAATTTGATCAAGAACCTAGCAATCGAGTTACGTGGAAATTAGAGTACGTTGGAGGACTGAGAGGCAAACTACTAGAATGGATGAATGTCAAGATGGAGATCAGCAACATCAGTGCCTGCACCAATGATGTTTCTTGTCTGTCAATGACATGATGGAAGGTACAAACTGTCCCAACATGTTTGCAGATGACGTAAAAATCATGAGTGAAAAATGAGGAGGACGGTACACTATTGCAAAGAGATCTAGACACTTTTTGTATGGAGCCAAGAATGGCAAATTAAGTTTAATGCCAAAAATTGTGAAGTACTGGAAATGGGCAATAGTAGCTGAATACTACCTTTAAACTATTCCATGGGAAGTGAACCCATTACAAGAGCAAGAGGAAAGATTTGAGTGTTGTAGGGAAGGCTTATGGGAGAATCTTAATTGAGAGGATTAGGAGAGGAACAGAAGGAGTAATTGGTGAGGAACAGTGTGGATTTAGGACGGGTAGAGGTTGTGTAGATCAGATCTTTGTGGTAAGACAGATATGTGAGAAAGCTATAGGAAAGGGGAAGGATGTTTTTTGGGCTTTTATGAATCTGGAAAAGGCTTATGATAGGGTAGACAGAAAGGCACTGTGGGAGGTTATGCAGATTTATGGGATAGGAGGAAAGCTTTTGGGAGCTGTCAAGAGTTTTTATGTGAGTAGTAGAGCATGTATTAGGATTAGAAATGGAGAGAGTGAGTGGTTTGAAGTAAAGGTGGGACTTCGTCAAGGATGCGTTATGTCGCCCTGGCTGTTCAACTTATACATGGATGGGGTGGTGCGAGAGGTGAATGCTAGGGTAGTGAGTCAGGGATTGGAGATGGTTAAAGAAAATGGAGAAAAGTGGGAGGTGAGCCAGCTGTTGTTTGCGGACGACACTGCGCTTGTGGCAGGGTCAGAGGAGGGATTGAGGAAGCTGGTGGCAGAGTTTGGGAGAGTATGTGATAGAAGAAAGCTAAAGATAAATGTGGGTAAAAGTAAGGTGATGAGATGTACAAGGGGTGAAAGTGGCAGTAGACTGGAAGTGAACATTAAGGGAGAGCGACTGGAGGAAGTGGATAGTTTTAGATACTTGGGTGCAAGTGTAGCAGGAAAAGGTGGAGTGAAGGTGGAGGTAGAATGTAGATTGAGAGAAGCGAGTAAATGCCTTGGTGGTTTAAAGAGTGTAATGAGAAATAGACATTTGGGAATGGATGCGAAGAGGAGACTGTATGAAGGAGTGATTGTGCCAACAGCACTGTATGGGGCAGAAACGTGGAACATAAGAGAAGAAGAGAGAAGGAGTTTGAATGTGTTTGAGATGAGGTGTCTGAGAAGTATGGTGGGGGTTACTAGGCTAGATAGAGTGAGAAATGAGGAGGTGAGGAGGAGAACAGGGGTGAAAAAGGATTTGGGAGATAGGGTTGATGAAAGAATATTAGGATGGTTTGGACACATGGAAAGAATGAGTGAAGAAAGACTAGTAAAAGAGGTATGGAAGGCAGATGTGGAGGGAGTGAACATGAGGGGACGTCCTAGGATGAGGTGGATGGATGGGGTGAAGGGGGCTTTGGGGAAGAGGGGAATGTCTGTTGAGGAAGGAAGGGAGAGGACGGAAGACAGAGGTGAGTGGAGAATGGTTGTATATGGATGATGTTGTGACTGCATGAGGAGGAATGGGCGGGGGGGTGGGGGGTGGGTAGTATGTGTGAGTAAATTTTGACGCAGCCCGAAGGGATTTCTCCCCGTCCTCGCCTTATATGCAAAGGGGGACGGAGAGGGGGGGTCGCCGATTAAATGAAGCGGCCTTGCTGTGGATGTACTGTGTCTTGCGACACTGCTTCTGACCCAGGGCGGTGGGCAGGGTGCAGGGATGACCCGTCATCCAGGAGGTGCTCAGATGAGAGGAAGGGTGGGAGGGGTGTGGAGTGTATTTAGGGATGAAATGGGTGGGAGTGTTTTTATGCCTTTCCCTTTTTGGCTACCTCCCTTGGAAGGGGGAAAAAAGCCTTGGTATATGTATGTATGTATGTTCACTACATGGATGAAGAGACAATGGAAGAAAAAATTGTACAAACCCTGATCTACCCAAGACTGGAATGTGCATCAGTAGTATAGTTCCCACAGAGTGAAGGATATAAGCAAGATAAAGAGAATGCAAAAGGTAACAACCAAACTGGTCCCCAGTCTGGCTAATAAACCACGAGGAAAGACTAAAAGGAGTGGGTCTACCAACTCTGAAAGATCGAGGAGAAAGAGGCTGAATACTTCATTCATGCCACTAAAGAGGATAGATTGCACGGACAGAAGAGATCTGATTTAAGATAAGAGGGCTTTCAGAGATCATGGGAACAAATTAAGAAAGACCACATGTTTAAAGAATGTGAAGAAATACAGCTTTCCATATAGATGCATGAATACGTGGGATAGGTTAGGTGATATACCTCAAGCTCAAACAATACACGAGTTCAAATCTAAGCATGGCAATTTGAAAAGGAGGATACAAGTTGGAAGTGTACATAAATTTGTGGCTAAATATGGTTAAACCACAGAATAGGAGACGGGACCCAACAAGCGCTGTTCCTTTCTGTATATTACATTTAGGTAAACACACACACACACACAGTAATGGACATATGGAACAAGTTAGATGAGAAAGTGACGTGTAAAAACAATACACGAATTTAAAAAGTCTAGATAAAATGAGATATGATGATGGGACACCACGAGCATAGCTCCCCATCCCGTAAAATACAACTAGGTAAACACACACACACACACACACATACAATCCTCGTCGGCGAATTGGTAGCATTCGCAACCGCCATCCCAGCTGTCCGAGTTGGAATCCCCTCCAGGGCTGAAATAACGTCAGTATCGCTGCGCTATGAGCCGTTACAACTCGTGGGCGGGGAGTTGTATGTGTATAGGTAAGGTCACATCATTACCCATTGATTGGTCATACATGATCCCGTGCCCATCATGTGATCCAAGACCATAGTGAATCATCATACCCCTGGGGTCCACAGAAGGTCATGTGAATGGACCTCACTCGATAATTATATAGTTTTGATTTTCACCGACAAAGGTGACATAACATTTGCAATAATAAAAATTATCAGCAATAGCAATAATAATAATGCTGATGGTGTTCGTGAATTGCGAATGTAAATATCCTGCAGGCCACGACCAGTGATTGGCCCCACCAGACGGACACAGAGCAGGTCCCACTGGAGGGGAAGATATTACAAATCTTATCGACGGCCCACCATATGATAGGGGAGCTGAAGCGGCTTTGGACTCCACCGAC
Organism: Oratosquilla oratoria; assembly: GCF_046742065.1. Classification (NCBI taxonomy): domain Eukaryota; kingdom Metazoa; phylum Arthropoda; class Malacostraca; order Stomatopoda; family Squillidae; genus Oratosquilla; species Oratosquilla oratoria. Next base: position 53,143,598 of record NC_134799.1, read on the forward strand.
CTTTGGGCCGCGGTGTGTGTGTGTGTGTGTGATTCACCCTGGTCTTTGGATCACATGTTGGACTCGTGATCGACAGCTATTTCCCTCCCGGAAGAGCTCAGAGCTCGTATGACCGATCTATGGGTAATGAATGCTATGACCTTACTGTGTGTGTGTGTGTGTGTGTGTGTGTGTGTGTGTGTGTGTGTGTGTGTGTGTGTGTGTGTGTGTGTGTGTGTGTGTGTGTGTGTGTGTAACATACTCGTACATAAATATATCCATGCAACATTTGAAATTACATGGTCACACGTCCTTACTCGTGGGGAAACGTGAGGATCTACTCGAGACACGTTTAACCCTTCGTGGGAAATAAAGAGGGGCATGTGGATCAAATATGAAACACTCTGCTCCGGCTAACGTCAGACGATTCTATTCAATTGCTTATAACATTAAAAAAATAACAAGCTATTTCATTCAGCTACGTGTTACCCCTGCAAGGCGAACATTGAAACGCGCCACCACTTTTAGATATCTGAGCGTCGTCGAGAGGTGGCGCTGGTGAGGTGGAGGTGGGGGTGAGACCTGAACCGGAGCGACGATCACCTGATCCGCCTCCTCCCTCCCTCCCCCCTCCCCAACGACGACGAAGACGATAACGCAGTTGTTGTTGTTTGTTGACAGGCGATTAGAGCAAAGACAAGTCTGCACCTAGGGCTTATCACCCAGCTCCCGTACACTGGCTGACTTCTCGCAACCCACCCACTGTATCATTCCTTGGCCGCTTTATCTTCCTTACGCAATGGAGAGAGGAGAGAGAAAAGGTGCCACTTTAGCGTGTGATCTACAAATCAGATCTGCATTAATATTTACAAGTAAATAAGCTCATTTAAAAAAAAAACTCAGTTAAGCTTAATCAATACACATTATTACTGAAAAAGGCAAATAAATAAATTGTTGGCATTCAACGGCATAAGTTTCCAACAAATAAAAGATGATAAAAAAAAATTGGATGCGATAACTTCTCAATTTTCTTTCTTTAGATTATTTTTATCGTCCAGCCAAGGCCTCTTGTATTTTCTCCTTCCAAGAAAGAGTACCTCGCATCTTTGAGTGGGACGTAAAGCTGTTCCCATCAACTGCAGAATACACTTCTCTACACATTGAATCAGTCGCACACAGCTACCTCACCTCTTCCAGTCATGCCCACTTGCATTACGAGTGACGGATCTTTAACGAAAAAACAGCTTCAAGATCTCACACAATTTAGCTTTTTGCTAGTCAGTGTGTAATGGAAACATTTCCCCCGACGAATAGGGTGACCGCTGAAACCATCAATTATTTTAAGAAACGGAAAACTTTATGGATGAGGATGACAGGTGGTAATGGACATGGAACTGCCTAGTGTAGGCCTCATGGTCTCTTGCACTTTCCTTCATTCTTATGTTCTTATTAACTTCACGTAATCAAAGTCCAAAAGCCCATCGCTACTTGTGTAAAAATTGCAACTTTCCATGCCCATCAGTTAACATTAAATCAATGATCATTAAAAACCAGGAGTCGTGCACACAGTTCTACTAAAAGACAAAGCTGAGACAATGGATGAGCAAACGACTAGAGGCATAGTTTTCATGTTGTTGCCGTTTGGTTAATATTAGAGCTTGGTCCTACAGATACGAGCCTCTTGAACAATATTGGTGTAGGGACTAACCATTCTTCAAAATCTAACTGCATCCAACAAAGAAATTCACGTGTTTGAGGATGCACCACATCCGGTAATAATTATAAAAAATAACTCCCTTGATTTGGGATTTGAGCCAAAGGAAGGAGAGCATGTTTACAGTGGATGTGTTAGAAGTGATTCAGGAGTGCATGCGATTTAAAGCTGACTCACAGTTTGACAGAAAAGCATGTTTAAGTGGTGTCCAACACATGAATGTGAGTTTAGCTGTTCAGCTACTTAGGAAACCACCGCAAAGGCTTCAACTTATTTTGGTCAGAGAGAGCTTCTTCAAAGGAAATACTGGAAAAAATACCAGCCAGTTTATACTTGTTGAGTTATGGTTTGATCTTTTCAATTCTACACCTCCTTAAAAAAATGCTTATGGGATTAATTGAACAACAGAATGAGCTACTGAACAAAATTTTATTGACTGCTAAATCAAAAAAGTCTGTGGCAGCATAATATTCCTTTATCAGTTTTAGAAAGGATTTATTGTTTCTTGCTGATCTTTGACCATGTGTGAAATGATAAAGCAGACATACTGGTCTTACATACTAAGGTTAAACCAGGACAGGTTGGGGCATTTTTCTCAATCTCTTCGACAAATGGGTTTTTGTTATGACCATTTCACCAGTTGATATGACATTTTTTTCCATATCTTCGACAAATGGGTATTTGTTATGACCATTTCACCAGTTGATCTGAAGTACAGAATTAGGACCCATTTGCTTGGAAAGGAAATGGAACTTGGTAACCATAACAGTGAGATGTCAAAATGTACACATGTCAGAAGGGTCGCTCTCTACAATAGATCCCACTAACCAACTCTGTAAATGCTTAGGAGCAGCCTCTGCAGTTGTTCACTTCATTAGAGCTTAGGGATTCTGTACAGGAAAATGATGAAAACAGATCCAATAGACAGCGAATAGTGTACTGTAGAGAATTTAGCAGAAGTAGGTGATCTGCGATATGTGGGTGGGTACATTACCTACAAGTTCCCCCAGTATCTGTTCCTAGGATCTAATGCGCCTTGCAATGAAAATACTTGGATTAGTTTGGCCAAGATAAAGGAAACCATTTTTCTTAGGGATAGAAAGTTTATTCAAACGTCACCAAGGTGAGACTGAGTTAAAATCTGGAAAAGGAGTAATTCAGGAGTTAGCAAGAAGCATGGCCGCATGTAAATTTGCCATTTAATGTACATTGTTTTCTTTGTTGTATGTTTTTCAGAATGCGCGTTTGAAACGATCGCCCACTCAATGTTTTCTTTTATTCTCATAACAATAAAAGTTCAAGTAGTTACTTTTCTGCTGATCTTTATTTTCTGGTATTCTGTGCGAGCTGAGGAAAACCTCTATAACTAATGTGGTGTCTGTTTCACTGGTCTGGCTGGCTGGCTGGCCGCAGATGCACGTACGTCACGGCAGCACGGCCACGGTGAGGTTGGTTGATGTCTGGTTATATCTTGCCTGATCCGACTAGCACTTGCTCATAGAGGATGATCAGCTGCTTCTACATCCTAACGTTTATTTTTTTTTTCTCCCTTTCCTCATCTTATCGGCACGAGGGCTAGCCTTCCACCCCCACCCCTGCTCCTCTCTCGCCGATATCAGCACATGAGTAGAACAACGGAGGAAGAACCAAGGACTCTTCCACACACACACACACACACACACACACACACATGCGTCAAAGAGGACCATGCTACGACAATATAAATCACCTGCTCCAGCTGGCAAGTCTGCCCCGATGCGGATCACAAAAGAACAACTTCCAACAGGCTTCCTCAGTAACATTGAAAAAAGTATGCATAATTTCTACAAAAATAATAATGAATAAATAAATAAAATAATAATTACCACGCACCCAGTTAACACACCCACTGCTTTCCCACGAGGGGGGAGAACACAGTCCAAATTTTAACCAACACCTTTGCTGTCTGCAAACGTACAATCCATTATACAGCATATTTGAACGAGACTGGAGAAGTGCACACCAACCATTCCGCGACAGTGGTGAAAAAAAACAAAACAAAACAAAAATCAAATAACATGACAGAAGGACCGGGTGCGCCAGTACCATCATGGACACATAAACAAAACAGCCTCCACCCTCGCCCACCTCAGAGTCCCTTTGAGAGCTGTTCCCTATTTAAGGACCACAAATACCAACCAACCCACGAGGTTTCACCATCACACTGGATGTATGCCACACCACTTTACAAACACGTTGCAACACCACGCCCCCCCCCCCCACCACCACCACATAGTCCTTTTGACAGTTGCCTCTACCCTCCGCCATGGACGACGCATTTTCCCGCTGGTTGTAGGCTATCCTCAGTCAATGGCATAGTAAAAGGACTTGTTACTCTCGAAAAAGTCGCGCATAAAAAGCAAGATTTGACGGAATGACCGCCTCCACGAACGGTCACTCTCCTTGCCCGCGCGCGCTCTTTCCCCTTTTCTCTGTTGTGTATAGGCCAATTTAAGTATGAATGAGTGCATCACAGCCTTCCCGGCCCCGCCACCACGAGCCGCTTTCTGCCCACATCCCCGGAGACCCCGGCCCGGCCCAGGGCCCGCCCCGCCCCGAGGCGGTGCCCGTTGGCCAACATCGCCGCCACTTCACTCCACCATGCGGGAACGTCGTCAAAGTACTTGTCATTCACTAGAGCGCGCACTTGCCCTCCTTCCCTTCCTCTGTCTGGCGACTTTTACGTTATATATCATCGCAAAGACCTCGAGGCATACCAACTGCCCTCATGTTTCGTTCACACTGATATTTTGGCCGATACCATGAACACGGACGCACGCACACTAAAGTCCAGCCACATCAGTCCACATTACCCAAACAAGTTCATTCCTAAACACTCCACGGAGATATGTAACGGGGAAAAAAAAGCAGAGTACGTTCGAAAATGTCAACTCAAACTGGCGAGACAATTTGACAAGTTGGGATATGGGAAAAATGGAAGAAAGAAGACAGACAAATGACGCCCTGCCGGCGGAGATGGAGCATGGAGGTCGGTCGATCGACGGCCGCCAGCTGCGCGCCGACGACCAGCACCAGCCCCAGTGCTCGAACCAAACGAGCTACGATTAGTAGGACCACACGTAGCCACAATGCGTAGGCCTAAGCGCCTCAACCTAACCATTCTAGATCTCTCGTACAACACATGAATACGTGGACCTGTACATTCTCTGGCGCTGGGGGGGAGGGGGTTGAATAACAGATTCGATTACCCATCAGTCAGTTGACACGAAATTATGAGTCGGTGAAATTATGTGAAAGGGTTGTGAAAGATCGATGGACCAAATATCTTGAAAACACGAACATTCTGACAGACCCTCAGTTTGGCTTCAGACCTGGAAGGTCGTGTGTGTCGAATCTTTTTAAGGTTTTACTCGAGTGACTGATGTACAGCAAAAGAGAGGGAGAGGGGTGGGTAGACTGCGTGTACCATTTGATAAAGTACCTCACAGTCGACTTAGATGGAAATTAGAACACGTTGAAGGACTAAATGGCAAACTACTAGAATGGATAAAAGACTTTTGAAGGAATGACACATGAGGGCAGTAGTAATAGACAAGATGTCAAACTGGAGAAGAGTAACGAGTGGAGTTCCACAAGGTTCAGTGTTTGTACCAATGTTTCTTGTCTGTGTCAATGACATGATGAATGGAACAAGCTACACCATGTTTGCAAAATCATGACTCAAAAACGAGGACGGTAGACTATTACAAAAATATCTAGACACTACTTTTGTATGGAACCAAGAATGGCAAATACAACCCAATAAAAAAAAAAAAAAAATCGAAATAGGCAACAACGACAAAAAGCCATCCTTAAACTATTCCTTGAGAGGCGAACCCATTACAAAAGCAAGAGAAGAAGATTGTGGGAGAAACATATAGACTACTGCGAAAGATTAAATTGGC
>NC_134799.1:53154234-53171734 GCF_046742065.1 Oratosquilla oratoria
CACATATATACACACACACACACACACATATACATACACACACACACACACACACATATACATACACACACACACACACATATACATACACACACACATATATATATATATATATATATATATATATATATATATATATATATATAAAAGCACAAACACGCACATTTGCGTCTACTGCCGGCATGATGTGAATGAGGGGGAAGGGGGGGGAAGGCCCTTGCGGTCAACCAAGAATGGCCTTGTCAAGAGGAGGAGAGAAGCCAGGATTTAATGCCACGCGAGGATGTGGGTAACCTCTTTCAAATTCAAGAGCCCTCCATGACAAATTCAACTCATACTGACACTGAAAGTAGACCAGTTTCTTTTCTTTTCTGATTTGATCCCACCTCTTCGACATTCACCGAGTTGTGCACGACGCGCACACGGATATCCAACGCCCCCGCCCGTCGTGGTTAACTACAGACGACTTGTTTCTCTCCGACACCGGGACTGTCCCTGAAATCCTCCACATCCGACACAAAAGCGCCTTTCTCAGACAAACCCTGATCACCAGAGGGTGCGTCTGGGTTCCGGGACTTCCTCGACTTCGCAACCTCCCTCCCTTCCTTAGCAAGGCAAGAGATTCACAAATTCGCGATTCTCAACGGAGAATGAACGGTATTCCGACCAACCACACACGATTTCATACACCCGGAAAGAAAAAACGCGCCACTCTTCAACAGAAAAGTCAATACTATTCATATACCAAGGGCGTCTACCCCCTTATAAATGAGGGTAGTCAGTCAATACCGATGATGCAGACACACTCACCCACAACCCTCTCCCTTCACCCCACTCCTGCATAAGGTGGTTAAGGGCACACACCCACATTATACACATCAAAATACATTACAAACTTACAAGTTCATAGTTAAAGCGAGTTTAACGGCGCCACCTGTTGGTGCAGGAAAGGCGACCAAATAGGAGCACCCCGCCGCCAGTTACCGCAACCCCGTTCTGGTCATCACACGCGCATGGTTACCTAACGCATGCAAAAATATAACCAGAAAAAAAACAGACAACACGTAAGCGTGTACGACCATCTCACGGATACTGGGCCAACAGATCTATTCCTTTGCCGCGCTGTGTCAAAAAAAAGCCACTGCTTTGCCCAACCGCAACGCCAAGCGACTTCCGAATCACTCTACATTGGAAGCAAATATGGAGAAGCTAAACCCATGTTTGTGTCATACATACATACATACTTGAACTGCCCAACAACTCGCTTGGGCTACATGCCACCTGTTCTGTAGCCTTGGTGAGGAAGCCCGTCCCTGCCAAGTTCGAGCGAACTGGCTCTCGTGCTTTTACGGAAGACGACGCTCGACGTCGTCGCCCCTCCCCCCCCCCCCGCGACCGCGCATCAACTTCGAAGAGTCACGACCCCACCCCACCCCACTGCCATCACTACTAACGTTACTGCCTGCACCCAGGCAGGCCACCAATATTAGTACTAAATACTGCCTTAGTGTAAATCAAGGTTGTGGTAGCCCCGTCGCAACAGATACGTGGCCGAACAACCACCACCTCACTATGGTGGGCACTCGTGCCAACCGTATTGTGCATTATCCCTAACCCCCTAGTGACCTCAAAGACAGCCATCGGCATGCGTGGCCCTGTTTGAGCGTGTGTGTGAAGGTGCCAAACCGATACCAGTGACGCCACGACTTGAACCAAGTGCCAAGGCACTACAACCGTCCCATAGGCATCCCGGGGGACGTGTACCGAACCGGCCTATGGGAGGAAAGGATAACTAAACCAGTCGTGGACTACTACGGGTAACCGGTTAGGTGAAGGACCTCATTTCAAGTAAATGGGAATCCTCTCCGGGTAGGGGTTAACATGTATGACTGGCTTTACGGCAAGGGGGCAACGGGCCATACCATGAGAGCTCCGAGATTGGGGAGGGGGGGGGGGAGTGAACATCAGCACGGTGGCGACATCGAAACACCCTTTTGGCCGGACTCCCATCCCCCCTCCCGGAAAAAAAAAAATTCTCCCATCTGCGTTGCGAAGCAATTTGATGGGTTTTTCGTGACATTCCATCCACGTTTCATAAATCTTAAATATATTACACGCAAACGAAAATAATTTTGCAGTTACCATTAACATGTTAAAATAAATAGACCAAAATAAAACAAATTGATTAGACAAAAGTAGCATTAGTGCGCATCACAGGAACGCTGCGGAAGATTAGGAGACCCGATAGCATTTACGGTTACGTCAAGCTACTTTTCTCGCCTCCTTGTACATTTTGCTGCGCCCATGATCTGGTCTCTCCATTGGACAACAGTTTAACTCGAGACAGCCCACCCTTCAACCAGAGGAAAAAGAAGGCCGCACGCGCACCCAGAAACAACAAACGCCACCTTGCCGAAGGTGCTAGTAGTATGATACGTCTGCATGTCCAAACCTCAAGACGTCGACAGGCCACGACTCCAAAACGGAAGCCATTATCAATAGGTCTCAACTTCCCACCGCCATCCACCCCTCCCCTCCGAGGAAATCAAAAGACGTTATTTTCACTCACCACCATCGCATGGCGGCGACGAGGTGATGATTATGCAACCTTCCCCGCAAGGAAAAATCGCCGCCGTTATCTAGATCCCAAAGAACAAGGCCATTACTACTTCCCAGCAAGAGATATACCCTATCTGAAATCTGCTGCTTATGGGGCACCCGTGCAGATAAGAGTACTGCTGGTGCAACTCACCCTCACTTCCAACCCCTCCGGTCGTCCGTTGACCAGTGTCGGCCGCGGTCCAAGCTGTTATCGAACAGTGACGAAGCGGATCGTCATGACGCCACTAGCTACAACCTAACTAAACCTATGCTTGTCGAAAACTATAAGTGGCCTGTGCCAAACTAGCTACAACCTAACGCACATTTTGTGTACTTATTGACAACCGTTGGGATCTTTTCTTTTCAGATTTTAACCGCAATGCACAGTGACGACGGGCATTTGGGACCCGCGACACGAGTCTACCATAGGTCGTCATGCAGGAGAGGCGTCGACGCTTACTTCCCCTCGCCGACACGACCGGTCTCCTGATCCCATCAACAACCTCCCCAGTAGTACGGAGAGAGAGAGAGAGAGAGGGGGGGGGGGGTGGAGGTGGGGTCCAAGGGTTTACAAAGACTGATATAACCTCGTGACACAACCTGGGCCGAAGCCAGTTTTATCTACTGACAGGCGACGGCAGTTAAAACTGGCTTGGATGAACCACTTCAACCACGTGGCGTGGTTTTGAGTTCGAAATAAACTCTACTCAGAAAGGGATAGTTTTCGGTTTGAAAAGTCGAGCCACCAACAATGATCACCTCCACTGGCCGACTGAAATCTGTCTCCAGCTTCTCAGTTTTCCAACCGGAAGGCGGGGGTGGGGGTGGGGGTTACTTAGAGATTTGAGAGGCGAGAAGAGCTCAATGTATACTGTCCCAAGGCTGACAACACATATCTCTACAGTCTACAAGATGTTCACATTTTCCCTAAGGATTCGTGGAACCTCCCCCATGCCCGGCCTCGTGAATTTTGGCACGGTTTTTTTCTTGTTTGTTCATTATTCTACATGCGCATATGGAAATACTGGAAATTTTCACTCTGGGGACGAAGGAGCGGAGGGTGCAGCTCCATGCACACAAAGATGACAGGGAGAGGGAGACACACTCTCATAAAGTTTGAGAACTAGTGGCCTAGTTGGACCGCCTTTGGCAGATGGAAGAGTTAGGATAAACAATAAGGTGACCAACAAAAACACCTTGTGACCTTGAGTTACACTTCACGTGCCAACACATACTCTGCCAAACCAACCCTGCCCGAGTGCCTCAGCACTTCTGATTTAAGATATCTTATTTTTACATGAAATGACCAGGTCAAACAAATCCGTATGTACTGCCCACACTATAACAATACAGGCATAAAGTATACATGCAGAGTGTGCGCGCGCGCGCACACACACACACACACAAAAATACATGCAAATTTTACATCATTTACTTGGAGTGTTGTCCTCCAAGGTATAGATCTGAAATCAAGCCCTGCTCAGAGTTCAAGGTTTCAACACTAGAATCCATTACTGTTCCCTCTGTGCAAGGAAATGCGGTGGGTGTGTATTGACCTAGTTGTATTTTACGGGAAGGGGAGCTAAGCTCGTGATATCCCGTCTTCATATCTCATTATATCTAAACTGTTGTGTGTGTGTATTTACCTAGTTGTATTTTACGGGAAGGGGAGCTATGCTCGTGGGGTCCCGTCTTCATATCTCATTTTATCTAAACTATTTTTAAATTCATGTATTGTTTTTGCACACACCACTTTCTCATCTAACTTGTTCCAACTGTCTATTACTCTGTGAGGAAAGCTGTTCTTTTTAAAATCTCTTCTATAGCTGTCTTTTTTTATTTTCTTTCCGTGTCCTCTTGTATTTCTGTCATCCCATTTTATCAGATTCTCTCTATCAGTAATTTCTATGCCTTTCATGATTCTGTAAATAGCTATCAAATCTCCTCTCTCTCTTCTTTGCTCTAGTGTCTGTAGTTTAAGTTTTTGTAGTCTCTCTTCATATGATAGTTTTGAGAGTGTTGGTGCCAGTTTTGTAATTGCTCTTTGTATCCTTTCAAGTTTTTTTATACATTTTTTTGTACTTGGTGACCATATCGTTGCTGCATATTCCAATCTTGGTCTTATCAGGGTGATTAGGATTTTCCTCACCATTTCTTCATCCAGGTATGTAAATGCCACTTTGATTGTTCTTATTAAATTATAAGTTTCTCCAAAAATCTTATTTATATGTTTCTCAGGTGACATATTATTCATAACAATGACTCCCAGGTCCTTCTCATTTTCTACTTTTTTTATTCCTTCTTCTCCCAAATTATATGATCCTGCTATTCTGTTTTTGCTTTTTCCAAATTCCATTATACTACACTTTTTTGTATTGAACTCCATCTCCCACTTCCTACTCCATTCTTGTACTTTATTTAGATCCCTCTGTAGTGATTCACAATCTTCTTCAGTTTTCACTCTTTTCAGTAATTTTGCATCATCTGCAAAGAAGCTCATATAGCTTTCAATTCCTTCATCCATATCATTAATATATATAGCAAACATTATTGGGGCCAGAACTGTTCCCTGCGGGACACCGCTTATTACTTCATTCCATTTTGAGTGCTGATCTCTTATCACTACTCTCATTTTTCTTTCTTGCAAAAAGTCTTCCATCCAATTTAGCAATTTACCTTGTATTCCTCCTTCATATTCTAATTTCTTAAGCAACTTCTTATGTGGTACTTTGTCAAAAGCTTTTTTTAGGTCTAGAAATGCACAATCAGCCCATCCATCTCTTTCTTGTATTATATCTATTAGCCTTGAATAGAAACATATTAAATTGGTGACGCATGATCGTCCTTGTCTGAATCCAAATTGCCTTGGATTTAGTACGTTGTTTTTTTCCAAGTATTTTACCCATCTACTTTTGATAATTCTTTCACAAATTTTTGCTATTGTACTTGTTAGAGAGACTGGTCTATAATTGGTAGGTTCTTCTTTATTTCCTCCTTTATATATAGGTACTATATTTGCTTTTTTCCAATCTTCTGGAACTTTTCCTTCTTTTAAGGAACTGCTTATTATGCTATGTATTTTGTCTGCCAGTTCATTCCTGCATTCTTTCAGAATCCAGTTTGCTATTTCATCTGGCCCATGCGACTTTCTGACATCAAAATTACCCAAGTGTGTCAATATTTCATTCTTTGTTACTTCTATTTCTTCCATAGGGGGGACTTTTTCTTTCCACTCAATCTCTTCAGGTTGTATATTTTCCCTTGTAAACACTGATTTAAAATGTTTGTTCATAATTTCTGCCATTTCCATTTCCTCAGTGTATTCAACTCCTCCTTGTCTTAATTTCTCCAAGTCTTGTTTGTTTTTCAGTTTATTGTTTACAAATCTGTAGAATAGTTTTGGTTGATCTTTACACTTTTCTATAACATCTTTTTCATATTTTCTTTTTTTCTCTCTGCACTTTTGTACATATTCATTTCTATAACCAGTATATATTTTCCATTTTTCAGGTCTTCTGTCTTTTTTCCATCTGGTCCAGGCTTTGTCTCTTTTGTCCTTTAACTCCCAACAACTTTTGTTGTACCAGCATTTTACATATTCTTTTTCTTGTTTTTGTCTTGGGACATACTTTTCCACTCCTTTTTTTGTAAATTTTTGTCAAAATATTCCATTTCTCTTCCACTGATGTTTCTTCTTTGTATATTTCTTCCCAGTTTTCTTGTTGGAAGAATTCTCTTATTTTATCAAAGTTTGTTTTTTCATACATCATTCTTCCTTTTCTATATTGTTCATTTCTTTTCATATATTTTTCTTCATTAAGTTCCAGTTCAATCAATATGTGGTCACTTTTACCTATTGGTGTTTTATATTCAATCTTGTCCACTATTCTAGGTTCAGATGTAATTATTAAGTCTAGCCTCGATGGTTCTTCTTCATTTCTGTACCTAGTGTTCTCTTGTATCCATTGTGTCATTGAATGGTCAGTAATCATCTCAAGTAGAGCATTTCCCCATGAGTCATCACCACTCTTTGCTGTCATTTCTTCCCAGCAGATTTCTTTGCAATTAAAGTCGCCCATCATAACTATTCTTCCTCCGTCTTCCATCATTTTAGTTAATGCTATCTTTGTGTCCTCTAACATACTTTTATATTCACTCTCCTCCCATGAGGCTGTTTTCGGAGGCACATAATTGATCACAAATTTTCTGCTCTTCTTATCTCTGTCTTCCACTTCTATCATAATCATCTCTACTGTATTCTTTCCATATATGACACCTTTCACGTTTATATCCTTCTTAGTCAGGAACATAACTCCACCCCCTTGCTTTTTCTCTCTGTTTCTAATCCAATAATTGTATGCATCATGTCCTACACTGTTGGGTGGTAGTGGGCCTTTTAATTTTGTTTCTACAATTCCCATTATGTCCGGTTCTTTTTCTTTCAAATAATCATTCAGCTCATTCAATCCTGTTATTAATCCATCTATATTTGTGTAAGACACTCTTAGTTTTCTGCCACTTCCATTGTGTTCTCTGTTTCCCTTATGTTTTTCTTTTGTATGTCGAACTTCCTTAGTTTCATGTTCACTACTCTCCAATAGAATCTCTCTTTCTCTGACTCCGTTCTTTTCTCGTTTTTTGTCTTAGCTTCCAGTCTTTTCTGCTTTTCTTCCTCTCTTTCCTCTTTATTCATTTCTCTTTTTATCCATATCTTTTTGTGTTGTTCACTTGTTGCTAGTTTCCCTGTTTTGGATAAGATATTCTCTGCCGTTGTTTGTGACTTGAATTTAATCTTAATTGGTCTGGTCTTGTCTGTGCTATACTTTCCGAGTCTAAATTTCTCTTCGATTTGTTTTATAATTCCTGGTTCATCTTCCTGAACTGATTCTAGTAATTTGCTTACTTTTTCATTTTCCTCTTTGATTCTTGTGGTTCTATCTGTGTTGTGTTTCTCTTCCATTCCTAATATAATTATACATTTCTTCTTGTCTGCTAAATCCCTTACTATATTCTCCTTTTGTCTCATCACTTTAATAACTGAGTCTTCAGTATGTTCTTTCAATTGCTGTTTGACTATGTCAGTGAATGAAACCTTATTCCCTTCTTGAGTTATTCTCCAATTTTTAGCTTCTGTAGCTATTTTCTCTCTGTTTTCATTACTATTCTTCTTCAATTCCTCATTCTCCCCCTTTACCTCTCTTAACTGTCTTTTTAGTTCTTCTATTTCATCAGTTAAGTTTTTATTCGCCTTTTCCAGTTCTTCCAATCTTTCAACCCTTTTTAAAATGGTGTTCATATGACCTAACCTACTCTCCAAGTCCTCGATCACCTTATCAACCTTCATCTCTAGTCTTGTCAGTCGGGGGGGTTTGAGTCCCCCCCACTCTCTTTAAATCCCTTGAAAATATTCTCATCACTTTCTGCTATATTGCTCCTATCTATACCTCTAATCTTCACATTCCTATTAGACATTTCGTTATCACTGAACTCGTCTTGGGGTCTTTTGTCTACCCGGCGCCCGTCAGGGCCATTTCCTCCACCTCCTCATTACCTTCCATTTCCCCAGTAATCCCTCCCCCTCTCCTCTTTCCTTACTTTCCCACTACCTCACGAGCAATTCCCCCCCCCTGCAAATACAAAAAGGCACTTCTCTTTGCGTTGGTATCCACAATCTGCACTTTTCTTCAGAGCGTTCGTCAAGCCGTCCGTTCGTTGAAAGTGTGTGTGTGTGTGTGTGTGTGTGTGTGTGTGTGTGTGTGTGTGTGTGTGTGTGTGTGTGTGTGACTAGATAACAACACCCAAAGATCAGTCTACATATGAACTCTGAGCTCTAGATATAGGGAGACGGTAGTTGTTGATCTTAGGTCCTGCATACAGTACCTATCTTTCATGTCATGTTCTCAAGAGTGGATTTTGGTTTTTGTGTGTTGGTGTTCTATTGGAGTGAATGATCAGGAACCTACTAGAGACCATGGGATCTAAAAGATAATCGTGTCCACAAAAACTATCTCTCAAGGTTGAACAGGAGACAAATTATACAAGATGGGGCTAAACAATGATAAAGAGCTTAGGGAGAGACCTGACTGTGCACAACAGAACCTCATGGTAAACATTGGAAAAACATGAAGAAGAAGAAAAAAAAATCATGGGTAATGGGAAAATAGGGGAAGAAGGACAGTAATTCTGCACTTGATGAGGAAAGTGAAAGGAGATAATGAGCAGAGGAATGGTATACATACTGGAGTCATTGGAAACTAGATTAACTGCAGCCACAGAAAACTGGAAGAAGTCATTACGAATATTATGATGATGATGATATGGTTTAGAGGGCTTTGTAGCGTGGAATAGTTTTCATTTTCCATCCCAGAGACCAGCGTTTCTTAACCTGGGATGCTAGCACCCCCAGAGGGTGCTGAAATCAATTGCAGGGGGTGCTGGGGAAGGTCACATATGTCTTTACTTTATCTTTATCGTAACCAAGTGTTAGCCAAAGGTAGGGGGTGCTGGACTGTTTAGGCCTGACCAAAAGGGGTGCTGAGGTCGAAAAAGGTTAAGAAACGCTGCCTTAGACAAAGACTATTCCTTGACTAGAACCAACTTCCAATAATTGCCCCCAGCCATCATGTCTGACCATTCATCACCAATTTCACTGGGGCAAGTAGTGATAACATAATTTATACACTGTCACATTTCTCCAGAAACTGAAATACTCCAATTAAAAATATACATTTCATTACTTCTTACCTTTTCTATACAATAGAATAAATCATATTAGTAGATTCCTTTGCCTTTTTTTTTTAAATTCCGAAGAGGCAGCAGCTAAGGACTCTTAAAAAAAATTCTACCAAAGCAACAGCTGATAAACCCTCATCTGCTATAAATAATCCCTTTTTTTTTTTTCTTTCTCTTATCAAAGGGATACTTGTGCCAGGTAGCGGCACCACACTTTGAAGGATGTTATCGATTGAAGTTCATAGCCAGAAATTAAACATTCTCACCCCGCTTCCCAACAAACATGCTAACCCTAACAATAGAGAGAGAGAGAGGACACTTACAAATTTCTACCAAAGCAACAGTTGATAACCCCTCATCTGTGATAGTAAAATAACCTAAGCTATAAATAATCCCTATTTTTTTTTCTTTCTGTTATCAAAGGGATACTTGTGCCAGGTAGTGGCACCACACTTTGAAGGATATGTTATCAATTGAAGTTCCTAGCCAGAAATTAAACACTCACCCCACTTCCCAACAAACATGCTAACACTAACAATCGAAGACATTCTGTAATATAAAATAAAAATACACAATATAGCAAGAAAGAATTTGAAGAAGAGAGAAAGAGAATGAGAGAGAGAGGAGAGATAGAGAGGTGTGTATATATATATTATATATATAAGCACCCGGCTAACACCGGCCATGGCTCTGCCATGGGTGCTTGGCCTGCAGCGCTTTCGCGCCCCAGGGCTCCGCCCTCATTGGCATTTCGTCGACCAACACGTGCTACAAAATTTCATCCTGTAAGTTCAAAATAATACCTTTACATCACTACGAAGACGCGGGTGTCCGCGATTTACCATATAAGTGCTAGGCACTGGGCGACCACCTAGTCGTATAATCGTCAAAATCTTCAAAACCGTCACCATTTATATTTTATAGTACATAGATATATTATATGAGAGAGAGAGAGAGAGAGAGAGAGAGAGAGAGAGAGAGAGAGAGAGAGAGAGAGAGAGAGAGAGAGAGAGAGAGAGAGAGAGAGAGCAAACTTGCACCAACAATAAAGCTTTTTGGAACTATGTGAACAGTCATCACAAAACTAGAACTGGTATACCCGAACTACAAGATGACAATGGCAATTACACCTCTGATGACAAAGGGAAGGCAGAAGTACTAAGCAAACATTATACAAAGGTTAGAGAGGATATGCCCACTTTTCCAACATTCACAAACGAGGAACCCCAGTCAGAATTAAGAGTTTCACTAACACAGGAGAGAGTGATGAGCAAGTTGAAATCACTCAGAGTGGACAAATCATCAGGTCTGGACTGGATACATCCACGAGTTCTTTAAGAACTCGTGAGTGCTTGGTAACTCCCCCATTTATTCTTTTTCAAGCAAGTCTCAAAAATGGAGAAATACTGGAACATTGGAAGCTCATGACCATAATACCTATCTACAAGAAAGGGGACAAATAAAACCCAGCAAATTGCAGACCAGTTTCAGACATCAGCTGTCTGCAAGATAGCGCATACTATCAGAGGACATAAGCCATCTGAAAGCAATCTTCCTTCTGCACAACATGTTTTTACTATGGGAAAATCCACTGTGACCAACCTACTTGAGGCAATTGATATCTGGACTGAGGCTTTGAGCCACAACTTGTCAGTTGATGTTATATTTCTAGACTATGCCAAAGCATTCAATACAGTCCCTCATGAGTGTCTACTAGGTAGTGTACTCTCCTGGATCAGAGGATTTCTTACCAGTAGAAAGCAGACAATGATGGTCAGTGTGATGTCCAAGTGGTCTGAGGTGAGCAGTGGAGTGCCCCAGGGCTCAGTATCAGGACTGCTTCTCTTTGGCATATTCGTTACTGATGTACCACACCTTTTTGACAACTTCATATCAATGTTTGCTGATGATACTACGATCTACAAAACTATTGAAGAACATGACTTAGAAGTTTGCAAGATGATACTGAGAAACTCCAATCCTGGGCACATAAAATTCAAATGGTTTTCCACCCAGAAAAATGTAAAGTAATCCACCTTGGATCGAATAACCCTCAACCCTCCTACACAATGACCACAGTCAACAACACACCACATCAACTGAAGATTGCAGAAGTAGAAAGGGACCTAGCAGTGGTGGACCAGCAGCTGAAATTCATCCAAATCTTCAAGATCAACTTCCAACAAGAGTGCAATTCATGTGGCAAAATGATGGTCCAGCCATCACTCGGCACCACCTCTTGAGGAGACAACCTAAAACTACAAGTGCATCATCAACCAGGACCAAGGAAGCAATTCCTTTCAGCTAGAGCTACTGAAGAGTGGAACAAACCAAGCCAGGTTGCAGTGGATGCTATCAACTTTGAGACTTGCAAGATTGATAAGATACAAAGGGCAGGAACCAAACTGGTCCCCAGCCTAACAGATAAACCATACAAGTATGATTAAAAGCACTGGGTATGTCAACTTTTAAAAACTGAAGAGGAGGCAATATGATTACAGTATTCAGGTCACTAATGGGGGCAGATCTCCTGGCTATAAAGATGGGAGGGCTTTCACAAGTCATAGGAGCAAATTAAGGAAGACTCCATGTCTAAAGGATGTCAAGAAATAGTTTTCCATATAGGTATATTTGTAGAATAGCTTAGGTGATAAGAACATAAGAATGAAGGAGACTACAAGAGACCATGTGGCATACTAGGCAATTCCATGTCAATTATCACCTGTCATCCCCCATCCATAAAATTGTCTCACCTCTTCTTACAACCAGTAGTCTCAACGCTCATTAAATGGTTACAAGTCTATTCCATTCACTGACCATCCTATTAGTAAACCAGTTCTTGCCTATTTTTTAAATCTACATTTGGCCAATTTAAATCCACTATTGTGATTCCTTCTCTGTTGTCTTAATACCCCTGATGAGATTATTGAGCAATAATCTCATTGGGGTTATTCTATTTCTAACATCTTTTTCCTCCATGATGCTGAGATGATTTTTTTTTCTCATTTTTCCATTTCAATTTATCAATCTCTACTTTCTGAGCCAGGTTCGTTTCCTTTTCTTGCTCAAAATTTTGATCCAGATTGTGCAATCTAGCCTATGGAAGAGTATCCAACTTGAAACTCGTTCTTTTTATTCACGAACAACAGGCTGTGCCCGACCCCGCTATGCGGAGGCTCAGCCCTTTGGATGAGCTTGGTTTGCTCGCAGGCACCTTGAGGGATTCCTATTTTCCAATTCAATTTAGATCAATATCAACACAAATTCTTTTATTAATATATAGATATCACATATTGTCAAATTTCATCGTCAATTTATGTTTGCCCAGTTTCATTTTGCCGAATCATGTTTTGCCAAATTACATTGTCCCATGTCATTTCACCAAATCATGTTTTGCACAATTTCATTTAGCCATAATTTGTCTCCATTGCTGTGATGTCACCGCTCCCAGCCAATCAGTCGTCTCCATTGCCATGGCGTGACCACTATCTCAACCAATCAGGGGCCAGAGGGGATATGTCCCCTTGAGTCACTTTCAGCGGAAACAGGTAGATACGACTTTTTAGTATTAGATTCTACACTACATTGATCAAGTTTTTTTAATGGATTTACCTTTTAGGGTCATAAACCTTCAACATCTACCATTATTAGTGTAACTACAACAAATTAAGATAACACTATAATGTAAACAAATTAAAATTAATTGGTCTTTTTTTGTTTCCTATCATGAGCAACTTTGGGACATGAGAACCACAATTTCCCTCCCTGACTCTCTTCAAAAGTTGGAATAAGCAATGCCTCTACTGTAACCCTGAATAGCTTTGCTTCCCCTCTGTCCATACAATTTGCAAGTATTTTCATCTGGCTTTGCTTGTTAAAGGCAAACATATGTGTATTGTATAGCATGTGTATTTATTTACCTAGTTGTATTTTAAAGCAAGAGAGCTATGTTTGTACGTGTGCGTGTATTTACCTTTTTGTATATTCTTATACGACTGCACATATGCCTCTTCACCTCCTTTATCTTATGCTTTACTTCTCTTTTTTTTTGTACCTCTCATGATTTTCTCGTCCTATTTTGTAACCAATCTGTGCATACTTGCTTTTTGTCATCTACAACATTTTGCTTTCTCATCCCACCACTCGCTACCCTCCCTTCTAATTCCTCCCATCCTCCTTGTTCCACACACCATCTTTGCACACCTTGTGACTCTCCTTGAACCATCCCCATTCCTCCTCCACTCCTCGTTCTACTCTATCCTTCACGCCCACCCTCTCCTCTCTCAGCTTCTTGTACTCCTTTTCTTTCTCATTTAAGCAGTTTACTTTACGCACCTCCATACATTCTGTCCTTTTCCTCATCTACCCTCCACTCTTAATTTCCACCAAAAAATTATCTGATATTCTCCCACATCCAAAACTCTTCCTATTCTCCTGGTTACTACTATGTAATCCATTAACCCTTTAAACAGCAAGGACAAGTAAACTCATCTTCACCCAATTTTTCTTTTTCAGAGTGCAACGAGTAAACTTGTCTAAACATAATATTTCAAAAACAGGCACAGACATGTATAATCTTTGAAATAGGGGCCTTCTCAGTCGTCAACAAATATACTCGGTAATTCGTATGTCTGGTAGCAGTGTCTCTTCTGCCTTGGGATGCATTTGTTAGTGATAAGGTATCAGTCAAAGGAAGCAGACTCATTGCTTTTAAGCACATACACTCACTTATTTTTTATGCCCAGATGTCTATGAGAATGAATATGAAGCTTTAATTAGAAGCTTGGATACATCAGATGAGAGTGCAAGTTTATCTGATGATGGTTATTCTCTCTCAAGTGAGGAGGAGGAGGATTTACAACATTGGTGTCGACGTGATGTGTCAGAATAAAATATGTGTCCTCCTAGATTATCAATTGTAAAACAAGATATAAAAAAAAGAGTAAAATAAGTGTGTAATTTCCCTTTACTTTTGATTTTAAAGTTGGGAAAAAAGACAATAAAAGTGTATTTTCAAAATAAAATTTCAAGGAAAATATTAGTAATGGATAAAAATAAAATTTATTTCCATAATTAGCATGAAAAATACTATAAAAATCTAGTCTTAAATTGAAGCCTTTTCTCAAAAAAAAAAAAATAATAATAATAATAATAATAAATAAGTTGCTGGGTAAGGAGTTAACACCCTATCTACCACCCTTCCATCCACCACCCTCTCCCATGTGTATTTATGCTTGACTTTCTTCCTAAACATTATATTTCTAGACACATCTCCAACTCTCCACTACAATTTTTTCTATACTTCCCGACCAATAGTAGTACATGGTAATATGCTTTCTATTGTAATTCAAGTAACAAGGCAAAAGGAACCACAAAAATAGTGAAGATTGTGGAAAACGAGAATGATGATGGAGGTACAAGGAAGGAGAGGGAAAGGATGATGAAAGCACCAGTTGACTGCCTGAACACAGTAGGATTCGCTTCACCCCATGACATGATTACAAGTATTTGTCCCACACTAACACTTAAGGGGGTACGCGACACCTGGGGGGGTGAATTTGGTCAAGATATGGCATTTTTCAAAACTGTGTTCAAAATGTTCGTATACCACTTAGAAATAAATCCCGACAAATAATTTTCCAGCCGCGCGCAATTTAAAGGTCCTGGGTGAGGATTAAAGGGACAGATTTAAAGGCGCAACCCACACTAGAAGGAGGCGTGCCACTTAGGACCTTCAGGCGCAGCGAATAACGTTGAAATTTGATTGAATTTACACTCGCCCAGTGTATCAACGGCCAATACGATTGTGGAGGGAGAATATTTCGCCAACTTTGTGCGAAACTAAGCGTTAGTTACCGGCTAACTCTGAATAGGGAAGTACGCATGTCTCATGAGCTCTCATTGCAATCTATTACTTTAGCTAGTACATATTACTCTTTAGTACAGTCATCATGGGTAGCAAAAAGAACAAAAGAACATCACAATGACAAAAAACAGCAGTTAAAGATGGCAAGCAGTCAAAGACGACTAAAGATCTCACCACCTCTCACTCCACCACCGCCCTCACCTGCACCTCTGTGACGGTGACAGAGGTAAAGGACAACATTAGACTAAACAATTCAAAGAGGAAGATTAAATCCAAAGAAGAAAGCAAGAGGAAAAAGATCAAGGCTATACAGGAAGAAGAAAGAAGAAGGGACATCATATGATGCTGGAGGGGGTGCCCTACCAACATAGATTGGCGAGGGGAATCTGATGAGGAAAGAGAAGGTGCCCACTACTGGAAAATAAACCTCTTTCCAATGATTTAGATACCCTGAAGACCCCCAGCAGAGAGGTTTCATATGAAGAAACCGCCAAAGGTGCAAAAAAGCAAATTATATGATGTTGTCGTCTGTGCGTCGTCACTACTGTGACACACTTATACTTTAGTTTTTCAGTATTTAAAGTACTTATAATTAAAATATGTTGATAATTTTTACTGTACTTACTTATTATATAATAAGAATTAAGCCATGAAAAAATCAGTCAAATTGGTGAAACTATAAGCAAGTTACAAATATATTCATATTTCAAGTTGCCATATCTCCGTTCGATATTTTTCTACTTTTTTTTAATCATAAAAAATCTAATATACATTAGATTTAAATGAAACTTACAGGGAATATTACTTTTAGTAACTGCTAGGGCCGATCGTTCGAATATTTTGAATAGGATGAAAGAGTTCGGAGTAATAATGGAAACAAGAGCAAAAAAATTGTATTTTTCACGATTTTTGCCAGCCATTAAAATTGAAATGCCTGTATGCAAAAGTATAAAGGAAATTGTTCAATTACTCAATGACCGGCCCTAGGTGTGCCTACTGACTAATCATAGCCAAAATATAAAATAAATTGGTCTACTTATTATGGTGCTGTGCACTTTTGAATGTTGCTACTGGTATACGTACATGTGTACATGTGTACATATGTACATGTGTACATACATCATTCTGCTTCACCTAAAATGTAAGCAATATGGATACCTATTTACCTGAGAAGTTTCAGCTCTTTACTCTAAATATTTTAGAAAATGACCTCCAGGTGTCGCGTACCCCCTTAAGTCAGATGCAGGTTTTTCTTGGCAAGAACTATGCATATCTAGAATTCCCTACCTGATAGAGCTGTGAATGCCTCAGTTATTGCCACTTTCAATTCACCCCTCCATAACTACATGGGAAATCTGTTACACGAGTTTCATACCTAATTACACACACATACTTCATTGAGCACTACTTACATAAATTGGTATGCCTGCAGTTCTGGCTTCCCATAAGCTAAATACTTGCTGGCCAGCTCAGCCTATCACCAACTTGGGCCATCATCAACTCGGCCCATCTGCGGCTTGAGAAAACCATCTCCATTTTGATGGATGTGGAGGTCAAAGACATAAAAGTACAATAAACTTGCCTACTCTGAACTAACCTAACCGTGGTGGGCCAACTTTGTTGAGAAGATGGGCCAAGTTGGCAATGGGCTGAGTTGACCCGAAACCTACTTCTTGCCACTACCATATATTGCTGTTTAAGAGCTAACCATGGAGTCAAAATGTTCTCCAGTTGACAAGCCTATATAAATGGCTAACTGGACTGCTGCTACACATAGCCTATGACCAGTGGCAGTTCTTCCTATGTGCGGTATGGGCGGCACTTGGGAGGGGGCGGCATTGCCCCCTTCCAAATGCAGATCAAACCATGAGCGCCTGAGTCTATCTATACCGAATGTATAAAAGTCCCATAAAAGGAGAGAGAGAGGCGGACTCTGTTCATCTATTTATTTTTAGCAAGGTTTGTAAAATTCGCAAATGGCTTACTTTTATTCTGTAGTAGCAATAAATATTTCAATAAAAAGTTGCTTTGTGAAAGTTTTGGTCGTCTTAAACTTCTTATTTACATTGTGGAGGAGGAGAAGCCAAGCATTTTATGTGCATTGAGGAAGGGGGGCGCCGAAGGTGAGGTTCGCCCAGGGCGCCATGTAGGCTAAGTCCGCCACTGCCTATGACCATAGGCATAGCAAAAAGAAGTGATGTCAAAACACTAGGGAAAAAACAGAACCACAGGACTCCCCTATACTCCCTCAACTCTTGGGAAATAAAAACCTGCAGAATCATAAATATTCACTAGATTTGC